>NC_133329.1:154440573-154785573 GCF_042186555.1 Aquarana catesbeiana
GGCATTGATTGGCACTAATAGGCTTCACTGATTGGCAGCACAGGTGGGCACTGATAGACAGCACTGATGGGCACTGATTTATGGCATTGGTTGGCACTGATAGGTGGCACTGATAGGCAGCACTGATGGGCACTCATTGGCAGCACGGATGGGCATTGATAGGCAAAACTGATGGATACTGATAGGCAGCACTGATGGGCACTGATAGACAGCACTGATGGGCACTGATAGGCAGCACTGATAGGTGGCACTGATTGGAAGCACTGTTGGGCACTGATTGGCACTGTCCGGCAGCTTTGGCACTGACAGGTGGCACTGATTGTCTCTGATAGGTGGCATTGGCTGACACTGACAGGTGGCACTGACAGGTGGCACTGGTGGTCACTGACAGGTGGCACTGATTAGCACTGAGGGGCAATGACAGATGGCACTGATGTTTACTGATTGGCACTGACAGGTGGCACTGATTGGCGGCACTGATAGGTGGCATTGGTTGGCAATGATAGGTGGCACTGATGGGCATTGATAGGCGGCACCAATTGGCACTGATCTAGGAGAGGGGAAGTTTCCCATTGAGCAGTCAGCTAGGCATGTAAGAGTCCCTCAATGCGTGAAACTGTAATGTAATGTCACTGCTTGCAGAAAGGAGCTGTCAGAACTCGGAGCTGATGTTGGGGGTGGGTGGAACCGAACAGCTAGCCTATCAAACACCAGCCAAAGGAATAGGGGCTGGGTGGGCCGCTCCGTGTATATGACTCCGCCCCCTTTCTTAAGCAGCCCAATCATTGGCTGGTGTTTAATAGCTGATAGAAAGGGGCGGGGCCACATACACGGAGCGGCCCAAGCCCTTGACATCACTGTGTTTGATAGGCTAGCTTTTTGGTCCTGCCCACCCCCGACATCAGCCCCGAGTTTTGACAGCTCCTATCTGCAAGCAGTGACATTACATTACAGTTTAAAGCACTAAGCGTCTCTTACATGCCTCCCTGACTACTCATTGGGAAACTGTCTCACAGGCAGCTCCCTATACGGTCTCTTGCAGCATTTTACAGCAGATCTCCAGACACACATCAGGGTGTGCCCAGGCACACCCAGCACACCCCATGCGCACGCCTATGTTTATTTTATAGTATGTCCTACATATTGTTTGCCACAAGGGCACATTATCAAATAGACAACGTGTCTAGTGGCACATGTATGAAATCCTTTGACAGGATATACACAATTCGTGACTGTAGATTTGAAATACAACGTTTTGGACTTACCTTGTGTGTTGTGTGTTGTGTAAACACACAACACATTTTTTACAGGGGTAATAACCCTCTAAGTTGTGAAAAAAGGAAGGGCGGATAGGTGGATTAATAATATTCGGGGCGATTTTGCTCTGTAAAGAGGGAACTCCCCTAAACGTGACCTTAGCTTGTTCAGGTAGCAGAGGGCCTAGGACTTTGTCCTTATTGAGAACATTCCAATGTTTGTTCAATATGGTTTTGATGTCCCTGTGTTGTACTGAATATGAAGTTAGAATTGACCACCTAAAAGAGTCATCAGATACTCGAGGGGGTCGATCGACCAACAAGGAACCTCTATATACTTTTAGAATGTCTTTAAAAATTGTAAATCGACATCTGTAGGGGCGTAACACTTATCTATAAATTTCTTGGTAAGAATAGAGGCTTGTTTTTTGAAAGTCTTTGTATCAGTACAATTCCTACATAATCACAGGAATTGACCTTGTGGAACTGACCGGAGCCATGAATGGTGGTGACAAATGTCTAAGGGAATGAAACCATTATGGTCAGTTGGTTTAAAATAGGTCTAAAATTTGAACTGACGCGAGCTGATCTCAATCTCCAAGTCTAGAAAATGGATTTTGGTATAGCTAAATTCATAGGTCAGAGAAATAACTCGATCATTGGCATTTAAAACTGAAAAAAAGTCTTCAAAGAGTCTGAAATTACTTCAAAGAGTCTGGACTGCCATCCCATAGGAGGAGGATGTCGTCGATATATCTGGCCTATAGGACCAGAGATGGTCCTCCCTCAGAATAGACGGCATCCTCCTCCCACTTGGCCATAAATAAATTGGCGAGGCTAAGGGTGAATTTAGCGCCCATAGCCACGCTGTCAGGGTATCCCCAGGGCATGGAGTCTAAGGGCCAGCCGGTATTCTGCCAGGGACCCCCTCACGGGGGTTTGGGCTTAACTGCGTGCTGACCCCAGGTCACGACCCCCGGGTTCACCCTGCTCGCTAGGGAAATACCAGAAGACACTGTCAGACAAGCATGGATGGATGAAGCAAAGGAGAGCCGGATAGTGAGCCAAGGTCTGGGCGGGCTGCAGACAACGTAATCAGAACAAGCCGAGTCGGTACACAAGAGATCAATTCACGAGAGGTCAGGTTAAGGCAGGTTACACGAAGGGAGTTTAGAAACAAATGTTGCTCGAGCAACCAGAACTGGTCTGAGAGGGATTTAAATAGAGAAGCACATGAGGGGCTGGACAGGAAGCAGCAGGAAGGAATCATACTGTACATTAAGCAACAGGTGAAGCCCGCGACACCCATAGCTGCAGAGTGCAGCAGAGTTGAACACAAACTAGTGGAACAACAGGTGCCAGCCAGCCTACAGCAGGAAAGGAGAGACACAGATCAGCTCCGCAGCTGATCTGTGACAGTACCCCCCCTCTTACGAGGTCCCTCTACATGTCTATAGGCTGGCTTGGAGGGAAATTTCTGATGGAATCTGGTCACCAAACGTGGAGCTGAGACATTGGTGGCAGTAACCCAAGACCTCTCCTCCAGACCATAGCCCTTCCAATCAGATAGATTAGCCTTCCTCGGGAGTACTTGGAGTCCAATATTTCTTTAATCTCATACTGATCCATGGTATCAGCCACATGAGCGGGTTGAGAAGAAGGGCGAGAAAAGCGATTGAGGACCAGTGGCCTGAGCAGGGAGACATGGAAGGCATTGGGTATCCTGAGATAAGAGGGCAGACGGAGCTTGAAAGCGACTGGATTGATGTGATGGAGAATAGGAAATAGACCAATGAAGTGAGGGGCAAATTTCATTGAGGGCACCCGGAGTCGGATGTGCTTGGTAGAGAGCCAAACTCTATCGCCAGGCAGGAACTTAGGAGCCATTGCCGTTTTATGCCTGGAAGCAGCTAGATGAAGATTCTCAGAGACTTCTTTCCAGATTGAGTTGAAGGACCTTTGAGTTTCAGCTGCTGCTGGTACAAGAGGAGAAATGGGAACAGGAAAGGGAACAGATGGATGCTGCCCGTAAACAGTGAGGAAGGGAGATTTTCCAGAACTGGCATTGGAGTGATGGTTTAAGGCAAACTCTGCCCAGGGCAAAAGGTCCATCCAGTCATTTTGGTGGGCTGAGATGAAGGCATGGAGAAAACGTTCTACATTTTGATTGACACGTTCAGTTTGCCCATTGGACTGGGGATAAAAGGCAGATGAAAAATCCAATGTAATCCCAAAGGAGCTGGCCAAGGCTCTCTAAAACCAAGCAGTAAATTAAACTCCTCTGTCAGAGACGATATGTGAAGACATCCCATGAAGATGAAAGATCTCCTTAATGAAAGTTGTGGCAAGACTGGGAGCAGAAGGTAGGCCTGGGAGAGGAATCAAGTGACACATTTTGGAGAACCGATCCACCACTACCCAGATGACTGTAGAACCTGTTGAGAGGGCATATCTGAGATAGAATCCATGGAAAAACAATGCCAAGGTATATTGGGAACTGGTAAGGGCAAAAGCAACCCAGCAGGGGCGGACGTGGAAGATTCGGATAGTACACAAACCGTACAAGCTTGAACGTATTCCTTGACATCCTTATAAAGAGAAGGCCCCCAATAATGACGTTAAAGAAGGTCACAAGTACAAGGTATGCCAGGATGTCCAGAGAACTTGGAGTCATGTGCCCAAGCAAGCAGTTTGGGACGAAGTGCGGGAACTACAAAAGTTTTACCTGGAGGAGGCTGCATAGACTGGAGCTGAGTAGTGGCTAGAATATGATGTGGAGGGATGATGGGACCAGGATCTAGGTGATTCTCAGAATCGTTGACATTAAACGACCTGGTCAAGGCATCGGCTCGAAGATTTTTGGCACCTGGACGAAAAGTAATGTTAAAGTTGAAGCGGTCGAAAAAGAGGGCCCAGCGAGCTTGACGTGGGTTCAAGCGTTTTGCAGATTGTAAATATTGCAGATTTTTATGATCAGTATAGATGGTAATACAATGGGGAGAACCCTCTAGAAGATGTTGCCATTCTTGAAGAGCTAGTTTAATAGCGAGTAGCTCACAGTCCCCAATTGTATAGTTCTTCTCCGTATCAGAAAACTTCTTGGAAAAGAATCCACAAGGCTGAGACTTGCCCTTCTGAGCTTGGAGTAGGACGGCACCAACTCCTACTGAAGAGGCATCAACCTCCAAAGAAAAGGGTTTTGTAATGTCCGGATGTAGGAGGATTAGGGCGGAGAGGAAGGCTGCCTTGAGTTTGAGGAAAGCATCAGTGGCTTCAGGGGACCAGAGCCGGGCATTGACACCCTTGCGGGTGAGAGATGTAATAGGGGCCACCAAGGTGGAGTAGTTACAAATGAATTGGTGATAGTAATTGGTCAAGCCCAAAAAGCTTTGGGTGGCTTTAAGACCAGAGGGCTGGGGCCACTCAGAGATGGCCCAAAGTTTGGCTGGGTCCATGAGGAGGCCCTGTGACGAGATTTTGTAGCCCAGAAATGGAACTTGTGTTTGGTTCAAATAGACATTTCTCCAATTTTGCATATAGACAATTATCCCGTAGACGCTGTAGCACAGTTTTCACATGAAGATGATGGGTAAGTCTGGTGAGAAAATAAGAATATAATCCAGATATACAATAACACGGACATACAGAAGGTCGCGGAAGATCTCATTAACCAAATTTTGGAAAACCGCTGGGGCATTGCATAAGCCAAAGGGCATCACAAGATATTCATAATGTCCATCCCTGGTGTTAAAAGCAGTCATCCATTCGTCTCCTTCCCGGATTCTTATTAAATTGTAGGCTCCTCTAAGATCCAGTTTGGTAAAAACGTGAGAACCTCGCAGTCTGTCAAAGAGTTCCGAAATTAAAGGAAGAGGGTATCGGTTCTTCACGATGATAGCATTAAGGCCCCTGTAGTCGATGCATGAATGGAGTGAACCATCTTTTTTCGCTCCGGCTCCGGCAGGTGAGTTTGATTTCCTGATGAAACCCTTTTGCAGGTTTTCCCGAATGTATTCAGACATGGCTTGTGTCTCAGGGATAGAGGGTAGACTTGGCCTCGGGGAGGAGAGGTCCCAGGTAACAGATCAATGGAGCAGTCATAGTCTCTGTGAGGAGGAAGGCGATCAGCTGACTTTTTGCAGAAAACATCTCGGAAAGACCGATATTGGGAAGGCAACATGGGAGTTGTGGAGGTCTCAGCCAGAGGAATGGAAGGAGGAGGTAGCACCTTGGAAATACATTGTTGCTGACATGGAGGACCCCAAGCCAATACTTGTCCAGAATTCGAGTTAAGATGTGGGGAGTGTTTCTGCAACCATGGAAGGCCCAGGATGATGGGACTGGAGGATTTAGGCAGAATTAGGAAAGAGATCTCCTCAGAATGCAAAACCCCAATGCGTAAGACAATAGGAGGGGTTTTAAACCAGATGGGGCTCATAGGCAAGAAGGAGCCATCTACTGCGGTCACGGAAAGGGGTATAGCCAAGGCAACAAAGGCAATGCTCAACTCGGAAGCTAAAGATTGTTTAATGAAATTCCCGGCAGCACCAGAGTCCACGTATGCAGAGAGTTGATAGGCATTTTGAGCCCAGTGGATAGCCACTGGAAGGGTGAAATGAGGGAAGCGGACAAAATGAAAGGATCGGTCTAGATGACCTCCCTCCGAGTGACCTAGAGCCTGGAGTTTTCCGGACAGACTGGACAGGAGTTCAAAAGATGTATTTTATCGCCACATTAAAGGCACAAGCCCAATCCCATGCGTCGGGCACGTTCTCGGGAGTGAGGAGAGTTAGCCCAAGCTGCATAGGTTCTTCCAACGTGTGAGAGGTTGAAGATGGAGAGGGTTTCACAGGTCTTTGGACTACCTGCGCTGAACGGCCAGCAGCGGGATGACAGGATCTGGATTTCTCCAGGGCCCGCTCCTGGAAGCTATTTGAATGCTCAATGCGATTAAATCATCCAATGTGGTAGAAATGGTGCATCCAGCGAGTTCATCCTTGACACGCCCAGATAGGCCTTGCCAGAAGGTAGCAGTAAGGGCCTCATTATTCCATTTGAGTTCAGCGGCCAACGTATGGAATTGAACTGTGTATTGGCTGACTGTCATTTCTTGCTGAGGAAGACGAAGGAGGGCCCCAGCAGCCAAAGACACTCTGCCGGGCTCATCAAAAGTTTTCCGGAATGTATCCAAAAGGAGCTGGAGGTCGGAGGTGATAGAATGATGTGATTCCCAGAGTGGGGAGGCCCAAGCTAGAGCATCACCGGAGAGGAGAGAGATGATATATGCGACTTTGGTGCGATCAGTTGGAAAATGGTGGCTGGAAAGTTCAAAGTGGATGGAACACTGATTAATGAAGCCCCGACAAGTCTTAGGGTTGCCAGAAAAATGAGGTGGCGACGGCAGATGCAGGCAAGGATTGCCAGGTGTAGCAGGTAACACGGGAGCTGCAGAAGCAGGAACGGGAGGAGCTGAAGTTGCAGCGAGTTGTAGACGATCCAGACGGGAGGCAAGATCCTGAAGAACCAGCATTATTTGTTCTTGATTTGCTTGCTGGGAGTTAAGTTTCTGAACTAGATGTTGCATTTGATCCTCGGTCAGTGGCTGATTCTCAGAGGCGCTCATGGCTTGAGCAAACTGTCGCAGTACTACTTACAGTGAGCCCACAGGCGAGCACGTGACACGGGATCCCCCAGGGCTAGGAGTCTAAGGGCCAGCCGGTATTCTGCCAGGGACCCCCTCACGAGGGTTTGGGCTTAGCTGCGTGCTGACCCCAGGTCACGACCCCCGGGTTCACCCTGCTCGCTAGGGAAGTACCAAAAGACGCCGTCAGACAAGGATGGATGGATGAAGCAAAGGAGAGCCAGATAACTAGCCAAGGTCAGGGTGGGCTGCAGACAACGTAATCAGAACAAGCCGAGTCAGTACACAAGAGATCAATTCACGAGAGGTCAGGTTAAGGCAGGTTACACGAAGGGAGCTCAGAAACAAATGTTGCTCAAGCAACCAGAACTGGTCTGAGAGGGATTTAATTAGAGAAGCACATGAGGGGCTGTACAGGAAGTAGCAGGAAGGAATCATATATTAAGCAACAGGTGAATCTGGCAACACCCATAGCTGCAGAGTGCAGCAGAGCTGAACACAAGCTAGTGGTTCAACAGGTGCCAGCCGGCCTACAGCAGTAAAGATGAGACAAAGATCAGCTCCGCAGCTGATCTGTGACACACGCCTCTTTGTCGAATTAAAAACTTATGGTCAAACCAAAAATAATTGTGTTTTGTTGCAAACTCTAATAATTCAATTATATAGTCGCCTTGTATATCTGTAATGCAGTCATCCCTACTTAGAAAGTAATTGACAGCCTCTATGCCCAAATCATGAGGGATACAGGTGTATAAAGAGGTCACATCTGCTGTGGCCAATATACAGTATAGTCACCGCATATGTTTATACTTTCTAATAATTTAATGGTGTCTCTGTTGTCCTTAAGATACAAAGGGGTCCGTCTAACAAGTGGCTGAAGATAAAAATCAATATAACGGCCTATTCTCGAAGTGACTGAATCAATGCCGCTTATAATGGGACATCCTGGAGGGTGAATGTATCTTTATCGTTTAAAATCTTATGCATTTCTTGCTCATAGTCTATTTTATCCAGCACCACAATGCCACAGCCTTTGTCGGCGGGGCATATGACAAGGTCTTTCTTTTCACATAATGACCTAAGACCAACCTTAAATGAAGAGTGGCTTTAGGTCTTCTTAAGAGATAGTTGTGCCAAATCAACTAGATCTTTGAAAATACTGATGGCTGGAGCAACAGGGACAGGGGGTTTAAATAAGGAAGGGTTAGACAATCCTGAATGCACCGTGCCTGAAGTTGCAGCCCGTGAAGATCTTTCACAGGGATTAGACACAAGATATTGTTGGATATTGATTTTCCTTATAAATTTATGAACATCTATAAATGTATGGAACTTGTCAAGTTTTTTTTTTTTTGGGGGGAGGGGGGGACTTGAGGCCCTTATCAAAAAGAAAACGTTCCTCTTTAGTTAGTATCTTAGTACTGAGATTAAACACTCCTTGGCCTACTGTGTTCTTCTTTTTTCTCTGAATTCGCCAACCCCCTCTTCAGCCTCTCTTGGGTCTGGAGCCCTTTTTCTCCCTTGCATGTCCTGGTGAACCTGATTTGTATATGCGTTATGGTCATATTGACTATGTCTATACAGTATGGAGGTTGTTCGTAATCCTCTTCTATATAGTGTTGGTAGTCATCATTATATGAATCTTGCAAGGGAAAAAATCTGTTATATGTAGTAGTTGGGGGGCGATTCAATTGTCAAGAATGGTCATTATACGGGCTGGGTGGTCATTATATTGAGACGGGGAACTGTATTATCAAAAATTCCCTGTTCTCTCTGATAATATGTTTTAGAGTCTCGCTGATTTCCTCTCAAATTACCTCTCGCTCCCCTTCTATTAGAATTATTACCTCTAGCCTTTTGTGATTGGGATGGAGTACGAAAAAACTTGGGTTTTTCCTCCTATATTGGGAGGGAGGGTTGTTCTTATAATCCCGTCCTCTTCCTCCAGGGGTCTGTGAGGTTCTCAGGTTAGCGGCATTGGTTGGTTTGGCCCAGCCATACTATTGTTAGGATGGTCAGAGCAGGTGTCAGCTTCCATAGGGGACTCGGGTACGAGGACAGATGCAATCAGCTTCTGCCAACCAAATACTACCCCTGATTTGTAATCGCCTGAATCCCTAGAATATTTTTTGTTTTTTATTTTTTTGGTATCTATCTTCTGTTTCAAGATGGGATTGGAGATTAGAGGAAAAAGAGTTATATTCAGTTGAATTTTTAAATGTTAAAAGTTTATCTTTTATTTCTTCCCATGGTCCGCTAAACAAAGCATTCCCCGTTCTGCCTAGTGACAGGACAGTGATCTACTGCTCTCTGTGATCGAGAGCAGTGATCACTGTCCTGTTTGTTCAAGCCCAGACCCCTCACAGTTAGAATCACTCCCTAGGACACAATTAACCCCTTCACTGCCCCCTAGTGGTTAACCCCTTCACTGCCAGTGTCATTTACACAGTAATCAATGCATTTTTATAACACTGATAATAAATGACAATGGTCCATAAAAATGTCCGATGTGTCCGCCATAATGTCGCAGTCCCGATAAAAATCGCAGATTGCCGCCATTACTATTAAAAAAAAATTAAAAATAAAAATGCCATAAAACTATCCCCTATTTTGTAGATGCTATAAATTTTGCGCAAACCAATCAATATATGCTTATTGCAATTTTTTTTACCAAAAATATGTAGAAGAATACATATCGGCCTAAACTGAGGGAAAAAAATATTTTTTTTTTTAGATATTTTTGGGGGATATTTATTATAGCAAAATTGTCGCTCTTTAAATGTTTGTAGCGCAAAAAATAAAAACTGCAGAGGCGATCAAATACCACCAAAAGAAAGCTCTATTTGTGGGAAAAAAAAGGACGTCAATTTTTATTTGGGTACAATGTCGCACGACTGCACAATTGTCAGTTAAAGCGATGCAATGCCAAATCCCAAAAAGTGCTCTGGTCAGGAAGGGGGTAAAATCTTCCGGGCTGAAGTGGTTAATCACTCTACCAATACCTGAAGTCTATTTCTCTTTCTAGAGATAAGGAAGCCAAGGAATTTGGTACCTGCTTCGTTAAAATATTTAAACCAGGAGTCTAGGTCAGGGTCTCCCTGTTGAAGGTGGACATCATACCTAAGACTCCTGGGTACCATGTGTTCAGATTTGTTCTAAAAAAAACTACATCCCACTGTAAATGAAGTTCTGATATCATGGCATTTTTGAGTCTCAAAAAGAGACAACCTATTTCACTATCACTACCAATAACAGTAAAAACACCGTCATGCGTGATGCTCTATACTCGAACACATCCATGTTGGGGGTGCGTCCGAGTGTAGATAAGACTGCTGCAGTGCAAAATCGAAAAAACTAGTGTAAATATGAAGAATAAATAAACCGTGCTGTCTCTTTAAATTATATGCAGTAGCGGCCACTACAACAAAGGATCAATTTGTGAAGTAAGTAGACTATGTACAGTGGGGACGGAAAGTATTCAGACCCCCTTAAATTTTTCACTCTTTGTTATATTGCAGCCATTTGCTAAAATCATTCAAGTTCATTTTTTTTCCTCATTAATGTACACACAGCACCCCATATTGACAGAAAAACACAGAATTGTTGAAATTTTTGCAGATTTATTAAAAAAGAAAAACTAAAATATCACATGGTCCTAAGTATTCAGACCCTTTGCTCAGTATTTAGTAGAAGCACCCTTTTAATCTAATACAGCCATGAGTCTTTTTGGGAAAGATGCAACAAGTTTTTCACACCTGGATTTGGGTATCCTCTGCCATTCCTCCTTGCAGATCCTCTCCAGTTCTGTAGGTTGGATGGTAAACGTTGGTGGACAGCCATTTTTAGGTCTCTCCAGAGATGCTCAATTGGGTTTAAGTCAGGGCTCTGGCTGGGCCATTCAAGAACAGTCACAGAGTTGTTGTGAAGCCACTCCTTCGTTATTTTAGCTGTGTGCTTAGGGTCATTGTCTTGTTGGAAGGTAAACCTTCAGCCCAGTCTGAGGTCCTGAGCACTCTGGAGAAGGTTTTCATCCAGGATATCCCTGTACTTGGCCGCATTCATCTTTCCCTCGATTGCAACCAGTCGTCCTGTCCCTGCAGCTGAAAAACACCCCCAGAGCATGATGCTGCCACCACCATGCTTCACTGTTGGGACTGTATTGGACAGGTGATGAGCAGTGCCTGGTTTTCTCCACACATGCTGTGGAGGCCAAAAAGTTCAATCTTGGTCTCATCAGACCAGAGAATCTTATTTCTCACCATCTTGAAGTCCTTCATGTGTTTTTTAGCAAACTCCATGCAGGCTTTCATGTGTCTTGCACTGAGGAGAGGCTTCCATCGGGACACTCTGCCATAAAGCCCCGACTGGTGGAGGGCTGCAGTGATGGTTGACTTTCTACAACTTTCTCCCATCTCCCGACTGCATCTCTGGAGCTCAGCCACAGTGATCTTTGGGTTCTTCTTTACCTCTCTCACCAAGGCTCTTCTCCCCGATAGCTCAGTTTGGCCAGATGGCCAGCTCTAGGAAGGGTTCTAGTCGTCCCAAACGTCTTCCATTTAAGGATTATGGAGGCCACTGTGCTCTTAGGAACCTTAAGTGCAGAAATTTTTTTTGTAACCTTGGCCAGATCTGTGCCTTGCCACAATTCTGTCTCTGAGCTCTTCAGGCATTTCCTTTAGCCTCACGATTCTCATTTGCTCTGACATGCACTGTGAGCTGTGAGGTCTTATATAGACAGGTGTGTGGCTTTCCTAATCAAGTCCAATCAGTATAATCAAATACAACTGGACCTAAATAAAGGTGTAGAACCACCTCAAGGATGATCAGAAGAAATGGACAGCACCTTAGTTAAATATATGAGTGTCACAGCAAAGGGTCTGAATACTTAGAACCATGTGATATTTCAGTTTTTCTTTTTTAATAAATCTGCAAAAATGTCAACAATTCTGTGTTTTTATGTCAATATGGGGTGCTGTGTGTACATTAATGAGGAAAAAAATGAACTTAAATGGTTTTAGCAAATGGCTGCAATATAAAAAAAGAGTGAAAAATTTAAGGGGGTCTGAATACTTTCCGTCCCCACTGTAGACTCCAGTGTATTTTCCAATAGATGTCCACCAAAGAAGTGGTGACCAGAGGTTGGATCAAAAAACTTTCTCCCAATGGTACATTTATAAGAAGAAGAAATAGGCCGCATAGTGTCATTCCATTTCAATACAAGACATTTATTGGCATATAAAAAATGAACACTCACATTTTAGGAAGATAAAAAGTGCTTGTGATAAAATATGGATAGTGACGCAGTGGCATCAGCAGAATCGCGTTTTATAAGGAAAATCAATATCCAACGATATCTTGTGTCTAATCCCTGTGAAAGATCTTCATGGGCTGCGACTTCAGGCACGTTGCATTCAGGATTGTCTAACCCTTCCTTATTCAATCCCCCTGTACCTGTTGCTCCAGCCTTCAGTATATTCAAAGATCTAATTGTCTGTGATTTGGCACAATTACCTCTTAAGAAGACCTATCGCCACCCTTCATTTAAGGTGGGTCTTAGGTCATTATGTGAAAAGAAAGACCTTGTCATACGCCCCGCCGACAAAGGCGGTGGCATTGTGGTGCTGGATAAAATAGACTACGAGCAAGAAATGCACAGGATTTTAAACGATGAAGATACATATAAGGAATTGCCTAATAACCCCACTGCCCTTTTTAGGAATAAATTGGAGCAATTAATTACTAAAGGTTATAAATCAAACATTTTAAACAATAAAGAGAGAGTTTTTTTGATACCCTTAGCACCCAGAATCCCTACCATATATTTTTTGCCCAAAATACATAAGGACCCCATTCATCCTCCAGGACGTCCCATTATAAGCGGAAATGATTCAGTCACTTCGAGAATAGGCTGTTATATTGATTTTTATCTTCAGCCACTTGTTAGATGGACCCCTTCGTATCTTAAGGACACAAGGGACACCATTAAATTATTAGAAAGTATAGACATACGTGGTGATTATATATTGGCCACAGTGGATGTGGCCTCTTTATACACCTGTATGCCTCATGATTTGGACATAGAGACTATCAATTACTTTCTAAGTAGGGATGACACCATTACAGATATACAAGGCAACTATATCATTGAATTATTAGAGTTCGCAACAGAACACAATTATTTTTGGTTTGACCATAAGTTTTTTATTCAACAAAGAGGCGTGGCTATGGGCGCCAATTTATTTATGGCCAAGTGGGAGGAGGATGTCATCTATTCTGAGTGCGGACCATCTCTGGTCTGCACTTAGAACACTGAGTGTTCATTTTTTATACATCAATAAATATCTTGTATTGAAATGGAATCACACTATGCAGCCTATTTCTTCTTATTATTATAAATGTACCATTGGGAGAAAGTTTTTTGATCCAACCTCTGGTCACCACTTCTTTGGTGGACATCTATTGGAAAATACACTGTGACAGACCCTTGGAGTCTATATCCCTAACCGGAAGCCGTGTGTGCCGATGTATGGTTCCCCTGGGTGTATTACACCACAAGCTTTTTTGACTCATTAGGCGTATGCCTATTTGGGTTCAACTTTTCCAGTAAGCCTTTTACCTATCGGTGGTGGATCTACTGTCTACACCAAGCACTTATTTCAAAGTCACTTCATTATTGTGATCACCTGTTTATGGACTTTTATATGCACCTATGAATGCACGTTTATCTTATATATTATTTCACTCAATTTTTGTTTCACAACATTATCTGTTTATTATGTTTTAACCAACCTCTTATCATGGTTCATACATAGTACTGAGATTGTTCGATGTTATACCTTCAAATATACCGTGTTTCTCCGAAAATAAGACCGGGTCTTATATTAATTTTGTCTACAAAAAACACACTAGGGCTTATTTTTAGGGGATGTCTTATTTATTTACTGTATGTACAATAATCTACATTTATTCAAATAAAGTCATGTCATCTTCTTCTGGAAAAATAAATATATATACATATATAAATAAATACTGATCCTTTAAAGCATGTTAGATTTTTTTTATACTTAGGAGCTTCTTGTACTGAGCATTAGGGATGAGCTTCGTGTTCGAGTCGAACCCAAGTTCGACTCGAACATCGTCTGTTCGTTCGTTCGCCGAATTGCGAATGATATGGGCCGTTTGCACCAAATTCATGTGGCGCGTCACGGCCCATAATTCAATGCGGCTTCGCAGTGCATTGCTGGCTGATGATTGGCCAAGCATGCACTATGACCCGCATGCTTGGCCAATCACAGCGCCGTTTGTAGAGAGAGCTGTAATTGGCCAAAGCCAGGGTGGCTTTGGCCAATTATGGCTCAGGGGGTTTAGTACACGCCCCACACTATATAAGGCCACCTACAGGGTGGCCCTGTGTAGTATGTTCCAGCGTTGAGAGACAGTGTCATTTGATTTAAGTTAGATAGATTAAGCAGGACAGCCAGTCAGTTAGCTGCACTTACAGTGTATTGTGTATATATATGCATCCCAGGTGTATATATATATATATATATACACACTGTATTCAGTTTAGCTAGATCCGTTCCTGTTATTATCTTCCTACTGACAGGCAGGCTTATGTTGTTACAGTATTTACAGCTACCTGAAGAAAATTGCTGGTGTTCTTCTGATCCTATTAGTACCACAGTCAGGCAGCTAGACTATTTACAGTTAGTGTAGTGTGTCCTCCTCACAGTGTTCAGCTAAAGCTACAAGTTAGTTTAGTGTGACCTCTGCACAGTGTTCAGCTAAAGCTAAAAGTTAGTGTAGTGCGACCTCTGCACAGTGTTCAGTTAAAGCTACAAGTTAGTGTAGTGCATCCTCTGAACAGTGTTCAGCTAAAGCTACTAGTGTAATGCACAGTGTTCAGCTAAAGCTACAAGTTAGTGTAGTGCGTCCTCCTCACAATGTTCAGCTAAAGCTACAAGTTAGTGTAGTGCGACCTCTGCACAGTGTTCAGCTAAAGCTACAAGTTAGTGTAGTGCGTCCTCCTCACAGTGTTCAGCTAAAGCTACAAGTTAGTGTAGTGCGTCCTCCTCACAGTGTTCAGCTAAAGCTACAAGTTAGTGTAGTGCGTCCTCCTCACAGTGTTCAGCTAAAGCTACAAGTTAGTGTAGTGCATCCTCCTCACAGTGTTCAGCTAAAGCTACAAGTTAGTGTAGTGCGACCTCTGCACAGTGTTCAGCTAAAGCTACCAGTTAGTGCAGTGCGACCTCAGCTAAAGCTACAAGTTAGTGTAGTGCGTCCTCCTCACAGTGTTCAGCTAAAGCTACAAGTTAGTGTAGTGCACAGTGTTCAGCTAAAGCTACAAGTTAGTGTAGTGTGTCCTCCTCACAGAGTTCAGCTAAAGCTACAAGTTAGTGTAGTGCGTCCTCCTCACAGTGTTCAGCTAAAGCTACAAGTTAGTGTAGTGCATCCTCCTCACAGTGTTCAGCTAAAGCTACAAGTTAGTATAGTGCGACCTCTGCACAGTGTTCAGCTAAAGCTGCAAGTTAGTGTAGTGCATCCTCCTCACAGTGTTCAGCTAAAGCTACAAGTTAGTGTAGTGCGACCTCTGCACAGTGTTCAGCTAAAGCTACAAGTTAGTATAGTGCGACCTGTGCACAGTGTTCAGCTAAAGCTACCTGTAGAAGGTTGGTGGTGTTTTCCTGATCCTATCACTACCGCAGGCAGCTACATTATTTTAACGTTAGTGTAGTGCGACCTCTGCACAGTGTTCAGCTAAAGCTATCTGTAGAAGGTTGGTGGTGTTTTCCTGATCCTATCACTACCGCAGGCAGCTACATTATTTACACGTTAGTGTAGTGTGACCTCTGCACAGTGTTCAGCTAAAGCTATCTGTAGAAGGTTGGTGGTGTTTTCCTGACCCTATCACTACCGCAGGCAGCTACATTATTTACACGTTAGTCTAGTGCGACCTCTGCACAGTGTTCAGCTAAAGCTATCTGTAGAAGGTTGGTCGTGTTTTCCTGATCCTATCACTACCGCAGGCAGCTACATTATTTACACGTTAGTGTAGTGCGACCTCTGCACAGTGTTCAGCTAAAGCTACCTGTAGAAGGTTGGTGGTGTTTTCCTGATCCTATCACTACCGCAGGCAGCTACATTATTCACATGTTAGTCTAGTGCGACCTCTGCACAGTGTTCAGCTAAAGCTACCTGTAGAAGGTTGGTGGTGTTTTCCTGATCCTATCACTACCGTAGGCAGCTACATTATTTAAAACGTTGGTGTAGTGCGTCCTCTGCACAGTGTTCAGCTAAAGCTACAAGTTAGTGTAGTGAGACCTCTGCACAGTGTTCAGCTAAAGCTACCTGTAGAAGATTGGTGGTGTTCTCATACTACAGGCAGGCAGTTGATTTTGCTAGCTGCAGTATCAAAATTATATATATATATATATATATATATATATATATATATATATATATATATATATATATCCCAGCTTAGTGCAGCTACATCTCACTGCAGGCCATTAGTATGTCTGGAAGGCCAACAAGGAGAGGCAGACAGTCACAAGCCAATAAAAGAGGGCAATCAGGCTCTGTGTCTAGAGGCAACAGTGCTGGTCATGGAGACGGTGCATCCTCATCAGCACGTGGCCATGGGACACGCTTGGCCTTTTTTCGGCAGCTGGCCGTGTTGAGCCGCAACATGCGGAAGACTTGGTTGAGTGGATGACCAATCCGTCCTCATGCTCTCTCACCCATGCTCAGGGTACTTTGGCAAACAGCTGCAAACGCGGCCTCTTCCCTCAGCTCAATGGCATCAGTGACTCCTTCCCTAGCCCCACCATGTCCTCCTGAGGAGTCCCTCGAACTGTTTGACCACAGTGTTGGGTACATGCTCCAGGAGGATGCCCAGCGTTTAGAAGGCTCTGATGATGATACTGAGCTAGATGAAGGCAGTAATGTGAGCACGGACAGAGGGGGTGCCCAAGAAGGACAGCAATCTGGCAGTCATGCTCTCCATGCTGCAGCATACTGCCAGGTTTGCTCCAGTGATGAGGAGGGAGGGGATGATGAGGTCACTGACTCAACATGGGTGCCTGATAGGAGAGAATAGGAGGAGGAGGCACATCACCAACAAAGCAGGATGCCCTCCAGGGGCCAGCCTAAGGGCAGCACACTGACTGCATCACACTGCAAAGCTCCGCATGTGCAGGGCGCTGCTGTCTCTGCGTGTTATTCCAAAAGTTCTTTGGTGTGGGCCTTTTTTGAGACGAGTGCATCAGATCGCACCACTGCTATTTGCAACATATGTCTCAAGTGTATCTCGCATGGCCAAAACATCTCCCGCTTGGGAACCACATGCTTGACCAGACATATGTTGACCTGCCATGCAGTTCATTGGCAAGCGTATCTAAAAGACCCACACCAAAGAACAAAGAGGACCTCTCATTGCTCCTCATCAGCTGAGATCTCCAACCCCACTATACCTTCAGTCCTCTCTGAGACCTGCACTGAGAGGAATGAAGGTGTAGAATTAGGTGTGTGACAGCCAAGTACTTGTGGGCAATCTGCTTTGGATACACCAACGTCAGATTGTACCAGGCAAATTTCCCTGCCCCAGCTGCTGCACCGCCGAAAGAAGTTCGCTCCCAGCCATCCACATGCCCAGCTGTTGAATGCTAGCTTGGCAAAATTGCTAGCACTTCAACTGCTACCTTTTCAGTTTGTAGACTCTGCCCCCTTCTGTGAGTTTGTGGAATGTGCAGTTCCTCAGTGGCAGGTACCCAAACGCCACTTTTTCTCACGGAAGGCGATTCCGGCTCTCTACCGGCATGCAAAACAAATGTCACAGGGGTGATAACCCTTTCCTATGTTTTCCAAAAAGCTTAAAATAGATTTTTTGGCTGGAGCTAAACACGTTAAAAATGAACCTGTTCAAAGTTACAAACAGATTCTACTTAACAACAAACCTACAGTCCCTGTCTTGTTTGCACTGCCTGTATACTGCTGTTCAGAGTATATAGGGCCTGGGGGCCCCACACCTTTCCTTTTTTAATTTGGGTGCGGGGTTCCCCTTAATATTCATACAAGACTCAAAGGGACTGGTAATGGACCAGGGGGTACCCATGCCGTTTGTCTCACTGATTTTCATCCATATTGCCAGGACCCGACATTACATTAAAGCCGCAAGCAGTTTTAAATTACTTTTTTTCCTTTAAAAATGACATTTTGTGCAGGGACTGTTCTAAGCACGGGAAACACACGCCACTTTACAGGCATACTATAGACACCCCCCAGGTACGATATTTAAAGGAATATTTCACTTTTTTTTTTACTTTAAGCATCATTAAAATCACTGCTCCCGAAAAATCGGTTGTTTTTAAAAGTTTTTTTTGCATTGATACATGTCCCCTGGGGCAGGACCCGGGTCCCCAAACCCTTTTTAGGACAATACCATGCAAATTAGCCTTTAAAATGAGCACTTTTGATTTCGAACATTCGAGTCCCATAGACGTCAATGGGGTTCTAACGTTCGTGTGAATTTCGGTCCGTTTGCAGGTTCTGGTGCGAACCGAACCGGGGGGGGGGGGTGTTCGGCTCATCCCTACTGAGTATACGGTTGTTTGGTTGGTGTTCATCTCACTGATATCACCATAGCGCTGCATTTTATTATATACATGGTCTACTTACTTCACAAACTGATCCTTTGTTGTGCTGGCTGCTACTACATATCATTTAAAGAGACAGCGCGGTTTATTTATTGTTTATATTCTTTATATTTACACTTATTTATCTTAACAGCAACAGCGTTTGCGCTCCCGATAAGTAAATCAGCGACTCCAGTGATGTAGGAGGCGATTTCACCACCACAGTTAAAAAAAAAAAAAAAAAATGGTGCCTGTATGCACATGATTAGAAGTGGGTGGATGAAGGGTGGTATTCTAATGTGGGCATACCCACCAATCAATCTCTTTTTTTTGTTCAGCCCACAGGCTGCATGGAAAAAAGAACATTACAATGTATGCTCAACAAGGACCAGCAACGTACTGGTATGTTGCTGGACTTTGAGTGGTTATACCAAAATGATGCCTGTAGGTTTAGGTATCATCTTGGTATCATTCTTTTCAGCCAGCAGTTGATCTTCATGTAAAAGCAATCCTAGCGGCTAATTAGCCTCTAGAGCACTTTTACAAGCAGTGGGAGGAAACGCCTCCCCCCCGTCTTCCATGGTTTTCTTGGGCTCTCTAATGTTGGGTATTCTAATGTGGGCATACCCATCAATCAATCTCTTTTTTTCGTTCAGCCCCCAGGCTGCATGGAAAAAAGAACATTACAATGTATGCTCAACAAGGACCAGCAACGTACTGGTATGTTGCTGGACTTTGAGTGGTTATACCAGAATGATGCCTGTAGGTTTAGGTATCATCTTGGTATCATTCTTTTCAGCCAGCAGTTGATGTTCATGTAAAAGCAATCCTAGCGGCTAATTAGCCTCTAGAGCACTTTTACAAGCGGTGGGAGGCAACGCCTCCCCCCCGTCTTCCATGGTTTTCTTGGGCTCTCTAATGTTGGGTATTCTAATGTGGGCATACCCATCAATCAATCTCTTTTTTTCGTTCAGCCCACAGGCTGCATGGAAAAAAGAACATTACAATGTATGCTTAACAAGGACCAGCAACGTACTGGTATGTTGCTGGACTTTGAGTGGTTATACCAGAATGATGCCTGTAGGTTTAGGTATCATCTTGGTATCATTCTTTTCAGCCAGCAGTTGATCTTCATGTAAAAGCAATCCTAGTGGCTAATTAGCCTCTAGAGCGCTTTTACAAGCGGTGGGAGGCAACGCCTCCCCCCCGTCTTCCATGGTTTTCTTGGGCTCTCCTGTCCCAACAGGGAACCCGAGAATGCAGCCGGTGGTTCCGCCAGCTGACCATAGAGCTGATCTGAGACCAGAATGGCTCCAATCATCTCTATGGTCTAAGAAACCGGAAGCTACGAGCATTTCATGACTAATGCCGCGTACACATGATCGGACTTTCTGGCATACTTGGTCCGGCACACTTTCCGATGGACTTTGTCCGTCAGGTGCGCCGGACTTTAAAACGGACGGACTTGCCCACACATGACCGGACTTTCCGGCGGGCTAAATCCGCCCGTCTTTCCGACGGACTTTCGCCGGACTTTCAGAATGAATGGACTTGCCCACACATGGACAAGTCCGTTCATTTTGAACGTGACTCAGGTACGACGGGACTAGAAAAGAAAGTCAATCTTGCTGCTTTTATCGGCGAGATTGACACCTTGCGAGGCCCGTCCGGGGCATACCAGGCCCTTAAGTCTGGTATGGATTATAAAGGGAACCCCCTAAGCCGAAAAAACGGCGTGGGGTCCGCCCTAAAATCCATACCAGACCATGATCCGAGCACGCAGCCCGGCCGGTCAGGAAAGGGGGTGGGGACAAGCGAGCGCCCCCCCTCCTGAACCGTACCAGGCCGCATGCCCTCAACATGTGCGGGGCCCCCCCACCTCAAAGCACCTTGTCCCCATGTTGATGAGGACAAGGGCCTCTTCCCGACAACCTTGGCCGTTGGTTGTCGGGGTCTGCGGGCGGGGGGCTTATCGGAATCCAGGAGCCCCCTATAATAAGAGGGCCCCCAGATCCCGGCCCCCACCCTATGTGAATGAGTATGGGGTACATGGTCACCCATTCACCTAGGGAAAAAGCGTCAATAATAAAACACACTACACAAGTTGTTAAAATAATTTATTAAACAGCTCCGGGGGGGTCTTCCTCCGGCTTCGGGGGTCTTCTTCCGGCTTCGGGGGTCCCTCCGGTTCCTCTTCTCCCGGCGTCCGGTTGGTTCTTCTCCGCTCCCTCCAGCCTCTTCTCCCGGTGTTCCAGTTCTTCGGCCGGCTCCTCCGCTGTCTTCAGGCCACTCTTTTGCCAGCGGAGGTCCGGACTTCTGGGCTTCTTGTCTTCTTCCCTCTTCTCTTCTCCAGATGTTGACGCGAGGGTCTCTCCGTCTGGACTGCTCTCTGAGCGCTCCGTTGTGACTTATATAGGCGGAGACCCCGCCCCCTTATGATGTCACAGTCCCTGGGCATGCTGGGACTGTGACATTTTAGGGGGCGTGGTCACCGGGTGATGTTGACCACACCCCCTAAAATGTCACAGTCCCAGCATGCCTAGGGACTGTGACATCATAAGGGGGCGGGGTCTCTGCCTATATAAGTCACAACGGAGCGCTCAGAGAGCAGTCCAGCCGGAGAGACCGTCGTGTCAACATCTGAAGAAGAGAAGAGGGAAGAAGACAAGAAGCCCAGAAGCCCAGAAGTCCGGACCTCCGCTGGCAAAAGAGCGGCCTGAAGACAGGGGAGGAGCCGGCTGAAGAACTGGAACACCGGGAGAAGAGGCCGGAGGGAGTGGAGAAGAACCAACCGGACGCCGGGAGAAGAGGAACCGGAGGGACCCCCGAAGCCGGAAGAAGACCCCCGAAGCCGGAAGAAGACCCCCCCCGGAGCTGTTTAATAAATTATTTTAACAACCTGTGTAGTGTGTTTTATTATTGGCACTTTTTCCCTAGGTGAATGGGTAGGGGTACCATGTACCCCATACTCATTCACATAGGGTGGGGGACCGGGATCTGGGGGCCCTCTTATTATAGGGGTCTCCCGGATTCCGATAAGCCCCCCCGCCCGCAGACCCCGACAACCAACGGCCAGGGTTGTTGGGAAGAGGCCCTTGTCCTCATCAACATGGGGACAAGGTGCTTTGGGGTGGGGGGGGCCCCGTTGGACCAGCATACAGATGAGCGGGCTTTCCGTCGGACCAGCACACAGACGAGCGGACTTTCTGCCAGAAACTGAGTCTGACGGAAAGATTTAAAACATGTTTCAAATCTAGGTCCGGCGGGCTTTTGGGAAAAAGTCCGCCGGAGCCTACACACGGTTGGATTGTCCGGCGGACTCTGGTCCGCCGGACCAAGTATGCCGGAAAGTCTGCTCGTGTGTACGCGGCATTACGTTTCACCTCATATAAACAGCATCATTGGGAAATTGGCAAAGCATTTTATCACACCGATCTTGGTGTGGTCAGATGCTTTGAGGGCAGAGGAGAGATCTAGGGTCTAATAGACCCAAATTTTTTCAAAAAAGAGTACCTGTTACTACCTTTTGCTATCATAGAGGATATTTACCTTCCCTGAGATAACAATAAAAATGATAAAAAAATGCAAGGAACAGTTTAAAAAAATATAATAAAAAAGCAAAATAAATAAATAATAATAATAAAAAAAAAAAGCACCCCTGTTCCCCCATGCTCACGCGCAAAGGCGAACACAAGCGTCAGTCCTAGTGTCATATGTAAACAGCAATTGCACCATGCATGTGAGGTATCACCGCGAAGGTCAGATCAAGGGCAGTAATTTTAGCAGTAGACCTCATCTGTAAATCTAAAATGGTAACCTGTAAAGGCTTTTAAAGTCTTTTAAAAATGTATGTAGTTTGCCGCTGCTGCACGTTCGTGCGCAATTTTAAAACATGCCGTGTTTGGTATCCATGTACTCAGCCTAAGATCATCTTTTTTATTTCAACAAACATTTGAGCATTATAGTGTGTTTTAGTGCTTTAACCACTTAACAACCGGCCCATAGCCAAATGACGGCTACAGGGCGGTTGTTTAACTCTGGGAGGACGTCCAGGGACGTCCTCCCAGAATTCTGCTCGGGCGCGCACTCGAGAGCATCCGTGATCGCCGGGTCCACAGGACCCGGCGCATCACAGATCCCGGTAAATGGCCGCTGATCGCGGCCGTTTACCATGTGTTCGCTCCGTCAAATGACGGAGCGATCACATGTAAACAAACCGGCGTCATCTGATGACGCCGGTTCCTCTCCTCCCCCTCTCCTCCCCTCCTGTGTACCGATCGGTACACAGTGACCGAAGAGGCGGATGGATGGATGGATGGCTGCAGCGTTGTGGGCTGCATCTGTAGTGCCCACAGCGCTGCACAGAGACATCCAGCCATCCATCCATCCATGCTCAGCCATCCCTACTACTCTGCATGCCCTGCAATGCTGTGCAATACTCTGCAATTCCCTCTGCAATACCCCGCAATACTCTGCCATACCCTGCAATACCCCGCAATACTCTGCCATACCCTGCAATACCCCGCAATACTCTGCCATACCCTGCAATACCCCGCAATACTCTGCCATACCCTGCAATACCCCGCAATACTCTGCCATACCCCGCAATACTCTGCCATACCCTGCAATACCTCGCAATACTCTGCCATACCCTGCAATACCCCAAAATACTCTGCCATACCCCGCAATACTCTGCCATACCCTGGAATACCCCGCAATACTCTGCCATACCCCGCAATACTCTGCCATACCCTGGAATACCCCACAATACTCTGCCATACCCTGGAATACCCCGCAATACTCTGCCATACCCTGCAATACCCCGAAATACTCTGCCATACCCTGCAATACCCTGAAATACCCCGCAATACTCTGCTATACCCCGCAATACTCTGCCATACCCCGCAATACTCTGCCATACCCCGCAATACTCTGCCATACCCCGCAATACTCTGCCATACCCTGCAATACCCTGCAATACTCTGCCATACCCTGCAATACCCCGCAATACTCTGCCATACCCTGGAATACCCCGCAATACTCTGCCATACCCTGCAATACCCTGAAATACCCTGAAATATCCCGCAATACCCAGCCATACTCTGCAATACTCAGTGATACCCAGCCATACTCTGCCATACCCAGCCATGCTCTGCAATACCCCACAAAAATCTGCAATACTCTGCCATAACCCGCAATACTCTGCCATAACCCGCAATACTCTGCCACACGCAGCCATACTCTGCCATACCCAGCCATACTCTGCCATACCCAGCCATACTCTGCCATACTCGGTGATACCCAGCCATACTCTGCAATACCCAGCCATACTCTGCAATACCCAGCCATACTCTGCAATACTCGGTGATACCCAGCCATACTCTGCCATACCCAGTCATACTCGGCGATACTCTGCAATACCCAGCCATGCTCAGCCGTACCCAGCCTCTGTATGTGGCCAGGCTGTGGAAGTCTCACACATGTGGTATCGCCGTACTCAGGAATAGTAGGAGAATCTATTTTGGGGGGTCATTTTTGGTATATACATGCTATGTGTTAGAAATATTGTATAAATGGACAACTTTGTGTTAAAAAAAAAAAAAGCGTTTTAACCACTTCCCGCCTTCCGTCATACGACGTCCTTGACTTTGTGCGGGGATATCTGAATGATGGGTGCAGCTACAGGCATCATTCAGATATCATCTTTTTCAGCCGGCGATTCCCTACACCATAAGAATGATCGTAGCGGCTGTTACACTGCTTGATCGTTCTTACGGGAGGCGAGAGGGGACGCCCCCCCCTCCCGCCGCCCTCCGGTGCTTCTACCGACTCACCGCTATGATCGAAGCCAGGATCTTTTTTTTTTTTTTTTTTTTTTTTTATTTCAGGAACAGCCTAGAGGTGAGATGTGGGGTCTTATTGACCCCATATCTCACTGTAAAGAGGACCTGTCATGCCATATTCCTATTACAAGGGATGTTTACATTCCTTGTAATAGGAATAAAAGTGATCAAAAAAATTTTTTTTTTTGGAAAAAAGTGTCAAACTAAAATAAATAAAGTAAAATGAACAATAAAAAAAAATAAAAATTTTTTAAAGCGCCCCTGTCCGTGTGCTCGCATGCAGAAGCGAACGCATACGTAAGTCCCGCCCACATATGAAAACGGTGTTCAAACCACACATGTGAGGTATCGCTGCGATCGGTAGAGCGAGAGCAATAATTTTGGCCCTAGACCTCCTCTGTAACTCAAAATTTGTAATCAGTAAAAAATTTTAAAGCGTCGCCTATGGGGATTTTTAAGTGGTGAAGTTTGGCGCCATTCCACAAGCGTGTGCAATTTTGAAAGGTGACATGTTAGGTATCTATTAACTCAGCGTAACTTCATCTTTCATATTATGCAAAAACATTGGGCTAACCTTACTGTTTTGTTTTTTTTTAAAGCAAAAAACAGTTTTTTTTCCAAAAAAAAGCGTTCCAAAAATTGCTGCGCAAATATCGTGCGAGATAAAAAGTTGCAATGACCGCTATTGTATTCTCTAGGGTCTTTGCTAAAAAAACATATATAATGTTTTGGGGTTCTATGTAATTTTCTAGCAAATAAATGATGATTTTTACATGTAGGAGAGAAATGTCAGAATTGGCCTGGGTGCTCCAGAACGCCTGAAGGTGCTCCCCTGCATGTTGGGCCTCTGTATGTGGCCACGCTGTGTAAAAGTCTCACACATGTGGTATCGCCATACTCGGGAGTAATAGCAGAATGTGTTTTGGGGTGTAATTTGTGGTATGCATATGCTGTGTGTGAGACATAACCTGCTAATATGACAATTTTGTGAAAAAAAAAAAAAGAAAAAAAACAAACTTGATTTTGCAAAGAATTGTGGGAAAAAATGACAACTTCAAAAAACTCACCATGCATCTTTCTAAATACCTTGAAATGTCTTCTTTCCAAAAAGGGGTCATTTGGGGGGTATTTGTACTTTTTTGGCATGTTAGGGTCTCAATAAATGAGATAGGCTGTCAGTACTTCAGGTGTGATCAATTTTCAGATATTGGTACCATAGCTTGTGGACGCTATAACTTTCACAAAGACCAAATAATATACACTAATTTGGGTTATTTTTACCAAAGATATGTAGCGGTATAAATTTTGGCCAAAATATATGAAGAAAAATTACTAATTTTCAAAATTTTATAACAGAAACGAAGAAAAATTTATTTTTTTACAGATTTTTCGGTCTTTTTTCTTTTATAGCGCAAAAAATAAAGAACCCAGCGGTGATTAAATACCACCAAAAGAAAGCTCTATTTGTGTGAAAAAAAGGACAAAAAATTCATATAGATACAGTGTTGCATGACTGAGTAATTGTCATTCAAAATGTGAGAGCACCAAAAGCTGAAAATTGGTCTGGTTATTAAGGGGGTTTAAGTGCCCAGTGGTCAAGTGGTTAAAATGATAAAAGGTGTGTTTTTTCCAAAAAAATGCGTTTGAAAAATCGCTGCGCAAATACTGTGTGAAAAAAAATTGCCCACCATTTTAATCTGTAGGGCCTTTGCTTTATTTTTTCATGTAAACAAAAAGTGTCAGAAAGGGCTTTGTCTTCAAGTGGTTATAAGAGTGGGTGGTGTGTGACATAAGCTTCTAAATGTTGTGCATAAAATGCCAGGACAGTTCAAAGCCCCCAAATGACCCCTTTTTGGAAAGTAGACACCCCAAGCTATTTGATGAGAGGCATGTTGAGCCCATGGAATATTTTATATTTTGCCACAAGTTTCGGGAAAATGACACTTTTTTTTGCACAAAGTTGTCACTAAATGATATATTGTTCAAACATGGCATGGTAATATGTGGAATTACACCCCAAAATACATTCTGCTGCTTCTCCTGAGTACGGGGATACCTCATGTGTGAGACTTTTTGGGAGAATAGCCGCATACAGGACCCCGAAAACCAAGCACTGCCTTCAGGATTTCTAAGGGTGTAAATTTTTGACTTCACTATCACAGTTTTGAAGGCCATAAAATGCCAAGATAGCACAACCCCCTCCCCCCCAAATGACCCTTTTTGGAAAGTAGACAACCCAGGCTATTTGCTGATAGGCATGTTGAGCCCATGGAATATTTAATATTTTGCCACAAGTTGTGGGAAAATTACAAGGTTTTTTTTTTTTTTTTTTGCACAAAGTTGTCACTAAATGAACTATTGCTCAAACATGGTATTGTAATATGTGGAATTACACCCCAAAATAGATTCTGCTGCTTCTCCTGAGTACAGGGATACCTCATGAGTGAGACTTTTTGGGAGCCTAGCCGCATACAGGACCCCGAAAACCAAGTGCCGCCTTCAGGATTTCTAAGGGTGTAAATTTTTTATTTCACTCCTCACTACCTATCACAGTTTTGAAGGCCATAAAATGCCAAGATAGCACAACCCCCCCCTCCCCAAATGACCCCATTTTGGAAAGTAGACACCCCAAGCTATTTGATGAGAGGCATGTTGAATCCATAGAATATTTTATATTTTGCCACAAGTTGCAGGAAAATTACCATTTTTTTCCCTTTGGATACTGGGCCACAGGGCAGTATTCCAAACACACCTCTAAGACAACCACTGCCTTGCTAAAGAAGCTGAGGGTAAAGGTGATGGACTGGCCAAGCATATCTCCAGAAACCCTATTGGGCATCTGTGGGGCATCCTCAAACGAAAGGTGGAGGAGCGCAAGGTCTCTAACATCCACTAGCTTTGTGATGTCGTCATGGAGGAGTGGAAGAGGACTCCAGTGGGAACCTGTGAAGCTCTGGGGAACTCCATGCCCAAGAGGGTTAAGGCAGTGATGGAAAATAATGGTAGCCACACAAAATTTTAGCACTTTGGGCCCAATTTGGACATTTTCATTTAAGGGTGAACTCATTTTTGTTGCCAGCAGTTTAGACATTAATGGCTGTGTGTTGAGTTATTTTGAGGGAAACAGCAAGTTTACACTGTTATACAAGCTGTACATTCACTAATTTACATTGTAGCAAAGTGTCATCTTCAACATTGTCACATGAGAAGATATGATAAAATATTAACAAAAATGTGAGGGGTGTTCTTACTTTTGTGAGATACTGTATATAGTGCAGCGCTACTATAAAGGTAACTCTAATACCACACCTTGTGCAAATAATAATAATAATAATAATCAGTCATTGCAATATCACATAACAGAAAAAATCCTGATTATAAACACTATTCTTGATTGCTGTGATTTTCTGTGATATTCTATCACCACCATGCTTTTCTATCACCACCGTGCTTTTCTTTAATCACTTTAGCCCAGGAAGAATTTACCCCTTCCTGACTAGAGCGTTTTTTGCGATTCGGCACTGCTTCACTTTAACTGACAATTACGCGGTCGTGCGACGTTGTACCCGAACAAAATTGACGTCCTTTTTTTCCCACAAATAGTGCTTTCTTTTGGTGGTATTTGATCACCTCTGCGGTGTTTATTTTTTGCGCTATAAACGAAAAAAGAGCAACAATTTTGAAAATATTTTGTACTTTTTGCTATAAAAAAAATAACCCCTTTTAAAAAAAAAAAAAAAATAAATATTTTTTTCTCAGTTTAGGCCGATATGTATTCTTCTACATATTTTTGGTAAAAAAAAAAAAAAAAAAATCGCAATAAGCGTATATTGATTGGTTTGCGCAAAAGTTATAGCATCTACAAAATAGGGGATAGATTTATAGCATTTTTATTATTTTTTTTTTGTTTTTACTAGTAATGGCGGCGATCTGCAATTTTTATCGTGACTGCGATATTATGGCGGACACATGGGACAATTTTGGCACATTTTTGGAACCATTGGCATTAATACAGCAATCAGTGCGATTAAAAATGCATTGATTACTGTAAAAATGTCACTGACAGTGAGGGGGTTAACACTAGGGGGCGGTGAAGGGGTAACTGTGTTGCCTGGAAGGTGATTCTAACTGAAGGGAGAGGGGACTAACTACAGGAAGTGATGGATCGTGGTTCCTAGCTAATAGGAACACACAATCTGTCACACTTGTCAGAACAGGACAGGGAAGTGTGTATTAACACACACTCGTCCCTGTTCTGTGTCTCCTGCTCACGATCTCTCGTGGCCGGCGGTCATCGTGACCGTTGGCCACAAGCATCGGCACCCCTGCTGTGCAGCGGGTGCACGCGCCTGCTATCCGGACCCAGCGAGCCAACATATAGCTATGTGGTTTCGCGCAGGGGAGCCAACCTGCCACAGTATAACTGCGGCGGCTGGTCCGGAAGCAGTTAAACACTGTATACTGGTGCACACCTCCACCGGCTATTTTACCTGCTCACCTCAAGAATGAGTCAGGCAGACTCAAACATAACTCCTTGTCTTTGACTCTTCAATGATCTCTCCCTTCTACTATGAATCAACTGTTCACGTTCCGCCCTCTTGTAGTTCCAGCTACTCCCAATGTGCTTCACATGGATAAAGGGTTGATCTCTCATACAAACAGCCTCTCTCCTTAGACTCTCCTCCTCTCCTAAGTACTCGTTTCCAGTGTCATGTAATTACAAACACAGCAGACATAGTGCTCTCTGTTTTTTTCAAATGTATTAAAAAGCCCCGCTTAAAAAGAGGACACTTACAAGATAAAAAACAAAAACTTGCATGTGTGTGTAGCGGTACCCTCATGAGGGCTGCTGATTGACTCTATACCCCACTGGCTACCCCAACTTTGCAGATCCTTTCTTACCTCTGACACCTTGGGTTCCATTCTGTAATAGGATGTTATCAATGAGAGACTCACACAATGTCACTGAACCACTCAAAGTGTTTACTAGGGTAAATAATAGACACAAATGAACAATATGAATGAACACAAACAATATATGACAGTTGATAACCACAAGCCTAGAAATTAAACTGTAAACTTAATAATCACCGTAAGAAGCGTATGCAGACAGGTGTACAATGGGACAAGCATTCAATATGCGTCAAAACCTATATTAAACACCTTCCCACTGAGGCCTCAATGCACACACCAGATTGCAATATAATATTACTTACATACAATAATACAATGCAATATTTAACCTGTACTCAATGGCTCCTCCTAGGTTGTAATTTAATGTTCAAACTACAAAATAGAACTGTGATGCTTTGCAAAAGATGATAAAAGTTCCTTTACTCCAGATGTCTTCAGCTAGCCTGTAGTTTAAACTGCAGTATTTGTAATCCAACATGGCAAAAGAAAGAAAACAAACTGTAGAATAAATGGTACGTTGATAACTGTGACTGAAGAAATATGACACTTGTAACTTCCTCCTTATGTGTGAGTGCAATACAATACTGACTTTACAGCACAAGGAATAACAAGCCCCAGAGTTCAGCCATATGTGGCCTCACTTCTGTGGAACTACAAGTCTCACCAGCCGTCTGTAAATAACTCACTCAGCAAAGATGCAGGAAACTTCCAGATGTCCTGGCACTGCACACCGATCCGCTTGCTAAGCTGGCAGGGCTGTACTCTGAAGTCCCTCAGAGGCTGGCGATCCTGCTCAGCGCTGTATAGGCCGCAGTCTTCTGGTTACACACACACAGACTGCCCGCTGGCAGGTACTGAATGGCGTTCAGAGAGACCGTAAAAGATGGCCGTGCGGTTCCTTTTCTTACTGCTCCCAGCATGCAGTGCTGCACGATTTGCATTGTATGTATTGTAGTTTAGGGCTGATGCAGCTAACAGAGTCACTTCCGCTTTCAAACTAAAAATTGATTATTATTATTATTTTTATTATATGCAGGACCACAACCACGCAATTGTCAGTTAAAGCGACGCAGTGCCGTATCGCAAAAAATGGCCTGGTCATTAAGGGGGAAAATTCTTCCGGTCCTTAAGTGGTTAAAGGGAAAACTTTTTTTTTTTAAGTTTTGGATAGAGTGGAGAGGGATTAGAACCCCTGTCAGGTTTGAATTGCTGTGTGTGCCCTATTATGGAGATTCACCCTCTCAGTTTGTCCTGTTTACCATTATCTCTGAAAGGGAAAGTGAAAAAAACACATTTGAGGTTGTCGCCAGAACAGTAATATAGGGTAAATCTTCCAATGGTGACGCTAGTTCCAGTGACTCAGGTGAAACCGGGGGGACTCCCACACTTTGGAGGGATTTCCTCTCACTTCCTGGCTATGGGATTGGCAGTAAAGGGAAATCTCCACAATGGGACACAGATGGCAAAAAAAGGAATTGAAGAAAACAGTTATTTATTGGGACCCCAAAGCTACACCTGAGAAATATAAATGCATGATTATATTCTGCATAATAAAATCATTTTACTTTGCCCTGCTCCTTTCTCATGCAACAAATTCTAATAGGGCGTACACACGGTCGGACTTTGTTCGGACATTCCGACAACAAAATCCTAGGATTTTTTCCGACGGATGTTGGCTCAAACTTGTTTTGCCTACACACGGTCGCACAAAGTTGTCGGAAGTTCCGCCAACCACGCGGTCACGTACACCACGTACGACGAGACTAGAAAAGGCCGGTTCAGAACCAAGCGCGGCACCCTTTGGGCTCCTTTTGCTAATCTCGTGTTAGTAAAAGTTTGGTGAGAGACGATTCGCGCTTTTTCAGACTCGTGGCTTTCAGATCGTTTTCTGCTGTTCAGTTTGTGCTTGTGGGTTTCTTCAGTGCGTGCAGTCAGTTCGTATCAGAGTTTTCTGTGTGATCTTGCCTGCTCGTTGCTGTTTTTCAGGTCGCTCTTCACAGGCCTTGCTGTTCTTCAGTGCGTTCTGTTACTTCGTTCTGAGCAGCCGACCGTTTTCTAGCCATGTTTCGTATGCGTACTCCTCGTAGAGTTCGTGCTGTGCGGGGGCTTGGTGTTGGGGTCCTGACCTTGACACAAGTCCAGTCCATGAACAGGGTGGGGAGGAGTTCATGGACCAAGAATTGGTTGCTTCAGCGTGACCAGTTCTGTCATATGCCTTTTCTCCGTGAGATCCGTGAGAATAATCCTGATGATTTCAGGAACTTTCTCAGGATGACGGACCCCGTGTTTCACCGTTTGTTGGCTTCGCTGACCCCCTATATCAGCAGGCAGGATACCTGCATGAGGCAAGCCATCACTCCGGAGCAGAGGCTGGTCGCTACCCTGCGGTATTTGGCCACAGGGAGAAGTCTGCAGGACTTGAAGTTCTTGACAGGCATCTCCCCCAGGCTCTGGGTATCATCATCCCAGAGACCTGTTCTGCCATCATACAGGTCCTGCAGAAGGAGTATATGAAGGTAAGATTTTTATCCTTTTATATCACATTTTATTGTCTTTAATGTTTGATAATATATTGTATTTCTTTCCTCATTCCCTAATTACCATGCTTGTAATATGCTGTGAATGTCCCCTTTGTCCTCATGCATGCTGGATTTTTATGTAATTATTATTTTAGGTCCTTAATACATATTTGCCCTTCACTAACCTCCCCAGCATGGTGTCTCCTGCCCTATATTCACCTCATGTAGTCACTTAACAATGTATTTTATCAGCTCCATAGTAGTGCTTTACCCCAAACACCCCCTAAAATGTTTGGTAATGTTATTTTTGATTTAAATTCAGGCAGAGTGCCAGAGGCTTTTTTTTGTGGTGTCCCAAAATAATTTTTAGTAACCCTCCCTCCCCCAACTGCTAAGTCAGCTGATCCCAATTCTCTATCCTCAATCATCTATCTGCTGACTTTGCCAAACCCATACACACTATACCCATCTCTTTTGTGGTCAGATTTATGGCTGAATTACACAAAGCATGTAGTGCAAGGGCCTGCCTGTATACTTTCCAATGGTACTGTTTAAAGTTTTTGTATCCTATTATTATCTTGATAGGTAATAGCAGAATGTCCAAATGTCCTCAAATGTGTACAGTGTGTATTTATATCTTTGTATTATGACACTTCTTACCTGTCCAGTGGGCTGCCAATAGTGTAACTAAGGAGGGGCTGTTCCAAGTAAGACCCATTATTTAGGCATTCATCTCTCAATGAAGTGAAGAGGGTTACCTGTCCAAGATTTCCACACACCCCATAATGTTAGAAATGGCCCATGAGAGGGGGGGGAAGGGGGAATATGATAGGTGTACCTTATACTTTGGCCTTGTTAAATTCCCCTTAATAAATGCTATCTGGAGGTTGCCCCATAATGTTTGTGTCTAATCTGCTTGCCATGTTTCAGAGTAAAAATAGTAATGTTTATTGTTTTTTCCTCAACAGTTTTCTTCCACGCCACAGGAATGGCAGACTGTGGCCTCCCACTTTGCCCAGCGGTGGGACTTTCCTAACTGCGGAGGGGCAATTGATGGGAAACACGTCCACATCGTCCCACCACCCAACTCGGGGTCGTACTATTATAATTACAAGGGGTTTAATAGTATAGTGATGTTGACGGTGGTGTCGGCTAATTACGACTTCTTGTATGTGGACGTGGGGAAGAATGGCCGGATGTCCGATGGTGGAGTCATCGCCCAGACGGAGTTCTACAGGCGTCTCCAGAATGGCAGCTTGGACTTGCCAGCTCCAGAGGACAATGTGGAAGGACTCCCATTTGTGTTTGTTGCTGATGAAGCATTTGCGCTGGGGGACCACCTGATGCGGCCATTCCTGATGAGGACCCTCACCCTGGAACAGAGGGTTTTTAATTACCAGCTGGCCAGAGCCCGAAGAGTGGTGGAGAACACATTTGGAATCCTGACCAGCCGGTTCCGCCTATTTCTGACACCTATTCATATGGCAGAGTATAAACTGAACCATATAATACTTGCGTGCTGTGTTCTCCATAACTTTTTACGGAAACATTCGGCCAACTATGCTGGCTCAGTTGGGCCTGAAGCCGGAATCCTACATCAAACCACACTGACAGCGCTTGAAAGTGGCCGTCCTGGCTTGCCCTCCCTGAGTGCCCGTGATGTCCGGTTACGCTACCTGGAGTTCTTTGCGGGTAGGGGGGCTATCAATATGCCATACAATATGTGAAGCCTTTTTAAAATAAAAAAAAAAAAGAAAATCTTTGTGGACATTTACTGCTTGTGTTTGTTTTAGCTGACCCTGACAGAAATGTTTTGAGTGCAGAAAATGTCGTGATTGGGTAACCTTATACAAAGCACTGTTGGCTGTTATTTCCTAAATGCAAAAACACATTTCACTACAAGTGCACTTGCAACTGCACTGAAACTGCACTTGTAGTGCAAAGAGGATTTGCCCTTAGGAAATAACCCCCACTTTTGCATAAAACAGCTATTACATCACCCCAAAAGTGTTGTAGTCAATAATCCACACATTCTTGAGTAAGCCACTTTTTTATACCTGCACAATCACATGTGCATTTACCAAAGGTTTTTAAAACAAACCAACATGTTTGCTGTATAACAATTTTTGCAGTAGCATTATCAAAAATTGAAATGTCCATTTCAGATAAAACAGGCCTGTCTAAAACCAACAAGAAAGCCAAAAAACTTGAACTTACAAAGTTCACATTAGGTAAAACCTGAAGGCTATATCAGACATCAGTATTTAGGAACTGGGTTTGATATAGCGTTCAGATGGGGGGAAATCACCCCTGGAAAAGCCAAATTTGGAAGATGCACACCAATTGTCAACATGTGCTACCTGCCATCAGGGGGGATCAAGGGACGTGTTTTGGGGGAGCAAGCCCTTCCTCGACGCGACTTTATAATTGAGGAAGGGGTTGCACCCCCAAAACGCGTCCATTGATCTCCCGTGATGGCAGATAGCACATGTTGGCACACTGTGTGCATCCTCCAAATTTGGCTTTTCAAAACATTGCAAAAAAATTTAAAAGATTGAACCACAATCCAAAAAGTGATTTTGTGGGGTTTTAAATTCGCCCCAAAACATCAATGGATTTTTTGCTGGATGTTTTGCAGTTCGGCATTACACCCCATGATTTCCCTGATCAGGATCTGGGCACTTTCTGAAGTAAAGCGTTCTCTATCCCTCACATCACGATCACCTAAAAAGAGATAAAGAAAAAAAAAACAGGTCTCAAAAATCTGCCACCATCCATCTCTTTTACCTGAGCCTGTGGTCGCAGACACTCACCTGTTGTGGTGCCAATCTCCACCACATCTTCTTCATCCTCCTGCTCAGCTTGTGTTGGTGTAAGTTCCCCTTCTTCCAGAGGTGGGGGGTCTCTGGTCTCCTTGGATGAGGGGTGTCCTCCGAGTCTTTTCTCCCCTATGTAAAACAAAAATGGTATAATTAGCACACAGATATTTGATGGCAGAACTAGAAATAGGAAACATTGCTTGGAAGTGGGGTACAATTGTCTATTTTAGCCGAGTTCCAAGATGTATTTTTTTTATTGCCCTTTGTCAAGCTGCAATACTTTACCTGTTTAGTACAAGCTTCACAGATGGAGACCCCCCTATAGTATACACTGGAGCACCTGTGTGGCCCCCTAATAAAAATGGTGTTCTTGTGTCCCACACTAGTGCTCCAGTGTCCAGATGTGAAAACAGCTGCTCAGTGTCCTCTCCTTACACACAATCTAGTTTGCATTTCATTCTAGTAACAAACCCATCTACACAACCAAATATTTGGCATCCAAGTAGGCCCAAAAAAATGTGGGAAAATGCATATGGCCTAAACAATGGTGTTCTAGAGGCCGAAAGAAAAATGTTTGATACAAACGAATAATGGGCCCATGAACATTAAAGTTGCCCTTTTAAACGTTACAATTAATAAAAGCATATGGAGCAGCACGAACGTAATAAAGACAGAAAGAATAGGAACACAGCACAACTACTTACTTTTTTGCAGCACTCTCCGGATCTTTCGGTACTGCTCTGGCTCTCTCAACTTCAGGTCCAACCACCGCTTCCTGAGCTGATCTTTAGATCTTCGTACCCAGAAATTCATGTGAAGGCTTTTGACCACTTTCGCCATGATCTTGGCCTTTCTGATGTTGGGGTTGGGGTAAGGCCCATACTTTCCGTCATAGTCGGACTTCTTCATGATGTCGACCATCTCCAACATCTCCCCAAAGGACATATTTGTGGCCTTAAAACGTCTCCTTCTGGACGTGTCAGGATCCAGGCTTTCCTCCTCCTCCTCCTCGTTGCTAGAATTAGCATGCACCTGTTCTAACTCCGCCATGTGCTCTTCACCCACTGCGCCGAATAAAAAGTGTCAGGGAGTAGACTAGAAAGAACGTCAGGGGCGGGCGGAGTTACACGCATGCGCAGTGTGTACAAAGCGTAACACGCGTGCGTATTACGTACGATCTGTGAGCGGAGGAAGGAGCATTGGACGCGCCGATCGTAAGAACGAAGGTAAGAGACAAACTTGTGCCTATACTGCTTCTAGATTGAGGCCTATATTGTAACAAGATTAGGAGAGTTTTGTCTGACATTAGGCTTTGTCTTGTGTTGTGTCTTGCAGTGAACATGGATATGCTACTCAAAGATAATGACTTCATGTCAGTATTCATAGATATGTTACGGGAGCTGCCCTGTCTGTGGGAGATTAACCACCCCCATTTCAAGAACCAAACAAAGAGGAAGGCAGCACTGGTGCAATTGTGTGAAATTGTGACGCAGGTGATCCCCACGGCAGACATCACCTATTTAAAGATATTAATTGGTTGCCTGAGGAGCACATATCTAAGGGAGCGTAAGAAAGTCCTGGACTCACAGAGATCCGGAGCAGCAGATGACATCTATGTCCCCAGGATGTTGTACTACGACAGGCTGCATTTTCTGGCAGGCCAGACTGAACCCAGGCCATCCCTCTCCAGTCTTCCTTTCACGCTTCCTTCCCCCCCGGCTGAGGCTTCTGACGCCCAACCTGGGCCTTCCAGGCCACATGTGGAGGAGCCCAGATTGAGCCAGGTATAGCATTACTCGAAATATTTCTGCTTGTCCAATCAATGATGTTAACTAGATGTTAGTTGGGAGTACTAATTTAGGATTGGGATTGATGAAGCAAAACATTACAACCATGTCCCTTTTTCATACACAGGGATGTCTCAGCCAGGAGGTGGCCGGGCCGAGCCGGCTGGCTGATCTGCAGGTCCCTCCACCCCCCCTGAAAAGAGAAAGTGGCAGTAGGAGGAGTGCCCTAGAGGAGGCTGCTATAGGATTCTTTTGGAGGGCTACAGAGGTCCTGGGAGCACCCCACACCATGGAGGAGAACATTGCTGCCTTCATTGCATATAAAATGCAGAGGATGGAGGAGGGCCAACAAGTCATGTGTGAGGCCCTCATATTGGAGGCTCTTGAGAAAGGTATGAGGGGCCAAATGACACCTCAGACACACCTTTGTGATGGTCCTCCTCCTCCTGCAGGTCCTCCTCCTCCTCCTCCCTCTCCTCCAGGTCCCCCCAGTCCTCCTCCAGGTCCTCCCAGTCCTCCTCCAGGTCCTACTCCTCCTCCTGCCACATCTCCAACTGCACAGCCACAGCCCGGAAGGAAGCGTGGAAGGAAGACCAGACAGTGATTGCCCTGGGTTCAGTCTGGTCGGCCAAAAGATGCAGCTTCTTGTGGTACCACAGCCTGGGGACACAGATGTCATCTGCTGCTATCCGGATCTCTGCGAATTCTGGACCAGACTGCCCTCCCTTACATATGGACTCCTCAGGCCACCAATTTTGATGTTGAAGAATTGATGTCTGCCGTGGGGGTCCCAGGCTTCGCTAATTTCTCCTGTTGATCCAGTGTTGCCTTCCTCTTTGTTTGGTTCTGATCCCTTAATAAAGGATTTTTGTTTTGAATTATACTCTCCTATGTGTTTTACTTCAAAAAGGACAGTTTGTTTGTGAGGATTCAGGTACATTTCAAATATACAATGTGAAATGAACAAGGGACACCAACACCAAACAATCTCCTGGAGATTAAATAATAAAAGATATCAATGGTGTTGGGGTAACTTGACACACAAAACACACCCAAAAATATTCTGGAGTAAAAATAAAAATAACATTGAACAAAGATCAGCCTTGGAAAAAATCAAAACATTAAAGAAAAATAAAAGGCTGAAAATCCAAAAAAAAAATAAAAATAATAATATAAAACTGTCAGATGTGACAACTAATAACAATATATTCAGGGAATCCCACTAAAAAAACACAAATAAAAGTTTGTGAGAAGTGTGTGTGAATATGAGCAGCAAAACTACTTTATTCTTGTCACATTATAAAGAAGAAGAGAGTGCGCTGTATTAAACCATTTTTAACATTGCAGCGTGACGAAAGTGCTGTATCCATTGCGAACGCTAAGTTTACCAGAACGAGCTGTCCCGTCTCGGAATTTCTTCTGAGCATGCGTGGCACCTTGTGTGTCGGAACAGGCCACACACGGTCGGAATTGATGCGATCGGATTTTGTTGTCGGAAAATTTTATCTCCTGCTGTCCAACTTTTTGTGTCGGAAAATCCGATGGAAAATGTCCGATGGAGACCACACACACGGTCGGAATTTCCGACAACATGCTCCGATCGGACATTTTCCATCCGACCGTGTGTACGGGGCATAAGGCTCCTTTCACATGACCATTTCGATCAGGTCCGCCTGTCAGTTTTAGACGGACCTGATTGGATGGTCTATTCATCTCTATGGACTGGTGGTTGTAAACGGGCTTGTGTCCGTTTACACCCGCCTACCTCCAATCCAATCTGGTCTGCTAATAACAAATGAAAGAGGATCTGTCCTCTTCTGTGTGATCGGATCAGAGGTCTACACCCAACCACCCACAGAGCAGAGCAGGCTCGGTCCACATACAGTCTGCATAAACTGAGCGGACGCTGACCTGTATTCCTCCCACTCTGCTCTGCTCCGCTCAGCAGGGGATCACTTAACATTATAAGGTAATATATGTAGTATGGGGTATGTTGGATGTGCTATAGTACTATAGATTTTGAGGCTGATAGGTGGCAAGCTATCCCTGGTCAGCTTTAAGTTTTAGATGTGTGTGTTAAAGGATTGTTTTATTTGTAGCTAATAACCAAAAGAGCAATATGAGTGAAACTTTCAAGCTACTCATATATAAAGCCAACCATATATAAAAAATTCATATGATCTTTGCTGCTCTTCTACTTGGTCAGTTGTGGTCAGTCATGCCCCCCTTCAGCATTTTTATCCCTTTCCCTTTTTTGGGACTGAACACCATGGGATTACACGAACCGGGTTGCCTTTTTAAAGTAATATTAAAGGCTTTCTGTTTTTTCTTTTTAATAACAAACATGTAATATTCACCTGCTCTGTGGTTTTGCACAGAGCAGACCTTATCCTCCTCTTTTCAGGTCCCTTGCTGGCGCTCTCGGCCCCTCCTTCCTGCTAAGTGCCCCCAGAGCAAGCAGCTTGCAGTGAGGGCACCCAAGCAGGCTCGTTCCTGTCACTTTACATACAGAGTCACCGCTCGCCCTCTCTCTCTCTCTCTCCTCATTAGCTCACTAGTTGTGACTGGCTCCAGTTGCTGTCTCAGTCAATGAGAAGTGAGAGTCCTCCAGAGAGCCGAGGCTCTCATGCACATTGCTGGATCGAGATGGGGCTCAGGTAAGTATTAGGGAAGGCTTTTTTACCTTCATGCATACAATGCACAAAGGTAAAAAAACTTGAGTCTTTAGAGCCACTTTAAAGTAACTGTGTAGGCTGCAGACATGCAACTCTTCTTGATATTGTTCAATCTATGACCCTGATGAAGAGTGAATGAACATTTTGAATGATTGAACATCACAGTTATATATGCTTACAATATGGGTTGCATGGGTTGTTACCGACATGTGGTGAGATTTTCATAATTATATAGACAGAAAAGATATTCTCCTGTGCAAAGGGTCTTAGTAAGGTGGCAGTAAATCTTGATGATATAAGTGTAAAGTGGTCATGCATGCCCCGCTGCCTAGACCGACTAGGGGAAGTCCGAAATGCTATATATAAAGGAAAAAGGAAGGCGCGTGGCCTAATGCATGAATCATTAAAAATTGTCATGAATTTTCAAAGAATTTCATGTCGATAGCCCCTTTAGAAATTTACCTAGAAAAATGGTGACGTGTTCAATACTTACTTTACCCATTGTATATATATTTTCCCCCTTAGTTGACAGTTTGATATTATGGTTTATTGTGCTGGTTTCATAGTAGTCTTTCTGTCTCTATTATCCAAATTGTCAACATGGTTATTTTTTTAAATCGTCTGAAACCATACGTACCAAACATACGTACATACATACATACAAATGTCTGTAAAAAGTAGACATTTTTAAAAGGAATTGTAAAACTGATTAGTAGAACATGCCAAATCCAAATTATCCTGTGGTACACTATTATTGGCTCCCCTAAATATAAAAATGCTGTCTAAAATATGGGAGAGCTGTCTTTCTGTCCTAATAAACTTGTGCAATAATTAAATTGGTTATTTTTTTCTTATCAAGTAACCCTTTACAAATCTGTGAAAATAAAAAAGGCATTTGTTTACCTTTGCTTTGATGTACGTACTGCCCCAGGACTGTCTACATTTGCAGTGGATGGTTGGAGTAGTTACCATATCAGTTGATTAGCTGAAAACATATGCTGCATGATGCCTTACAATGTCCATGCTCTCTTGCTTTTTTAAAGAGTGCCAGATTTTGTCTGTAAAGGCAGTAATGAATACAGATAGGCCCATAGCCTTGAAGGGAGAGGAATAAGTGCAGGGCCTACATGACTAGGTGGAAGAGGAGCCATATAATGCGAGTTAATTGGTTTTAAACAAAAAATAAAAATAAAAAGTGTAAAGTAGAGGGCACTTACTGGATTGGTAAGAGGAAGCAGGCTGATGGGAAGGAGCTCTAAATGGTAGGCTGTGGGGTAGAGTAAGGCAAGTCTTCAAATGAAGGTCCCTGCCTCCTGCCCTATTTATTGACTTTGGATGGTTTGGATTTAGACATATTGTGTGCTATTTTTATTAAAAGGCTGCTATGGCCAATTAAACTCTACTTAAGCCCTGGTTCACACTAACAGCGGGAATTAAATTGCGCAAGTTCAGCTGACTTTGGGGGGGCGATTTAAGAGACATCTGTGCGGGATTCTGCTCAGATGACAATGGAAATCGCACCCCGAAATTGCCAAAAGTAGTACAGAAACTGCTTTTGGGAATCGGTGCGGCACCAATTCGGACGCTGCCATTGCCAGCAATTGCTGTTGATTTGGCATGCGATTTGACATGTCAAATCGCATGCCAAGATGCATCAATGTGAACCAGGGCTTATAGTAATGTGTCTGCTTTGGGAAGGTGGAGTTGGGGTGCTGGTCAGATGTAAGGTTTTTGCCATATGATTTTCCCACACTGGCAAAGTTAAAATGAATACATTTCTGAAAGGTCTGGGTTTGCGCCAAGGTTTTCAAAAGTACCAATTCCTTAATAAAACAATGGCAGCATCTGTTTACAGATGTTTCCGACTGTTCACATGGGCTCAGTGCTTTTAACAAATGTACAGATCTATTATATAAACTAGCGAACATAGAAGAGGTACTTAGCTAACGTAATTCAGAAATTGCCTTCTTTGTTTTTGTAGCTTTACAAAACAAATGAGAACTTGACATCCTCTTGACTGACAAAAGAAAAGTATGTGCGTTGATTAGTCAAGAACACTGAACTTTTGTAAATGATCATTATGACTGAACTAAATGAAGGTTTTCTTCATGAAAACAAGGATGGCTGATGGTAGTTGAATGGTTAGCTGCATTAGAATTGAAAATCTTGCAATATAGGGATCATTACAGGGAGAGTCCCTATTTTGCTAAAACATAGGGTACCTTCCTCAATCAAAATGTGTTAAAAGCCTATAGACAGAAGCTTTATATTGACAAAGCAAACAGAGAACCAAAGCAAATCGAGATTGCTCAAGAAATCAAAGCGTTGGTTTCTATAGGGAAGCCATATGTGTCAATTGTTGCAGATAAAACACAAAACTGGGGTAACAAGGAAAAATATGTCCACGCTCTCCTAATATGTATAATATTTTTGTTTCCCTATTTTTTTACTATAGTATCTGTTTGGCCTAGCTATGTCTGATTAGTTTTATTTGAGGAAGAAGGGATGGAGGTTCTAATCATGTTTGTTATTTTGAAGGAATTTTAATGTGCAGCTTTTAATTAAAAAGATTGTGCAAGCTGTTGCTTCTCTGTCCTTGCCGCCACAAAATTAGATTTAACCCCTTCCCATCCAACCCTGATGTCCCTTTAAGTGGATCTTTACACCCAGGGGCAGGACAAGTTACCCGATCATGTGACCACTGTGACTGGCTGTCACAATGGTTACAAAATCAGGAGCCCAAGTATACATAAATTTCATGGCAAAGAACCATTTAAAAAAACAAATCCTTCAGATTTTCTGCACACAAAATATAGATCTAAATGTAAGACTTTTTCTGAGTCTAGAATAGACTCAGAAATCCTCTGTAATAGACCCTCTGTAATTTTTATTGCTATCTGTGTCCCCATTGGGAAGACTCACCAACACCCCTCTATTAGTATTTGTGGCTGTTGCCACCAAGAAAGTTAGGGAAAAATCTAACATTTTAAAGTCGTCTGTAGAACAAGAGAACAGGGGAAATCTTCCAGAAGAGACACCTGTTCTGACCTGTGCACCCCCCCCCCCTTATCACTCCCATGGTTTTGTCTATACTTTTTAATTTACAATATGTTACTTTGATTCCTTTGCAGGATAATATTCCAGGCCTTCTATTGCATGCTCTGGGTGTCCCTTGCAGAAACTATCATTCCAATTATTGGAATTGTCATTCCAAGTATTACAAACACACTGGGCTGCTATTCAATCAGATATTTCCATATTTGACTTCTCCAGCTTTCTGTACCCAGCTGCTATTCCTACGGAGGCTGTTCTCTGACTGCAGATCACTCTTCTGATAGCATCACAAGTATGAAAGTGCCCTAATACATTAACATGCTGTGTTCTCTTTTGTAAATAAATACTTTCTTTTTGAGATGCTTATATAATTGTCCTTCTCTCACCATCCCTCAGATGGCCAGACATACCCAGGGTTAAATGTGCAGACCCAGGAACTCCCATTAACTCTCACAGAATGCTGTGCTGCAAGAAAGAACAGACTGTGCACAAAGAAGTAAAAATTTATTTACAAAACAAAGCAGAGCATGTAAATGTATTAAGGACACTTGCAATGCATAGAAAGGTTTTTGGGAAAAGTAGGTAAAGGTGGACTTCCCCTTTAAGGCTGCATTAGTACCTGAGTATTCCAGCATTTTATTCCAGCATTTTTTGAAGCTTCTTTCAAGTATTTTTGTTAGATTTTTCTTTTCTTTTTTCAAGCTAGGCCTTTTTTATGTGGCCGATGAAAAGCAGTATGATTTGTGACATCACAAGAGTGATATTCCTCTTCCTGGTTTTGTTGAGTGTTTGTTTCCTTCTGGGAATGTGCAGAAGCTGTATCATTGATGCCATAGGAGGAAGAGAGAGAAAAGAATCAAAGAAACAGAGAATTGCGAGGCCAATTCTAGGTCATGTATAATGTTTATGTTGGTGGGTATGTGGATGTAACTGAGGGATGAGAGGTGACTCGGCGATTTCTAGTACCTCACCTAAATGCTTAATGATACCTAAAAGAAGTGATTACAACATATTGTCTATATAAGAATCAACCAATGCTTATTACGGATTGAATTAAAAACTAATGATAACTGTGCAGAAAGAATAACAATCAAATTTATTTAAACGTACTATTGTACAGAAAAGAAACTTGTATTAATCAGATATTACCAGGTATGACGTGGCTGGTAAACCTTTCAAAACAATGATGTTATCAATAAGGTACAACATAAGTAATGCGGAATGAGGTTGCAATGTAATTACACACGCTATCAATGTATTAAGGTAGATTACTGAACAGAAGAAGGTTGTCATGAACAGGTGTGGCCAGAACTGTGTGATCTGCGACAGAGAACACCCAAACGTAAATAAGTGAAAATATAATAATTTATTAAAGTAAGTGACTAATACAGAACAACCATCTCCAATATGACACAGTGCAATAACCAACCACAGACAGAGACCCACAAATAACAACAGACAGATAAGTACAATAAATGGGAAATACCAGGATCAGAAGCAATAGCCAGGCCAGGGTCATACACAGCAGATCAGCAGATGGACAGGGGATGTTTCCAGAGACATAAACGTAAGCCAGGCCAAGGTCATACACAGGGAGATCAGCAGATGGGGTTAGAACACAGGACAGGGAGAGGATGGATTGATGGATCAGACTGCAGGCAGGGATGCAAGGTAACAGGTGGGGCAGGATAGGGATCTGGACAGGGAGACAGGATCAGGTTCAGGGCACAGGATCAGATCGCTAGCAGGTCAGGAGGCAATGAAGAAATCAAGACAAACATGTGAGTGCTTGCCGGGTATTTATAGGCCTGTGATTGGCCTCAAGTGACACCTGATTGTAGCAGGTACAGTACTGTCTGCTCCACACTGCCAGGATCCATCCGCTGGTGGACGCCAGTACTGCAGCCCAAAGATGACATAACATTAACAGGGAAAGTTACTGTACAGCGTGCCAAATAACAGATATTACCAGCGGATGGATCATTTCCTGACAAATGTGCAGAAAAGTAAATTCAAATATAGAAATATTACTGATACGTTACACAGACGTTCTGGTCTCCCGACTGCCTGGGCTCAACAGAGACCTTTTTAGAGCTTCCCACCTGTTTTTATATTCCTTCTTTACTCATCTCCACCAATCACCCACATGGAATACTTTCATTGGTTCAGAAGTGGCCTTGAGTCCTGATTGGCTGGAATTCAAAACCTCTTTGGCTATCATGCTTATCACACAAGAATTTGAATTTCCGGTGCCTCCCTGTCTATGGTTGCAAAGTAAGCCATCATCCTTGATCCTAGTATAACCAGTTCCGAAATTAGCATGTCAAGGACCTATGATCAGGTGGAGACACAATGTCTGACCCCCCACTCTAAAGACAATAGGGTAACTTAGTTTCTATGCACACATCAAACAGACGATTTTGTCCTTTGAGACCCGGGAGCCAGTCTTGTTACACAGACCAGGCCAATTTCTCAGGATTTAAACTATAATCTATATTAAGTACATCATTTTTCTATAAATATATATAGACTGGGCGTGGTAACCTCTTACATTCTCCCTCTCAGGAACAAATCTTAAATTAGAAAGTTCTCACAATGGTTCCCTTTAAGTTCCTTGCTATAAATATGAATTTCAATATTTCCACATCAGTTTCCCTTGAAGTTCATTCTTGAACTTATGCCCTCCCTCAATGATTTTGTACCCACCCACAACAGCCCAGAATGCCCCACCCCCTAACCACCACCACTGCAGCCCTTCTTTTCTTTTCTTGAACACGACAAAACTTGTTATCTGCTCTGATGAGCGCATCAAGATAGACTTAAGCCTGAGTGATCAAAGAAGTTCTGGTGCCTCTAAAACTTCACATCTAGACCATGAGTGCCTGTGCTGCAGTCTTTCTTCGCCCATCTGCCTTGGAAGAGCAGAACTCCAACATCAATGAGGGGATCCTGGCATCTTTTAGTCCCGTAACTTGGGAATGCTGTGTGATGTTTGCAAAGATTGGATCAGACCACAAGACGGCACTGTTCAGCATGGTGAAGGAAAGTTAAGAACAGTCTAGTCGTTACCTTTGTCTCCAGATATGACTTGGTTGTTGTTGCTTCTTTCAGATGGTAGTAGGGCAGGCCTCCGGACAGTCGTGCATGAATACAAAAAAAGGAAATGAGAACAGAACGTCAGTGTACAGTTATTGGAGGAATTCCAGATAGGAACAGCGGTTTGGCCATCAAGACTAAATACTTATAAGGGGTGTAATGTGGATGAGTAAAGTGGGATCCCCACAGGGTACAGAGTCTGAGCAACAGCTAGTATCCACTAGGGCCCTTGAAGGTAGGGATAGTCAACACGGCATGCTATTACAATAAGACATAAGACCTGGATGTCCACTGATACTTTGGTTTCAATGGTTGTGAAATATGGTACTGGCGGGCAGGAATGCCAATGCATCATATTTTGCAAAAACAAAAAATTTTATGACTGATGTCTTAGCTACATTATCTTAAGGAATAGACGATAGAAACCAAAACAAAAAACGTAGCGAGCATAAGATTAAACAAGAAAAAGTAACAAAAGAGGTAAGTAATGAAAATGAACAAGGACAATAGTAAAAATAAGAATGAAAAGAAAAAAAAATACAGATTCAATGCTGCTCCAACCAAGATTTTTAGTTTACACATTCCACTTTAGACTGTTAAAGAGCATTGAATTCAAAAACGAATACATAGTTGTCCTGAAAATTATTGCTGACTGCAACAACAAAAAAAGTATATTGTTCTTTAACATAAAGGACAACTCCTCTCCCACACTAGTGATTGATTAGCCGTATATGTGCAGGTCAGGTACACAGATCTTAAAAAGGAGAGTGAGAAAAAAATGATTGAAATGATTGAAACGTTTAAAATTTAGGTAAACCTGACTGCACTTTATTACTCAAATTTTTAGAGGCTTATCCCCAAAACAACAAAAAAAGAAAAATATAGTTCTAGGGTCCTCTTTTAAACTTTTCCGAGTTTGAGATATTTGGATTAACCTCTTTTGATCTTACGATATCACCCAAATCGTTCACTCCGCTCCTCCTAAGACATCCTAATTTCCAGCTCCCTTGTTACATCCTCCCATGCTCGTCATCAGGACTACTCCAGACCCTGTACAACACCCTACCCCAGTATGTCCAGCCAGGCCCTACCCTTTTCACCCATAGGTGATCCCTGCCTCCACCTAAAACCTTACCTCAGCCAGCTTCATTAGATAATTCCCCACAGCTATTACTTTTTGTACCACCCCCTCCCTTTAGATTATAAATCCCTTGAGCAGGGCCCTTCTATTCACACCCTGCACAAACTTTTGGCACTAAATCCTGTTGCCCAAAGTCTAACTACCTAACTTTTAACTCCTTCCTGAATCCCAAAGGAAGTTTCAGTAGGTATAAGGGGTGTCAGGTTTGATATAAAGCCTTTCTTCAGGGGTAATAGGGGTACAGCCCCTTGTTCCTGCTATATCCATGCCAGGGACAAGAGAAGATGCACAATAGACTCTCCGAGGTAGTGTACCCTGCTGAGGACAAGTTGGGACACTACCTCAGCATCCATCAAACATGACCCTTCCTGTGCCAGCATTGCTGTTTCATGATTCTGTCCTTTTCCCTGGACATAGCGCAACACCTTCCTTTCTCCAGCATCAATCAGTACCAGTCACCTGAAGCTGTCCAGACTCATAAACCATCAGCACAAGATGGACTCCAGGGTGTAACACAGTAGAGTCTGCTAGGATAGTACCCAAATTGACTGAGATATATGCACAATGTTTAGTCCCTGCAATTAGGCATGAGAATAGTGCAAGTAAGATTTTGACAACCCTGGCACTGGGTCATCCACTAATCGATATGACTTATAGTCAACTCATGTACTACCCCCACAGGCCTGTCTTTGCAAAGTGGAAATTGTCCCACTGAGAAAGAGGCAATCACTTCTCCGAGGTCCTGGAACACCTCTCATTGTACCTGGGTGCTGGACAGAGCAAGTTGGATTTCCTAACACATTTACTGACATGTAGCACAAGACCTCCCAATGTGTTCCTGAGTATCTCCAGCTCCATAGTGTTTAAGGTACCCAGTGCCCCTCCCCCCCCGCCCGGCTCCAAAGGCAGTGTCTATTAAGCCTCTTTTTATCCGAAGTATGGGAAATAGTCTAAATACCCGGATCGAAAACAATCTTCCAACGTGTACACCTGATTCTTTATAAAGGCTGCACACCTTTTAACTCCTTTATCAATCCGGTAATCAGACAATGTTATCCTTCACCCATGCAACATAAACTGCCTACACTATTCAGACAGGACCCACATGAATGACAGGGGCATAGTGCAGCACTGGGGCACTGGTCTTGCTGCTCGTCTAGGACAGGAAGGACACCTATGGGTATTAACGGAGAATACAGCATGCCCACCCATATAAAGAAAGTGAGGGCCCTTGGAATGGCCAAGGCACAGAGTCCAGAGCTGGCCACACACCATACAATTCCCATACAATTTTCCCGTACAACTCTCCTCCGGACTCACCAAAACCATACAATACGAGGCCAGACATATAACTCTCAACTTGTAGGCAATCAGGCAGGCCCTTGTACTACATATCTGAAGGTGAATCTAAAGGAAATTGAACAACAAAAATTGCATAATGTGTTTTCAGCTCAAGGAACTGCTGCCACCAGACATAACTGGCCAGCAGACAAAGAATAATCCATTGCAGCACTGAGGCGCTGGGATCACTGAGCAGTAGGGGGTACAATTCAAGCCGACAGGTGTGCATGAAGATGCACAGATGCTAGTGACAGATGCACAAAAGACCCATTAAACAACCAGTAACAAATAGCCACGTAAAAACAGATAATCAGGAATCCCTAGGAGCAAATAGAGTTGCATGGTGACACTAGGCAGGAAGCAGGCTTGAAATACACTTGGGGACACACAGATAGACTTCTAGGGACATTAACATAAATTAGCCTAAGGCAATGAGCCAAGTTTGAAAAGAAAGCACTGGCTGGGCGTGTAACTAATTACAATAACTCCAGGGGAGTTAAGCAGTCCTAAACACAAGTCTTGTGAGATAACATGTAATAGCAGACCTTTAACAGTTAAAACCATGGAACTACAAATATCAACATGGCTGATCTTTGGGAATAGGAAACAGATCTATGGCAGATCCAATTCAAACTCTGGACAATACCAAAGTACCCTTACCACTAAATGCAGTAACATTGACAGAGATTTATAACACTTCTTAGCCTAATATATGTGCTAGAGTGACAATTATCCACTGCAGTCTTAATCAACTTTTCATTTAAAAAATTAAGTGAGACTGGAGATGACCACTCATATTGTCACTGGTAATAGGGGATTGCGGACTTTAGCTAGTTGTTTCTTCTAATCGGTGGAACAAAGAAACTCGTTAATACCCAAGCTCTACACATGTCGGTTCAGAACATACAACACACAAGGTAGACCAAACACAGCCAAACGGAAAGACAAACAGAAGCACCCACTAAATAATGGTGATGAAAACCTAAAACATTCACATGTGAAAACTGACAAACCAGGAAAAAGAAAAACAATTTTGTATAAAGTTGTCTATGAAGGCTGCGATCTCCTTTCGTTGTGAAAGCCATGAAACCCAATTATCGAAACTGAGGGATAAAACACCAATAAAATTTAGTAATGAACATTACATTTTTTCCTCCTAGAAACAAATTAAACCAATGGTTAGATACCTGTAACAATACATTAGCATATGAAACACACCAATATACATTACATTCCATAAAGAAAGTCTTTTTTATTTGTTTTGGAACAGTACACTTTTTAATATACCAGAAATTGTTGAGCTCAACTTAATTATTACCACATGGATTTTGTTTGTGGTATACCATTAATTTCCCCCCAAAAATTTTATTCACCATGGTGAAAAAAATGAGCATCTCGTAATAAACCTTTTAGCGGTACCATTTATTTACAAATCATAATACCTCACCACAAAGAACCTCTCCAGAACTGTCTCTCCGGAAAACAAACACATTTTAGTAAATGCACATCTCAATTCACTATTACACCTGGCTAGAAAGAAGGGGGGGGCATTTGTCAGTAGCTGAGACAACAAACATCAGACAGCACAACATATGTTCCATGTTTTCCACACAACAGACACACTTACACAATTAGCTAGGTTAAAGACAAACTCTAGACATCAAACACACTGGCATGTTTTCTATAGTAATCTGTACTTCTTCTTAAACCCTTGAAATCTGTTTTGTAGGGTTGAAATTCCTTGAAAGATCCATCCCATTTCATTCTCTCATTCTCCACCTGGGTGGACACAGTCTTTACCTTAGGATTTTGGAATGGGACCCATGATTGAGGCTGTTCATACACCTAGGCCACATTGCAAAACGCGCTGAGTACACTTCAAAATCACGTCTTTTGGTCCTATAGGAATTATGTCCAACAACCTTTTAAATAGGACTGGATAGACAGAATCGGGCGATGTGACCAAATAACCCTCTTTGAAGCAATTTTATTACCCATCCTTTATGGATAATGGACCGTGAACTGATTTCCCAACCTTTCATAGGTTGCCCTTTTCCAGAGGTAGCTACTCTCTGGCCAATGATTGGGTTGACAGGTACCGCCCCTGTCACTGTTTCTGCTTTTTTTCCACTACTTTTCAGAGCAATATTTTAACTTTTCCCTGTCCTGACTATAGTTCTTCAAAAATTAGCCTGGAGATTTCCCTATTAACTCGTTAATAGTTCAATCTCCCCCCGTGGACTTTTCTGAAGTATTCTAAGAGATGGCTTAAAGTGGGGCTATTACTTCTATTATCTCAAGAAAGATTGGAGCAAACTTGGATAATCAAGAAAATATCTGAATGTTTGGAGTACAGAAGGCAACTGCAATTAACTAATTGAGGCACACCTATTTGCATTATGGTTCACATCAGCCACAATATAGCCAGTGTTCACATGTCATAGCCCATTGATTTCAATAGCACCCATTCCAATCTATGAGATTTAAAGTTGCAGGGACTTTGAAAAGGTACCTGCACTACTCTGATTAGACTTCCACCCAGCGTGCAAATTTGGATCAAGTTGCATTCAAAGCCACACCACAGTCGCACTAAAGTCGCACTTCACCGTCACAATCTAAATCATGCAAATTTGGAGTTGCACCAGTGGAAATGTAGCCCTAGGCCCACAGGTGCGTTTCAATAACAAAGATTGGCCTAATCTCATTCAAGGGTCAACTGGAACTGCTTCTTGGTACAAAGGCACAGATCCTTTTCCACTGCCTCCAAGATTCCAAACAGAGCCCTTAGCATTCACATTTACAACCTGCTTATCGTCATAGGTGCAACCTAGTTGGATGTTTTCTCATTCAATTTCAGTACAATGTTGTTTTATACTGTATATACATATTCAAAATCAGTCTCATGAAAGTATTCGTAAAGACAAAAGGTAAAAAAGGAAAGTTTGCTAGTCTGGGTATTCAGCTGATCGACAGAGGTGAAAACAAAGACATAAAAAAAAAAATGCTTAGCGTTTCTGGCGTTAGGACTGTATAGACCAGCTCTGTCTTCCATATAAGAAATAACATTCACCCAAATGTTGAAACTCCTCACACGGGGCACCATCTGACTTAGCGATTTCTAGTACCTCACTTAAATGCTTAATGATACATAAAATAAGTGATTACAACCTTTTGTCTATATAAGAATCAATCAATGCGGTTGCAGCTTATTATGGATATAATTAAAAGCTAATGATAACTGTGCAAAAAGAATAACAATCAAATTTTTTAAAACTTACTATTGTACAGAAAAGAAACTTGTATTAATCAGATATTACCAGATATGACATAGCTGGTAAACTTTTAAAAACAATGATGTTATTGTTAAGATACAATGTAAGTAATACGGAAAGAGGAATGATGTTGAAATGTAATTGCACACTATCAATGTATTAAGGTAGATTACCTAACAGAAGAAGTTACTGAAAAGCAAAAAAATAGAAATAATACTGTTATGTTACACAGACGTCCTGGTCTCCCGACTGCCTGGGCTCAACAGAGAACTTTTTAGAGCTTCCCACCTGTTTTTATATTGCTTCTTTACCCATCTCCACCAATCACCCACATGGAATTGTTTCATTGGTTCAGAAATGGCCTTGAGTCCTGATTGGCTGGAATTCAAAACCTCTTTGGCTATAATGCTTATCACACAAGAATTTGAATTTCCAGTGCCTCCCTGTCTAACGAATGTTTATGGTTGCAAAGTAAGCCACCATCCTTGATCCTAGTATAACCAGTTCTGAAATTAGCATGTCAAGGACCTATGATCAGGAGGAGACACAATGTCTGACCCCCCAGGGTAACTTATTTACTATGCAGACATCAAACAGATGACGTTTTCTGTTCTCTTTTCATTAGTTCCTTTGCGTACAATACCTGGTGATCCTGCCAGTCCCCCTGCTTTCCTATTTCAATCTGACCATGCCAGGTCATGAAAACACATCCAGCATGGTCAGTATTCTTCTATGCCAAACCTGTGCTGACATGCCCTCCCATACAGCTCTGGGAAGATCAGCGTTCTGCTGTTTCTCTTCCTCCTGCTGACACACTCCCCGCAGTCTCCACTTCTAGCTCTCTAAGCTATTAAGCCCCTTTTACCACTGAGAACAGAGGTCACTTAAAAAAATAGAAAAAAATTATATATCTATGTATATAAAGTATGTATATGCACAATTATTTTCACTTGCATTTTTATCTTAAACTGCATGGGTTGTTTTACAGAGTAAGGGTTCACATAAAATTCAAGGAAATTTAACAGCCATGTACATCCTGAAGACACAAAAAAATATTTTAATGGCTATTTAACGCTTTTTTGAGTGTGCATTAATACTATTTCACGTTTTGTGTGTTATATTGTATGAGAAATGTTCCAGGAAATGAAAGATGAAATTTCTCTAATCCAAAAATAAGTATGTATTTTCCAGCATATTTTTCATACGAGCTATCTAGAAAGCATTACTGTCATAGTCATAAATATTGTAGAACAGTGTTATCACAGCATCAGTGTTATTCTATAATGACAGCTAAGGTGTCTGCTACACACCTCACTTTTCTACTCATAAATAATTAGTGTGTAAAAATACAGGCCTTCCATTTCTCTTATAAAAATGTTTCAGCCAGGGATATCTCCCACTGTGCCACCAGCATAGCCCCCCTTTATATAATGATATTTCTTGGAATTATGGAAATAGTATTCATGAATGATACATGTTTCCCTAACTGCAGTTAACAGTCTGTAAAAAAAGACTACTGAGTAAACAATGTATCTTAGCCGCGGGCCATCTTTTTTATTGAATTAAAGAAATATCCTATTTATCCAGGGGAATTGAGAGGCTGTTGCATATTGTTGTTTAAGGGTTCTGCCCTTGAATAAATATTGTTAAAGAAATTAATCTGGCTGATTATTTTAGAAGGTGGAAGTGGGGGGAGTGGTTAAAGATATTATAAACGGGGCTTGTCCAAGAAGGCGCTGTGATTGTCCGCCTCTTAGAGAGGCTCTGAGACCCGGATTTTCTGTTTCTCCCGATCCTGCTGTTACAGTGAGTCTCTTGCAGAATTTTTACCATCATTGTCCCCCGCTCTGCTCTGGGAACCTGGCAAGGTGTTTGGACACACTGGCGGCTCTGATTGTTGGTCCCTGCTGCTCTCTCTGCACAAGGTGTGGTGAGCTTACCTTCTCATAATCTTCCCCACCACCTGGGAGAGAAGGGCCACCACTGTTTTGTTGGTCAGAGCTGCAGAGTTCCAGTGAACTTGCAGACTGCTCTCATGCAGTTTTAAAAAAAAATGTTGGCATGGTTCCCTTAAAATCCATACTAGACCTAAAGGACCTGGTATGGACTTGGGGTGGGGGGGTATAACCCCACGTCGTTGCCAGGGGCGGGCAAGCACTGGATAAAGTGCTGCCCTTGGGTGTCCATACAGCAACAACAGCGCAAGCCTGAGGACCAGGCTTCTGGATCCCCCTTCTTGGTCCTCAGGTTTGCACTGTTGTTGGCTGTATGGACACCCAAGGGCAGCACTTTATCCAGTGCTTGCCCGCCCCTGCTGCCGCACTCGCTATTTTGCCATCTTGCACCCGCTTTTACCATCTGGCACTTGGGTTTGGAATCGCTGCCTTTCGGCCACCGCTGACTGACAGTGTATTCCTTAAACCCCATAGAGCCGCACTGATGATTTGTTACGTGATCCGGGATACCGCCCGCAATGCACCATGGACCTTGTAGGCTCCATGGCCGTCATTGCGGGTGCATGCGTGGGAGCCCCTTTCGTCCGCTCATCTGATCAGATAAGCCGATCAGGTGTGGGAGGCCTATTTAAGCCAGCCCGTCCATGCATTCATTGCTGGACATGTGGAGCGCCTGTCACTAGTGTGGATCACACACTTGGTATGTTTATTTACCTCTCATTTTTCATCATGATAGATTATCATGTTTATTCTTTGACCCTGTATAAATTGGCTATCAACAGGCGGTGAATACTCTTGCTGCTCTGTGTTATCACACTCTCAATCTTCAGTGATCTTTACATCTCCATGAGAGTGTCCATGAGTTTTCCAGAGCCCATTTGTTTTCCCTATTTGGTAAGTTGATTTCTCTTACCTTTGGCCATGTTCATTACACTCCCTTCCAATGTATCGACCCCGAATTACCAGGATTGATTTCTGATTTTCTCTGTGTCTTTTTTCTTGTTTTTCACAGAGCTATACATCTCAATGATTAACATCTCATCCTTTTTTCAACAATATCATCCCAACACTCTCCAGGCGCTCCCCCTTGGTAATATTGATTTTATTTTATTAATTGTAAGTTGCTGAGGCTTTGTTAGCCCTATCTGTTTGGTTTGGGATAATGTCTATCCCACCTTGTTCGGTGATTTTTTCATTGTTTTAAAACCTCCCTTTCAACCTCTGATTGCTAGGTCTTTGTATGCCCCCTACAGCCATAGATACGGTACAGCCTCTGTGACCTCAAGTTGGAGTGTCCCCTCCCGCTTTGGTTCCACTGGGTAGTTGGAAGGTATGTATTTGGATCACTGGGTTTCCTTTCCAACTCTGAGAACATGGCCATGTCATGCATTCATTCATTTGTTATCATTCATACTTTGTCATTTCTGCCTTGTATATTTTGTGTATAATGTTTTTCATTGCTTCTTATTTGTTTTCATGTAGAAATTCTCAATTTTGGCACAGGCCTATATCATTTCCCTGAGGAAGCCAATGTCTTGGCGAAACATGTAGGAATTGATTACCTGTTTTGGAGGCCGCTACCATCAGGCCTATTCGATTGTACCGTTTTTGTAATCCTTCTGTGTACTAAAATCTTAAAAGAGGTGCAGATCTATATATTTTTCGTCTGTGTTATTTGTTAATATATTTCAATAAAGTATTTTGTATATTTTAATACGTTTATTTACCTGCATTCTTTGGCACCGCTATAATCCCTCTATACCTTTACATTCCGAATCTGAACAGGGGGGTGTTCGGCCCATCCCTACTCACCACCTATATGGAACACCTATTGACGAAATTGCTCTTCAATGCTAAATTTTCATCCTTCTTTACTGTGGACCATACTCACTGTATTGCTGTGGCCAAGGGCCTGCCTGGGGAGCAACCTCATACCTTCATATTTTAATTTCTTTAAGACTTGTTACTTGACCCTTCATGAAGACAGATAACAGGGAGATCTTGTCTATGGTAATATGAAAATACTCATCTTCCCTGACTACTTGGTGGAAACCCAACGTCTGAGGAAATCCTTTGATATTACCTGTGCCAAACTGAGGAAGAAAGGGATCAAATACAGCATGTTCTTTCTCACCAAACAGACACTGGATAGACACTTTACGCAAGTAGTGCTGTTTTAGTCTTCCTGTGCTTCAGTCGCCTTATGGTATTTTCTCATGTATTCTGTGGAGGCACCTTGTTGTCTCCTGGTACCTTCAACTTTATCGCTCTGGGATATGTAGCCTGGCTAGGACCACTTTTGCCTGTAGATGCCACAGCCTTGTCTATATGCAGACTATTCTTTGGACACTTTGATTGCCCTCCAGTGCTTCATGTACTCTGTTCTCCACTAGCCTGCCCTTTCCAATATTTGAAAGATATTATAGACACCCATTGTCTAGCTGCAAAGAGAGTGTTAACCAGGGCAAGAAAACCAGACTTGAAGTTGACATTTTTAAAGACCTCTTCACATCTAATTTCCTAATTTAATAATAAAGGATTTGAGATAAATGTAGAAATTAGGTGGAATACTCCTGTGGGCTTGTTATTGTAGCAAAGCCAATACATGGATGTTTGTTTCCTCATACCACTTTTGGAATTAGTAATTTTAAATGTTAATAATAATAATAATAATAATAGAATATCTATCTTTAAAACATTTATTATCCCAAACCAGTACTGGAATGCTTATTCCAATTACTTTGCAAGTTTTTTGGATGTTTTGGTACAGTTAAAAGAAATGTATAGTAGTACTGTACACTTTTTTTTTCTACTGTATGTGAAAACAGGTTCCCTTTTTGCAAGGAAATGCAAACAAAAAAGATATGCGCAGTGCAGTAACCCAGAGCAACAAATTTCAGTTTAGTGTAGCCAGATCAGCTATCCTGTTTTGCTAGAAGTGGGTTACTGCATATTACCCATTACCTCATATTAGGGCTCAACATTTCAAGTCCTAAGCCACTAGCCAGGCCTTAAAAGTTACCAGTTACCCCACCCAACCTCTACCCTGTCCTGCTCCTAAGTCCGTCCCTAAACACGCCCTTGTAAATTATCTCATGAAATTACACTGTTAAATGTTTTATACAGAATTTTGTTCCAAAAATAAATATTAACAACATCTTTAACAATATTAACATAAAGCATATCATTACCCATCAATGCAGCCTCATCAGTGCCCATCAGTGCAGTCTATCAGTGCCCATCAGTACAGTCCCATTAATGCATTCACATGTTTGCCCTGGTATCTTCCTTGTGCCCTGACATGCGAGCCTGTTATCCTGATCCTGGACCTGAGCCTGTACCCAATCCCGATCCCGAACCTATCCTGATCCTGTCCCTCCTATGTTCCTGTTACCTTTCAACCCTGCTCTGCAGCTTGATCCGTCTACCTTCTCCCTCTCCTGTTCCTGGCCCCATCTGCTGACTCCCTGTTAATGACCCTGGCATGGCTAAACGTTTATTATTCTGGTACTTCCCTTTGTTGTATATAGTTATTTGTTGTTTGTGGGTCACTGTTTGGTTGGTTGTTCACTGTTTGTATTGGAGGTGTTTATATATTGTTATCACTTATCTTTAAATAAACTTAACTATTCACTTATATACGTTTTGGTGTCCTCTGTCGCAGATCACACAGTTCTGGTCACACCTGTTTATGACAGCAGCCATATCAATGCAGCTTAATGCCACGTACACACGATCGCACATTCCGACAACAAAATCCATGTTTTTTTTCCGACGGATGTTGGCTCAAACTTGTCTTGCATACACACAGTCATGCAAATCTTGATGGAAATTCCGAACGTCAAGAACGAGGTGATGTACAACACGTACGACAGCACTAGAAAAGGGAAGTTCAATAGCCAGTGCGCCACCCTTTGGGCTCCTTCTGCTAATCTCGTGTTAGTAGAAATTTGGTGAGAGACGATTCATGCTTTTCAGCCTCGTGCTTTTCCGATCGTTACTGCTCTTCAGTTTGTGCTTGTGGGTTCCTATCTGGTTTTCAGTACATGTAGTCAGTCCACAATTGTTTTTCAGTGCGTGTTATTATAGTACGTATTTGATTACCAGTGCGTTCTTGTCCGCTCGTTTCTGATTTTTAGCTCGCTCTTCTCAGGCCTTTCTTATTTTCAGTGCGTTCTGTTAGTTCATTCTGACCAGCAGACCGTTTTGAAGCCATGTTGGGGGTACGTACTTGTCATAGAGACCATGCTGTGCAGGGGCTTGGTGTTGGGGTTTTTACTTTGACCCAAGCCCAGTCCATGAACAGGGCGGGGAGGAATTCATGGACCAAGAATTGGTTACTCCAGCTTGACCAATTCTCTCATATGCCTTTGTTGCGGGAGATCCGTGAGAACAATCCTGATGATTTCAGGACCCTGTTTTTCACCATCTGTTGGCTTTGCTGTCCCCTTATATTACCAAGCAGGACACCTGCATGCAACAGGGAGAAGTCTGCGGGGCATCAAGTTCTTGACAGGCATCTCCCCCCAGGCTCTGGGGATCATAATTCCAGAGACCTGTTCTGCCATCATTCAGGTCCTGCAGAAGGACTATATTAGGGTAAGTTTTCTCCTTTAACATCACATTCTCCCGCTCTACCAGACTCTGGTCCGGCCGCACCTAGAGTATGCTGTCCAGTTCTGGGCACCAGTCCTCAGGAAGGATGTACTGGAAATGGAGCGAGTACAAAGAAGGGCAACAAAGCTAATAAAGGGTCTGGAGGATCTCAGTTATGAGGAAAGGTTGCGAGCACTCAACTTATTCTCTCTGGAGAAGAGACGCTTGAGAGGAGATATGATTTCAATATACAAATACCGTACTGGTGACCCCACAATAGGAATAAAACTTTTTCGCAGAAGAGAGTTTAACAAGACTCGTGGCCACTCATTAAAATTAGAATAAAAGAGGTTTAACCTTAAACTACATAGAGGGTTCTTTACTGTAAGAGTGGCAAGGATGTGGAATTCCCTTCCACAGGCGGTGGTCTCATCGGGGAGCATCGATAGTTTCAAGAAACTATTAGATAAGCACCTGAATGACCACAACATACAGGGATATACAATGTAATACTGACACAAAATCATACACATAGGTTGGACTTGATGGACTTGTGTCTTTTTTCAACCTCACCTACTATGTAACTATGTAACATTCTATGTATTTAATGTTTGCTAATGTATTGTATTTCTTTCATCATTCCCTGATTACCATGATTGTAATATGCTGTGAATGTCCCCTTTGTTCTCATGCATGCTTGAATTTTTTAAACTTCCTTTTTTGTCCTTCATGCATATTTGCCTTCATTAACCTCCCCAGCATGCTATCCTGGGCCCATACACACCTAGCCTAGTCACTTAACAATGTATTTTGTCAGCTCCATAGTAGTGCTTTACCCTAAACACCCCCTAAAATATGTACAAATGTTATTTGTGTCCTTAAATTCATGCAGAGTGCCAGAGGCTATTTTTTGGGTACCAAAATCATTTGGAACCCTCCCTCCCCCCAACCGCTAAGTCAACCGATACCAATCCTCTATCTGCTGACTTTGCCAAATCCAAACACACTATACCTACCTCTTTTGTGGTCAGATTTCTGTATACATTCACCAAAGCATGTAGTGAAAGGGCCTGCCAGAATACTTTTAAATGGTGCTTTTTAAAGTTTTGTTCTCCTATTATCTTGATAGGTAATTTCAGAATGTAAAAAAGTGCTTCAGTTTGTACAATGTGTATTTATATTTTTGTATTATGACACTTCTTACCTGTTAAGTGGATTTGCCTTTAGTAAATAACCCCCATTTTAGTGTAAACACCAACTTAGTCCAAAAAATTATATTGAGCATTGAAAGAAGAAGCCAAACACTGTTGAGTAGAAAACTTTTTACTCTGTGCACATTCACATGTGCGTTAGAAAAAGGTTTTTGAACAAACCAACATATTTTAGTAATAACATTTTTGTTTTTGACAGTACAAATAGCCTTTTTTGTGTTAAAACAAGCATGTTTAAAACCATAAAACAATACACAACTCAGGAACAAAGTGAAGGCAATATCAGACATTAGTATGTCCAAACTGTGTTGATATTGCCTTCATCAGATGGGGTGATGTCACCCCTGTGAAAGCCACATTTTGAAAATGCACACAAATTGAGAGTCACAATGGGGATTTCCCTCCTGATCCCATGCCTAATCTCAACATGTGCTAGCTCCCATCATGGGTGATCAATGGACATGTTTCGAGGGTGCAACCCCTTCCTCTCATCTACTTTAGTTGCGAGGAAGGGATTGCACTCCCAAAACGCGTACCTTGATATCCCGTGATGGCAGATAGCACATGTTGACACACTTTGTGCATCTTCAAAATTTGGCTTTCTATAAAATATTTAAAATGTGTGAAAATAATAAAAATACAAACAAACTAGAAGAATTTCGGGGTGTTTTAGATTCTGCCTAAAACATCAATGATGTTTTTGAGTCTTTTTTCCACATCATTGATGTCTTCCTTGATCTTCTGTAAATCACAATTGCATACCATGATCTCCCCGATGAGGACGTGTGCACTTGCACTTGTGAAATGAGATTCTTCTTCCCCAACATCCACATCACCTAAAATAAAAAAACACCATGTATTATAAATATGCAGGCATCCACCTATTACCTGAAGCTGTGGTCTCAGACACTCACCTGTTGTGGTCACTATTTCGCCCACTTCATAAACCTCTCCTTCCGCCACATCTTCTGGTTGTGGTGTGGGGATTTCCTTTTCTTTAGGAGGTGGGGGGTCCCTGGTGTCCTCAGATGTCCCGAGTCTTTTCTCCCCTATGTGAATAAAAAAAAGGTATACTTAGCACACAGATATTTGATGTGAGAAATAGTAATCTGAAACATTGCTTGAAAGTGTCATACAATTGTCTTTTTTGGCAGAGTTCCAAGCTGAAGAGATTATTTTTTTCCTTTATAAAGCTAGAATACTTACCTTTTTTGTACAATTTTCACACATGGAGACACCCCTAGTATCCACTGGAGCACCTAAAAAGGGTGTTCTGGTGTCCCACACTAGTGTTCCTGTGTCCAGATGTGTAAACAGCTGCTGAGTGTCCTCTCCTTACACTGAATCAAGTTTGCATTTCATTATAGTTACAAACCCATCTAGACAACAAACTTCTTTTAATACAAATAGGCATGAACAAATGTATTTAACCTGCATCTGCCAAAAAACATTGTATTAGTGGGCGAACGAACAATGTTTACTATGAAATATTATTGTGCCCACGAACCTGAAACTTGCCATTTTAAACTGTACAACAGTAAAGAAAAGCACATGGAGCAGCATGCAAGTAATAATAATAATAGGAACACACGACGACTACTTACTTTTTTGAAGAACTCTCTTGATCTTTCTGTACTGATCATGCTCCCTCAATTTCAGATCTGACCAGTGTTTCCTCAATTGATCCTTGGATCTCCGTGCTCCAAAATTCCTGTGCAGACTTTTCACAACTTTAATCATGATCTTGGCCTTTCTCACATTTGGGTTTGGGTAAGGTCCATGCTTCCCGTCATAGTCGGCCCTCTTCAAGATGTCCACCATCTCCACCATCTCTATAAAGGACATATTTGAGGCCTTAAATCTCCTCTGGGATCGGGACATTCGTGGCTCCGGCCTTTCGTGGCTCCGGCCTTTCGTCGTTGCTGCTGCTGCTGTCTGCATGCACTTGATCTTTCTCCGCCATGTGCTCTCCCACTACACCGAAAGACAAGGGGCGGGGAATAGACTAGAAAGAACATCAGGGGCAGGCGGAGTTTCATGCATGCGCAGTGTATATAAAGAGTAACACGCGTGCATCGTACGTATGATCTGTGAGCGGAGGAAGGAGTAGAGGAAGCGCCGATCGTTCTAACGAAGGTACAAGTTTAACTTGGTGCGTCAGTGGCCTATACTGCTTCTAGATTGAGGCCTATATTGGGACAAGATTAGGAGAGTTTAGCCTGACATTAGGGTTTGTCTTGTGTGTCTTGCAGAGGAAATGGATGGCTTCAATGACAAGTACAGGGAGCTGTCCTGTCTGTGGCAGGTGAAACATCCGCATTATAATCATAAACAAAAGAGGCAGGCAGCGCTGGAGAAACTGCTGGAGTTGGTGAAGCCGCAGATCCCCGCGGCAACCATCCCCTATTTGAAGGCAAAAATTGGTGGGCTGAGGAGCACTTATAATAGGAAGCGCAAAAAAGTCCAGGATTCCATGAGATCAGGAGCAGCAGCAGATGCTATTTATGTCCCCAGGCTGTGGTACTATGACAGATTGTGTTTTCTGTCAGACCAGACTGAAGTCAGGAAGTCACTCTCAACCCTTCCCTCCACTCTTCCTTCCACTCTTCCTTCCACCCCAGCTGAGGCTTCCGACGTCCAACCTGGGCCTTCCAGCCAGGAAGAAGTGGAGGAGCCCAGCTTAAGCCAGGTATAGCATTGTTTTACATATTTCTTGTCGCAAAATTAATGATGTTAACTGGATGTTATTATTGATCACTAATTGCTGATTTAACCACTTGCTTACTGGGCACTTAAACTCCCCTCCTATCCAGACCAATTTTCAGCTTTCAGCGCTGATGCGCTTTGAATGACAATTGCGCGGTCATACAACACTGTACCCAAATGAAATTTTTATCATTTTTTCACCACAAATAGAGCTTTCTTTTGGTGGTATTTGATCACCTCTGCAGTTTTTAATTTTTGTTAAAAAAATGTAAAAAACTGAATTAAAAAAATATATATATATATTTTTATATTTTGTTATAAAAAATTCAAAACAGGTCATTTTTCTCCTTCTTTGATGTAGGCTGATGAGGCGACAGTGATGGGCACTGATAGGTGGCAGTGATGGGCACTGATGGGTGGAAGTGATGGGCAGCACTGCTAGGTGGCACTGATTGGCACTACAGGTGGGCATTGATAGGTGGCACTTGTGGGCATTGATCGGTGGCACTTGTGGGCATTGATAGGTGGCACTTGTGGGCACTGTTAGGTGGCACTGTGGGCATTGTTAGGTGGCACATGTGCCTCTTCCACTTCGGGACCGATGTCCCTCAGATCCGAGCCGATGATCAGCTTTTTTTTCTACTCACGCTGTCAGCGTGAGTAGAAAAAAAAAAGATTACCGATCTTTTGTTTACATCATGTGATCAGCTGTCATTGGCTGACAGCTGATCACATGGTAAGGGTCTGGGACCGGCCCCTTACTTGGATCGGTGATCACCCCAGTCTCAGTGGCTCGGTGATCACAGCGCGCGCGGCTCGTGCCCTGCAGGGCGCGTGCACAAGGGAGGCCATCGTATGACGGCCTCCCGGGAATTCAGGTCCGCGCTGTGGCCGTCATTCGGCCATAGCACGGATGTGAAGTGGTTATTAAAGTGTTTTACATATCAATAGGCAGTAGCGGCCAAAAATGTTTGGGACAAGAATGGAAAATGCTGGGTTGAGAATGATAGTCTTTTCTATTTGTTAACATTCAATTGCAACAGTCATGAGCTCAAAATTGTGTGTGATTGATGAATAAAAAACTAAAACTATGTCCCTTTTTCATACACAGGAAAGCCTCTGCCAGGAGGAGGGCATGGAATGTGGCAGCCAGGAGGAGGCTGTGGAATGTGGCAGCCAGGAGGTGGCGGGGGAAAGTGGCAGCCAGGAGGTGGCGGGGGAAAGTGGCAGCCAGGGGGTATCCCGGCACAATAGCCTGACCGAATCCCAGGTCTCTCCCCTCCGTCTTAAAACCAAAAGGCCCAAAAACACAGCCTTGAAGCAAGCCTGGAAGGAAGAGTGGAAGGAAGACAGGAGTGTGATGGCCTGGGTTCAGCCTGCTCTGACAAAAGATGCAGGCTGTGGTATGACCACAGCCTGGGGACATATATGTCATCTGCTGCTGTTCCTGATCTCTTGTAGTCCGGGACTGGATTGTGCTCACTATTATATGAACTCCTCATGCTACCAGTTTTGGCTGTAAAATAGTTGATGTGTGCCCTGGGGTACAAAGGCTTCACCAATTTCACCAGTTTCTCCAGCGTTGCCTTCCTTTTTATTTTATTATGACCCATAATAAATGGCTATTTTGTATTCACAAAGGCTTGCCTACGTGTTTTACTTAAAAAAGGACAGTTTGTTTGTGAGTAGGCAGGTACATTTCCTAAATACAATGTCAAATTAACAAGAGACACCAACACAAACCAACCTCCTTGAGGTTAAAAAAATACAAGATAATAATGGTGTTGTGGTAACTTGACACACAAAGCGAAAAACAATATTATGGAGAGCACTAGGGAAAAAAAAGCAGAAGATCTTAATAAAAAAAACAAAAAAACAATATAAACAAAAATTAAAAACATTATTATGGAGAGAATTTCCGACAACAAGCTCCCATTGAACATTTGTTGTCAGAAATTCTGACCTGTGTACGCGGCATAAGAATGCCCATCAATGCAGCCTCATCAGTGCCCATCAGTGCAGGATACCAATGCTGCCTTATCAGTGCAACTTCATCAGTGCTCATTAGTGCAGCTTATCAGTGCCCATCAGTGCCACCTAATCAGTGGCAATCAGTGCCGCCTCATCAGTGGCCATCAGTGCTGCCTCATCAGTGGCTATCAGTGCAGCCTATCAGTGCCCATCAGTGCAGCCTATCAGTGCCCATCAGTGCAGCCTATCAGTGCCCATTAGTGCAACCTCATCAGTGCTTATTAGTGCCCATCAGTGCAGCATATCATTGCCCATCAGTGCAGCCTATCATTGCTTATCAGTGCAGCATATCATTGTCCATCAGTGCAGCCTATAAGCTGTTGATTTAATCTTTTGCTGTATGGTTTTTAACCAATAAACAAAGCGTTGTTGGAGTGCAGCCATCCGGATTGAATTCTTTTCTATATGCAACTTTGCGTACTGAGCCAGCACCATTATTTGAGGAGGAGAAGATTTTTTGTGACCCAGACACCTGGAGCGGGTTCTTTTCCCAGCCTATCATTGTCCATCAGTGCAGCGTATCATTGCCCATCAGTGCAGCGTATCATTGCCCATCAGTGCAGCGTATCATTGCCCTTCAGTGCAGCCTATCATTGCCCATCCATGCAGTCTATCTTTGCCCATCCGTGTAGCATATCAGTGTCCATCAGTGCAGCCTATCATTGCCCATCAGTGCAGCCTATCATTGCCCATCAGTGCAGCCTATCATTGCCCATCAGTGCAGCCTATCATTGCCCATCAGTGCAGCCTATCATTGTCTATCAGTGCAGCCCATTATTGCCTATCAGTGCAGCGTATCACTGTTCATCAGTGCAGCATATCATTGACCATCTGTGCAGCGTATCATTGCCCATCAGTGCAGCCTATCATTGCCCATCCATTCAGCATATCATTGCCCATCTGTGCAGCGTATCATTGCCCATCTGTGCAGCGTATCATTGCCCATCTGTGCAGCGTATCATTGCCCATCTGTGCAGCGTATCACTGCTCATCAGTGCAGCGTATCATTGCCCATCTGTGCAGCATATCATTGCCTATCTGTGCAGCGTATCATTGCCCATCAATGCAGCCTATCATTGCCCATCAGTGCAGCCTATCATTGTCCATCAGTGCAGCCTATCATTGCCCATCTGTGCAGCATATCATTGCCCATCAGTGCAGTATAATATTGCCCATCAGTGCAGCCTATCATTACCCAAAGTGCAGCAGGGAGGAATCAGGAGGATCTGGGGCCAGATTGCCCAAAGTGCAGCAGGGAGGAATCAGGAGGATCTGGGGCCAGATTGCACAAAGCGGGGATCTCCCGTTGAGACACATCTTGTATATGAATAGCCACACTGTCAAACAAAGTCCCGCCTCCTGGACCGGCCACTCTAATAGACAGAACACTGGTCCAATGCCAGTCCAGGAGGGGGGAATATGTTTGACAGCGCGGCTATTCATATACAAGATGTGTCTCAGTGGGAGATTCCTGCTCTGCGCGATCTGGCCACCAGTTCCTCCTGACAGTTTCCTGGCTGATCGCTTGCAGCCTTTTGTACAGGAAATCAGAGCGGTCTGGGAGGCAGGGGGTCCCACCTTAGGGCCGCTCTGATGGCTGCACCGCTTCTGCCTGAACCGATCAGCCAGGAAACTGTCAGCCCAGTTTGCCCCTGCTCCTCACTCGCCCTGCACTAATTTCCACTCGCCAAATGCGAGCAGGTGAGTGGAAATTTTGAGGGCTGCCTTATATCATAAACTAGATGGCTTCTCTGTCTCCTGTGTTTAGACAACTTTCCTGTAAATCCTACAAAAATTGCAAAAAATACAGTACCTGCCACAGGTTTTTTTTCCCTCAGAGAATAGATGCAGGTACTCCCCTCTTCCAAGTCACCAGACTCTGCCCCCTACCTACCTCCGAGCACCATCCCTTGATTCCACCCCCCACCCACCTCCCAGTGCTGCTCTTTTTAGAGAATATAGAACCAAGTATCATTGTGTGTGCTAAGTAATTTGTATGGAATTTAAGGATAATATAAAAAGCAATAAAACAGATCCGCTGCAGCAATCAGCAATAGCCCCCCCAAGCAACAATAGATCCCGTGCAACAAAATGCCCCCTAACAATAACAGTTCCACCCCAAGAACAATAGACCCCCAACAGCAACAAAAGATCTACCAACAGCCAGCATTAATAGACCCTCCAGCAGCCAAAAACAATAGCGCCCTCCCTCAGCAGTAGATCCCTCCCAGCAACAATTGACCCCCCAGCAACCTAAGACCCATCCCTCAACAATATATTCCCCAAAGCAACAATAGATCCCCAGTAGCCAGCATTAATAGACCCTCCAGCACATGCCAGCACCCCATGCCTTTAGATACATTCAGTCCTGAAGGTGCCGGAACTGCGTTCTCCCACGTTCCCACTGAAAAAAAGCTCTGACGTGCAGTCAAGATGAACACAACAGCCAAGAACTGGCCACAGAAATCTCTATGCCCACAGTAAAGACTATGGCAGGGAAACATTATAGTGCTTCACTATAGGAGACGCCTGGGATGGAGCTCTGTAGCACAGTAATATTTTGTGTTTACCCATTTTGTGACAATTTTTTTAAGTTTAGATGTGAAAACCAGAATGAGGGTTTAGATGTGAAGGTCAGTTAACTTGACAAAAACTCTTTGACTAATTTTTTCAGTTTGACATTATTGTTATTATACAGGATTTAAATAGTCCCAACAGTTTGCACAGAGCTTTACAACACGAGAGCAGACAGTACAGTTACATTACAATTCAATACAGGAGGAATCAGAAGGCCCTGACACCAGGCCTCAGAGCGAGGACTGTACAAAGTTGTGCATTACTAGTTCTCATCTGCAAGTTTAATCAACATTCTCATGACAAATTGCCTTTTTCAAGTCATATTGTAATCCAGAATGGGTTAAATTAACATACTAGATTAAACTCTATACTCAAGGTATTATTTATTGGAATTAACTCTTGTTTTTTTTATATTATCAGGAATAAAAATCTAAAAATCTCTAATTTTATCTTCTACAAGATTCCAACTTTTCTCCTGACTTCACATATGTACTCTTACATATAATATTATATAAATCATTGTAAATGGATCTCATTAGACAAATTCCCACTGTAGCCAGGCCTTCGAGGCTGCATAAATATTTGAAATGAAACAGGAATGTTCAGGGTTATGCAAAACATTCTCCTCTGCTATATTATCCATGTCTAGAAAAGAAAGAAAAAATGTGACTCAGCATAATACATGATAAAATACATGCTTATAGGCTTAAGGTATGACTACCTCGTTTACTGTCTGTGGTAGCAGAAGCACTATATTGTTTAATAATCTAGCAGACTGTAATTTATGTTAATTGTCATAAAGTAATTATTGTAACTCTGCGATCAAAACATCAAAAACTTTGGTTCATTTTCTAGAGGCCTGGAGAAAAATGTGTACAAATAATAATGATTACTCATTATAATTGGTAAGTGTTCTATCTAAGACATGTAACTGCAGGTTTCTCATCCCATTTGGCAAGCACACCAAATAAGACATGTTACTGCAGGATTTAAGCAATCATCTAACCTTTATGCTTCTACTGTGAAAAATACCTTGGCAGCCTATTGCTGAGTATCTTCCCAGGAGGGAATACAGACATCTGGTAAAATTATTGAAAGAAACACACCCAGGACTATCCCATGTTTATACACTACATCTAAAAATGTATATAGATTCCTTTTGAGAAAGATTGCATCTTATGCTTTTTTAGGCTGATCTTTATGATAAATATTCCCAGGTGTGGTCATGTTCTCAGTTGGTGAATACAAATATTACTCTGGTTACTAATATGGTATATTTCTATGAGTGAATGTTTGTATGAAGCACCAAAGCAAACAAACAGAGATTTATAGTATTATAAAGATGGCAAAAAATGTAGTCAACCATCTCTATGACTTCCATTTTATGGACATAGTCCAGAAAGAACCAATTGTAGTCAGTTCATTTTTATTTTTAAAATACAAATTGCCTAAAACCAACTGAAATGAATTGTGATCAGAGTAATCTGAATCTTATGAGTGCTTGGTCCCATTCTGATATGGCCTGCTCTTTACAAGTAACAGATGGAATTTAAAATTTGGAAATGATGTACCTAACCATTTCAGCCCCAGAAGGATGTGCCCCCTTAATGACAAGGGCATTTTTTGCGATACGGCACTGCGTTGCTTTAACTGACAATTGCGCAGTCGTGCGATGTTGTACCCAAACAAAATCGATCACCTCTGCAGTTTTTATTTTTTGTGCTATAAACAAAAAAAGACTGAACTATTTTTTTTACTTTTTGCTATAATACATATCCCCCCCCCCCAAAAAAATATAAAAAAACAAATTTGTTCATCAGTTTAGGCTGATATATTTTCTTCTACATATTGTTGGTAAAAAAAATTGCAATAGCCATATATTGATTGATTTTCACAAAAGTTATCACGTCTACAAACTACGGGATAGCTTTAGGGACTTTTATTTTGTTTTATTGTTTTTTCTGGTAATGGCAGCGAACTGGTCCCCAAATGACACTTTTTGGGGACCATTGACATTATTACATTGATCAGTGCTGTAAAAATGTCACTGGCAGGGAAGGGGTTAACACCAGGGGGCGATCAAGTGTTAAGTGTGTTCCCTCAGCATGTTCTAACTGTAGGGGGGATGGGCTTACTGGAACATGACAGATCACGGTTCCTGATCACTGGGAACAGTAGATCTCTGTCATGTCATGTGGCAGAACAGGGAATCGCCTGAATCGCTTTGTTTACATAGGCAGTTCCCCCTTCTGCCTCTCCTCACCGCGATCGTGGGTCGCCGGCGGACAACGAGTCCGCGGGACCCGCTATCCTCATTGCATGGACCGACGTACAGGTACGTCGGTTCGCGCAGGAGAGCCGACCTGCTGCAGTATATCTGCGTGATCTGGTCGGCTAGTGGTTAATCTTACATCATGTTGATAGTTTTGCAAAACCATTAGCATTTTACTATATACAGTATGTTTCAAGAACAAATTAATATAGAGATGGTCAGAAGTAACAAGCTATTATTTTTAAATTAAGAGCTGCATTCAACAGTAGAAGAGGCTAATATGTGCTACTACACAAAAATCCAGTAGAATTACTTACTTTAATTAAAAATAAAACAAAATATAAACTCATTTTATGCCACAATGCCCTATCCCCAGAGAATTTTAAACCATCTGAAAGGAGAATGGTTTTAAAGATGATATTATATCACAGCTACAATGCCTTGAAAAAGTATTCACACCCTTTGAAATTTTCCACATTTTGTCATGTTACAGCCAAAAACGTAAATGTATTTAATTGGGATTTTATGTGATGGACCAACACAAAGTGGCACATAATTGTGAAGTAGAAGGAAAATGATAAATGGTTTTCATTTTTTTTTTTTTTACAAATAAGTATCTGAAAAGTGTGGCATGTGTTTGTATCAGCCCCCTGAGTCAATACTTTGTAGAACCACATTTCGCTGCAATTACAGCTACAAGCCTTTTTGGGATGTCTCTACCAGCTTTACACATCTAGAGAGTGACATATTTGCCCATTCTTCTTTGCAAAATAGCTCAAGCTCTGTCAGATTAGATGGAGAGCATCTGCGAACAGCAATTTTCAAGTCTTGCTACATATTCTCATTTGGATTTAGGTCGGGACTTTGACTGGACCGTTGTAACACATGAATCTTTGATCTAAACCATTCCATTGTAGCTCCGGCTGTATGTTTAGGGTTGTTGTCCTTCTGGAAGGTAAACCTCTGCCCCAGTCTGAAGTTTTGCCCTGTATTTGGCTCCATCCATCTTCTCATCAACTCTGACCAGCTTCCCTGTCCCTGCTTTCACGGCGGGGATGGTGTGTTCAGGTGATGTGCAGTGTTAGTTTTCTGCCAAACACATAGCGTTTTGCTTTTGGGCCACAAAGTTCAATTTTAGTCTCATCTGGCCAGAGCACCTTCTTCCACATGTTTGCTGTGTCCCCCACATGGCTTCTCACAAACTGCAAATGGGACTTCCTATGGCTTTCTTTCAACAATGACTTTCTTATTGCCACTCTTCCATAAAGGCCAGATTTGTGGCATGCAAGACTAATGCCCTGTACACACGGTAGGATTTTCCGACAACAAAATCCATGTTTTTTTTTCTGACGGATGTTGGCTCAAACTTGTCTTGCATACACACGGTCACACAAAGTTGGTTGGAAATTCCGAATGTCAAGAACGCGGTGACGTACAACATGTATGACCCGAGAAAAATGAAGTTTAATAGCCAGTGCTGCTCTTCTGCTTGATTCTGAGCACGCATGGAATTTTGTGCGTCAGAATTGTGTACACACAATCGGAATTTACAACAATGGATTTTGTTGTGGGAAAATTTGAGAACCAACTCTCAAATTTTTTGTGACAGAAATTCTGATGAATTTCCGTCATCCCATTTGGCAAGCACACCAAATAAGACATGTTACTGCAGGATTTAAGCAATCATCTAACCTTTATGCTTCTACTGTGAAAAATACCTTGGCAGCCTATTGCTGAGTATCTTCCCAGGAGGGAATACAGACATCTGGTAAAATTATTGAAAGAAACACACCCAGGACTATCCCATGTTTATACACTACATCTAAAAATGTATATAGATTCCTTTTGAGAAAGATTGCGTCTTATGCTTTTTTAGGCTGATCTTTATGATAAATATTCCCAGGTGTGGTCATGTTCTCAGTTGGTGAATACAAATATTATTCTGGTTACTAATATGGTATATTTCTATGAGTGAATGTTTGTATGAAGCACCAAAGCAAACAAACAGAGATTTACAGTATTATAAAGATCGCATGGCAAAAAATTTAGTCAACTATCTCTATGACTTCCATTTTATGGACATAGTCCAGAAAGAACCGATTGTAGTCAGTTCATTTTTATTTTTAAAATACAAATTGCTTAAAACCAACTGAAATGAATTGTGATCAGAGTAATCTGAATCTTATGAGTGCTTGGTCCCATTCTGATATGGCCTGCTCTTTATAAGTAACAGATGGAATTTAAAATTTGGAAATGATGTACCTAACCATTTCAGCCCCAGAAGGATTTGCCCCCTTAATGACAAGGGCATTTTTTGCAATACGGCACTGCGTTGCTTTAACTGACAATTGCGCAGTCGTGCGATGTTGTACCCAAACAAAATTGATCACCTCTGCAGTTTTTTTTTTTTGTGCTATAAACAAAAAAAGACTGAACATTTTTTTTTTACTTTCTGTTATAATACATATCCCCCCAAAAAATATAAAAAAACAAATCTGTTCATCAGTTTAGGCCGATATATTTTCTTCTACATATTGTTGGTAAAAAAATATTGCAATAGCCATATATTGATTGATTTTCACAAAAGTTATCACGTCTACAAACTACGGGATAGCTTTAGGGACTTTTATTTTGTTTTATTGTTTTTTTTGGTAATGGCAGCGAACTGGTCCCCAAATGACAATTTTGGGGACCATTGACATTATTACATTGATCAGTGCTGTAAAAATGTCACTGGCAGGGAAGGGGTTACCACTAGGGGGCGATCAAGTGTTAAGTGTGTTCCCTCAGTATGTTCTAACTGTAGGGGGGATGGGTTACTGGAACATGACAGAGATCACTGTTCCCGATCACTGGGAACAGTAGATCTCTGTCATGTCATCTGGCAGAACGGGGAATCGCCTTGTTTACATAGGCAGTTCCCCATTCTGCCTCTCCTCACCGCGATCGTGGGTCACCGTCGGACATCGAGTCCGCGGGACCCGCTATCCTCATTGCATGGACCGACGTACAGGTACGTCGGTTCGCGCAGGAGAGCCGACCTGCTGAAGTATATCTGCGTGAGCTGGTCGGCTAGTGGTTAATCTTACTTCATGTTGATAGTTTTGCAAAACCATTAGTATTTTACTATATACAGTATGTTTCAAGAACAAATTAATATAGAGATGGTCAGAAGTAACAAGCTATTATTTTTAAATTAAGCACTGCATTCAACAGTAGAAGAGGCTAATATGTGCTACTACACAAAAATCCAGTAGAATTACTTACTTTAATTAAAAATAAAACAAAATATAAACTCATTTTATGCCACAATGCTCTATCCCCAGAGAGTTTTAAACCATCTGAAAGGAGAATGGTTTTAAAGATGATATTATATCACAGCTATAATGCCTTGAAAAAGTATTCACACCCTTTGAAATTTTCCACATTTTGTCATGTTACAACCAAAAACGTAAATGTATTTAATTGGGATTTTATGTGATGGACCAACACAAAGTGGCACATAATTGTGAAGTGGAAGGGAAATGATAAATGGTTTTCATTTTTATTTACAAATAAGTATCTGAAAAGTGTGGCATATGTTTGTATCAGCCCTCTGAGTCAATACTTTGTAGAATCACCTTTCGCTGCAATTACAGCTACAAGCCTTTTTAGGAATGTCTCTACCAGCTTTACACATCTAGAGAGTAAAATTTTTCCTCATTCTTCTTTGCAAAATAGCTCAAGCTCTGTCAGATTGGATGGAGAGCATCTGTGAACAGCAATTTTCAAGTCTTGCCACATATTCTCATTTGGATTTAGGTCGGGACTTTGACTGGACCATTGTAACACATGAATCTTTGATCTAAACCATTCCATTGTAGCTCTGGCTGTATATTTAGGGTTGTTGTCCTGCTGGAAGGTAAACCCCTGCCCCAGTCTGAAGTTTTGCCCTGTATTTGGCTCCATCCATCTTCTCATCAACTCTGACTAGCTTCCCTGTCCCTGCTGAAGAAAAGCATCCCCACAACATGATGCTGCCACCACCATGTTTCACGGCGGGGATGGTGTGTTCAGGTGATGTGCAGTGTTAGTTTTTTGCCAAACACATAGCGTTTTGCTTTTGGGCCACAAAGTTCAATTTTAGTCTCATCTGGCTAGAGCACCTTCTTCCACATGTTTGCTGTGTCCCCCACATGGCTTCTCACAAACTGCAAATGGGACTTCCTATGGCCTTCTTTCAACAATGGCTTTCTTATTGCCACTCTTCCATAAAAGCCAGATTTGTGGCGTGCAAGACTAATGCCCTGTACACACGATAGGATTTTCCGACAACAAAATCCATGTTTTTATTTCTGACGGATGTTGGCTCAAACTTGTCTTGCATACACACGGTCACACAAAGTTGGTCAGAAATTCTGAACGTCAAGAACGCGGTGACGTACAACATGTACGACGAGCCGAGAAAAGTTCAATAGCCAGTGCTGCTCTTCTGTTTGATTCTGAGCATGCGTGGAACTTTGTGCGTCGGAATTGTGTACACACAATCGGAATTTACAACAATGGATCTTGTTGTGGGAAAATTTGAGAACCAGCTCTCAAATTTTGTGTGACAGAAATTCTGATGAAAAATGTCCGATGGAGCCTACACACAGTCGGAATTTCCGACAACAAGCTCCTATCAAAACTTTTTCCTTCAGAAAATCCTATCGTGTGTATCGGGCATAATAGTTGTCCTGTGGATAGATTCTCCCTCCTGAGCTGTGGATCCCTGCAGCTCCTCCAGAGTTACCATGGGCCTCTTGGCTGCTTCTCTGATTAATGCTCTCCTTGCCCGGCCTATCAGTTTGGGTGGACGGCCACGTCTTGGTAGGTTTGCAGTTGTGCCATACTCTTTTCATTTTTGGATGATGGATTGAAGAGTGGTCCATGAGATGTTCAAAACTTGGGATTTTTATAACCTAACCCTGGTTTAAACTTCTCCACAACTTTAACCCTGACCTGTCTAGTCTGTTCCCTGTCCTTCATGATGCTGTTTGTTCACTAAGGTTCTCTAACAAACATCTGAGGGCTTCACAGAACAGCTGTATTTATACTATGATTAAATTACACACAGGTGAACTCTATTTACTAATTAGAGTGCCTTGCAAAAGTATTCACCCCCCCTTGGCATTTTTCGTGTTTTGTTGCCTCACAATCTGGAATTAACATTGATTGTTTGAGGATTTGCATCATTTAATTTACAGAACATGCCCACAACTTTGAAGATTTTTTATTTTTTTATTTTGAAGCAAACAACACATAGGACAAAATAACAGAAAAAGTCAATGTGCATAACTATTCACCCCCCTAAAGTCAATACTTTGTAGAGCCACCTTTTGCAGCTATCACAGATCCAAGTCGCTTTGGATAAGTCTCTATGAGATTGCCACATCTTACCACTGAGATTATTGCCCATTCCTCCTTGCAAAACTGCTCCAGCTCCTTCAAGTTGGATGGTTTGCCCTTGTGAACAGCAATCTTTAAGTCTGACCACGTATTTTCTATTGGATTGAGGTCTGGGCTTTGACTAGGCCATTCCAACACATTTACATGTTTCCCCTTAAACCACTCAAGTGTTGCTTTAGCAGTGTCTTTGGGGTCATTGTCCTGCTGGAAGGTGAACCTTCGTCCCAGCCTCAAATCACACACAGAGCGGTACAGATTTTGCTCAAGAATATCCCTGTATTTAGCACCACCCATCTTTCCCTCAACTCCGACCAGCTTCCCAGTCCCAACTGCTGAAAAACATCCCCACAGCATGATGCTGTCACCACCATGTTTCACTGTGAGGATGGTGTTCTTTGGGTGATGTGATGTGTTGAGTTTGCACCAGACAAAGCATTTTCTTTGATGGCCAAATAGTTCAGTTTTGGTCTCATCAGGCCAGAGCACCTTCCTCCATACATTTTAGGAGTTTCCCACATGCCTTTTCGCAAACTCAAAACTTGCCATTTTGTTTTTTGATAAAAGTAATGGCTTCTTCTGGCCACTCTGCCATAAAGCCCAACTCTATGGAGAGTACAGCTTATTGTCCTCCTATGTACAGATACTCCAATCTCTGCTGTGGAACTCTGCAGCAATTCCAGGGTTACCTTAGGTCTCTGTACTGCCTCTCTGATTAATGCCCTCCTTGCCCAGTCCGTGAGTTTTGGTATACGGCCATCTCATGGAAGGCTTGCTGTTGTGCCATGTTCTTTCTATTCGGTTATAATAGATTTGATGGTGCTCCTAGGGATCATCAAAGATTTGGATATTTTTTATAACCTAACCCTAACTTGAACTTCTCAACAACATTGTCCCTTACTTGTTTGGAGAATTCCTTGGTATTCATGGCAGTGTTTGGTTAGTGGTGCCTCTTGCTTAGGTGGTGCCTCTTGCTTAGGTGTTGCAGATCCTGGGGCCTTTCAAAAAGGTGTGTATATGTAATGACAGATCATGTAACACTTAGATTGCACACAGGTGGACATCATTTCACTAATTAAGTGACTTCTGAAGGTAATTGGTTGCACCAGAGCTTTTTATGGGCTTGATAACGAAGGGGGTGAATACATACGAACATGCCAATTATCAGTTTTTTATTTCTGAATAATAGTTTTATGTATATATTTTTCTAATTTTACTTCACCAACTTAGTCTATCGTGTTCTGATCCATCACATATAATTCAGATAAAAAAAACATTGAACTTAATTAAGGCTGTAATGTAACAAAATAGGTAAAAAGCCAATGGGGGGTGAATACTTTTGCAAGGCATTGTTGGTGACTTCTGAAGGCAATTGGCTCCACTAGATTTTAGTTAGGGGTATTAGAGTAAAGGGGGCTGAAGACAAATGTGTGTAAAACTTTTCAGATATTTATTTGTAAAAAAAAAATCAATTATGTGCCACTTTGTGTTGGTCTATCACATAAAATCCCAATAAAATACATTTACGTTTTTTGGTTGTAACATGACAAACTGTGGAAAATGTCAAGGGGTATGAATACTTTTTCAAGACACTGTATATTTAAGAATGAGCAGACATGCATAATATATATAATATGCAGGACATAGTTATATAGTTACATAGTTAGGTTGAAAAAAAGACACAAGTCCATCCACTTCAACCTTAAAAACAATAAATAAATAAAATAAAAAATATCGTACAATCCAATATACCCAATTTTATACCCACAGTTGATCCAGAGAAAGGCAAAAAACCCCAGCAGATCATGCTCCAATTTGCTACAGCAGGGAAAAAAATTCCTTCCTGATCCCCCAAGAGGCAATCGGATTTTCCCTGGATCAACTTTACCTATAAATGTTAGTACCCAGCTATATTATGTACATTTAGGAAAGTATTCAGGCCTTTCTTAAAGCAATCACTAAGTTCACTATTTGGACCCCTTATATACTTGAACATGTTGATCATATCCCCCCTAATGCCCTGTACACACGGTCGGATTTTCCGACGGAAAATGTGTGATAGGACCTTGTTGTCGGAAATTCCGACCGTGTGTGGGCTCCATCACACATTTTCCATCGGAATTTCCGATATACAAAGTTTGAGAGCTTGCTATAAAATTTTCCGACAACAAAATCTGTTGTCAGAAATTCCGATCGTGTGTACACAAATCTGACGCACAAAGTGCCACGCATGCTCAGAATAAATTAAGAGACGAAAGCTATTGGCTACTGCCCAGTTTATAGTCCCGACGTACGTGTTTTACGTCACCGCGTTTAGAACGATCGGATTTTCCGACAACTTTGTGTGACCATGTGTATGCAAGACAAGTTTGAGCCAACATCCGTTGGAAAAAATCCATGGATTTTGTTGTCGGAATCTCCCATCAATGTCCGACCGTGTGTACAGGGCATTATTCTCCTCTTCTCAAGAGTAAATAAATTCAGTTCCTCTAATCTTTCCTCATAGCTGAGCTCCTTCATGCCTCTTATCAGTTTGCTTGCCCTTCTCTGCACTTTCTCCAGTTCCCCGATATCCTTTTTGAGAACTGGTGCCCAAAACTGAACTGTATATTCCAGGTGAGGTCTTACTAATAATTTGAACAGGGGCAAAATGATATCTCTCTCCCTGGAGTCCATACCTCTCTTAATACAAGAAAGGACTTTGCTCGCTTTGGAAACCGCAGCTTGGCATTGCATGCTATTATTGAGCTTATGATCTACCAAAACCCCCAGATCCTTCTCCACCATGGATTCCCCCAGTTGTACTCCCCCTAGCATGTATGATGCATGCATATTCTTAGCCCCCAAGTGCATAACTTTACATTTCTCAACATCAAACCTCATCTGCCACATAGTCGCCCAATTAGACAGTGCATTGAGGTCGGCTTGAAAATTGGAGACATCATGTAAGGACGTTATTCCACTGCATAGCTTGGTGTCATCTGCAAAGACAGAAATGATACTTTTGATCCCAGACCCAATATCATTTATAAAGATATTAAAAAGTAAGGGTCCCAGCACTCACCCTTGGGGTACACCACTGATAACCTTAGACCATTCAGAGTAAGAATCATTGACCACTACTCTCTGAATTCTGTCTTTTAGCCAGTTTTCTATCCATTTACAAACTGATATTTCCAGGCCTGTAGACTTTACCATACACATGAGCCGTGTGTGGGGAACTATGTCGAACGCTTTTGCAAAATCCAAGTATACCATGTCCACAGCCACCCCTCTGTCCAAGGTTTTACTTACCTCTTCACAAAAAGAAATCAGGTTTGTCTGACAACTTCTGTCTTTCATGAATCCATGCTGTTCGTTGCTTAAAATGTTTTTTTCCAGCAAGAACTCGTCTATGTGGTCTTTTATTAAACGCTCCAGTATCTTCCCGACTATAGAAGTTAAACTAACAGGTCTATAGTTACTTGGTAAGGACTTTGATCCCTTTTTAAATATAGGCACCACATTCGCCCTGTGCCAATCCAGTGGTACTATTCCCGTCATTAATGAGTCCCTAAAAATTAGATACAATGGCTTTGAAATTACAGAGCTCCAGGGGCGGACTGACCATTGAGCCACTCGGGCACTGCCCGAGAGCCCTGGGCCACTAGGGGGCCCCATCAAGGTTGCCAGCCTCAGTAAAACCAGGGACAGTATGCATAAATCTGTGTTTTTTTTTACATCTGTCTGTGTATACTGTGTGTACATGTATGTGTATACTGTGTGATTGTATACTGTGTGTGTGTGTGTGTGTGTATACTGTGTGGCTGTGTAGATATCCTTTCTGAGTGCATACTAGAGCAATAGAGATCCTCAGCTTTTGTTTGGACTTCTAAAAACAGTATTTTAATTCCTCCTTTCACACACCGCTAAAAAGTTAACCATACAGTTAAAGTGATTGTAAAGACCTTTTTTTTTTAAATAACAAACATGTCATACTTACCTCTACTGTGCATCTTGTTTTGCCCAGAGTGGCCCTGAACCTGCTCTTCTGGGGTCCCCCGGCAGCTCTTGCGGCTCCTCCCCGCATTAGGTAACCGCCTAGGAGAAGCGTTCTCCCGGGGGTTTACCTTGCGTCCATAGCCGCCAAATGCAGGACTTGGCCCCGAACCCCGGCGCTCGCGTCATTGGATTTGATCGAGAGCAGCAGGAGCCAATGGCTGCGCTGCTATCAATCTATCCAATCAAGAGCTGAGAACCCCGGGCAGAGAGACAGCGCATCCCCATGGGTGAGGGCTCAGGTAAGTAAAATGGGGGGCTGGGGGGCCGGTCACCGACAGGTGTTTTTTCACCTTAATGCATAGGATGCATTAAAGTGAAAAAACACGTAGGTTTACAACCCCTTTAATCTTATGCATGGTGCAATTATTGCACAGATAATGGAGCTAACTGGTTAGGACCTACAAATAGTGTACCTTTATTAAACCTGAATTCACACCAGTGTTGTTATATAATTATATACAGTCAGGGCTTTTTTTCTCTAGAAATACAAAGAGTATAGAAACGCATCCTATTCCTATAGCAATACAGTGCAATATGTACATAAGTGAAGTTTGTTCACTCTCAGCAGAGAGCAACAAAGAGGTGCAAAAATGAACACAGTAACATATGGCAAAATAAATTTATATGCTTTAGCAATGACTATACTATACTATGACCCCCTCGAGGGTACCACCCCTTTTCCATAGCAATCCTGAAAACTTTTACTTATGAATCTACATTGAAACATTAGCAAACTGCAATCAAGACTCACTCAGGGTGGCACAGTCCTTTTGCCACAGCATATTCTACCTAACTAACTGAACAACCCCAGTGTCCTTGGAGCCCAAAGTCTATCAAACTTCCCACTGGAGATGCAGCAACACAGCAGCAACTTTGCCCAGCAGTTTCCCTTCTTCATAGGGACAACTCCAGGGACAGGGTGCATGGCTGTATACAAACAGCACTTTAGCCATGCCAACATGCAAGGGACTGTAATTCTTGAAGAACTTGTCCATCTTTGTGGTCAACGGGGTCCCCTTGCAAATTTAGGATATCTCAGTCTGTCCTTAGCACAGCCGGGGACTGAGAATAATTTTCCTCATTAATGAAGAACAAGACATGCTGAAGTTTCTCAACTTCAAATCAGCATGTCATTTTTCAGAGGGAGGAACACTGGCAATTTCCATGCACAGGCCATCATGACTATTGTGGGGCACTTTCTGCAACTGCTGGGATTTGGGAACACAGTCCAGCAGAACAGTATGGGCAGGAATGTCCCCGTATAAACATTTTCCAAGTGTGGAGCAATATCAGGCAAAGTCAACACAACTTCACTAGCACACTTTGTAATCCACTTTGGTCAAAATGAACTTGTCACAGGCTTTCAATAGCTGAATGGCATTACTAATAGCAACAAGGATCAAGTAGTTGAATAGACTTTCCAGATGCTCCAATAGTGGTGAGGCAGGGTTGCACATCAACTTGATTAGGCTTCTGAGCAAGGACACAGTCTGGGTAACTTAGTAACAATAGGATTCTTGGCCCCTGCCACAGGCCATAATCACAGAGTGAACATAGTATGGATGATACAGTTCTAAGCCCCTGCCACGGGCTACACATAGCTTTTCCTTCTTTCTGAAACTTGCACAACAGAGAACATAAGATGTTGATGCAGACAACCTCAGGCCTAATGCTGGAGGCTTGGATAGTATAAAGAATTTCCTCCTCTGTAGGCTCACACTGTTGCACAGAATCACTTTCAGACCACCTCTCAGGCCACAACATAGTATCTGAAAATAATTCAGAGATCCGATCAGACAGAATATTGGAATCTGATTCAGTAAAATACTCTTTGGCCAGGAGCAAGTTGCGTTTTGAACTAACAGCAGCAGACTTTTCAAACTCTGCTCCCTTAGAGGCCACGGGTTTTACAGTCCCCACAGGCACACTGCCCTCACTCGCAACAGGCTTACCAGGTTCAGTTGTCTTCTCCCAGGAGGTTCCATCATCAGAGAACACAGGTGGGCCCGACTGTAGCCCTGGGAGATAACTGGGATACCTGAATTTGGAGCAGCTACAATGGTTGAAGGAGCAGCCACTTCAGTAAGCCAAGCGACAGCAGCAGGGTTCTCAGGAGCTTCCTGAGCTGGAATGGCGACACACTTGTCCCAATTCATCTGTAGTTTCCGTGGGGGTAGACCGATGCCCGGAGCATAGACTTTCCAGTCCGACATTGAGACACCGAACGGTACCATACTCTCTGCTTGATAACAGTATAGCAACACGTGTACTGGTAATGGCGGTGTACACAGCAGTATCTCCTACTCCTACCCGGTAGAGCGACGGCTCCTCCCCCTGCCAAGAGATTGGCCCACACGCTCCCCAGGAACTTTAGCGCCTGCCTCCTTCCTCACGCGGCGCACCAAAACTTTAATGGAGTCTACCTTAATCCCTGCAGTGCTGTCATTAAGTGACAAAAGACCAGGCTGACACTCTCCCATGAGCAATGAGATATATTGGTTCTTCCCCACATAGATGAAATGGATAATAACACAGTCTATGTAGAATAAAGATGTTACTTGCCACCTTCCCATGAAGCCAGATGAAATCCTGATGTAGCTGTAGCCGGTTGCTAGTCACGACCATTGCAGGAATAACGCCCTTGCCCCACATTGGGCGTCAAATGTAGCAAGGGCCCCGACCCCTAGAGGCCTAATGGTGACCTCCAGAGCCAGGGAGAGCTGACATCCTTCTTTGTAGAGTGGGTTACTAGGCATAATGGGTGTAATGCAAGATAGAATGATTGGGCGGCAGTCACTTTTTGAATGTGAATAAAAGAGATTTATTGTCTCTTTACAAGAACTGGGGGAAAGGGGGTTAGGGCCTGAACACCCTTAGGCAGATGCAATAGTAATTGTCAGACTCGGAGACAAAATAGGCAGACAGCTATATGGGTTGAGGATCTTTAAGCTGGTGTCTGCACTGTATTTGTAGAACTGCTGTCTCCTATGGCAACTGAACTTGTAGATTGATTTCAACATAGATCTGTACACATACCAGACTTGATATCCCCATTGTGTAGGACCTGTCTACCATCTCACAGCCTCTTGTTGTAGCTTTTCTAACTGAGCTCCCAGTCTTCTCACCAGACCTTCAGATTCCAGCTGCCCGTTGGATCCCCTGAGCTCTTCCACAACTAACCCGCTGTACACTCTAAGCATCACCCACGCTACCTGCTGGGTCCCTGGCTTGGCTCTCAGCTAACCCGCTGAATCCTCTTTAAGTGTCACCCACGCTCACACGCTGGGTCCTTGACTTGAACGCTGAAGCTTTCCCGACTTCACCGTCCCCAGCTAGTGAAAGGGGCTGCTCTGTTACTTCTTCAGACTTAACAAACCCGGCCTCTGATAACAGGAGTAGTTGTCCCTTACTGGCGATGGTGTCCCCTTTATCTCTGATCTCTGGTTCTCACTTGCCTCAGGTAACAGGAGTGGTCATCCCATATGGTAACTGCTTCTCCTTCACCGCTGGCAACACCTGGTTCCGGCTGGCTGAACCTCTGCAACGATCAGGCTCTCCTCGGGCTAAGCCTCTACACACGTGGCTAGGCCTCAGGCTTATGCCTAACCTTCAGCTGCTGCTTCACACACAGCCCACGGGCAAAAAAAAACACTGATCATGTGACTCATTCCCCTTAAATAGACTCTCCCAGCATGCTTAGCCACAAATATGATTGGCTGAGAAATTATGTCTATTCACAACCTGAACTCACTGGGTATTTTTGGGTATTGCTGGGTATTTTAATAAATTCAAAACTCTGTTTTCCATCTTTGGTTAAAAAAGTCAGATACAAAAAATAATACAGTTATGCACTCAATAAAAAATAAAATCATTCCCTCGTCCTTCAAAAAACTTTACACCACTTTGTTCAACTTTCTTTGGAATGGTAAACAACATAGGATTGCTAAATTCATCTTATATGCTCCCCGAGAACAAGGAGGGTTAGCCTTCCCACACTTAGCTAAATACTAGCTAGCTGCCCAACTCCGCTCCATGTACTCCTGGTATGCGTATAACCTCTGGACTGAATTTGAGAAGTTATGACTAGTCCCTATCCATCCCAACTTTATGCTGTGCAATGCTACACTACACCAGTCTCACCTGTTGAGGCCAAGCGATGCTACACACCAGTCTCACCTGTTGAGGTCAATCTTTTTACTGCGCAATCTGTGGGGATGAGCCAAACGATTATATCCTCTCACTACCTTGGCCTACTTAGCAACTTCCTTCCTGCTCACCAGGGCCGGACTGGCCTACCGGGATACCGGGAAATATCCCGGTAGGCTAGCTGCACAAAGTACCGCTGGGGCCGCTCACAGTGCCTGTGTCAGCATCAGCAATCTAAAGAGCGGCCGCCGCTGCTGCACTATGCCATGGCTGTGTGTCACTCACTGTCTGTGTGTGTCTCCGGGGCCGCTCACTGCCTGTGTCCTGACCTAAAGATCAGTAGCGGTGGCCGTCGCTGCTGCACTATGCCATGGCTGCCTGTGTCACTCACTGTCTCCTCCGGCGCGCCGCCCACCACACTCATCATGCCTCGCTCTGTCTGTGTGCCTGTGGGGGAGGAGCAGGAGAACGCCGTGCTGCTCCATTTTGCCTCGTCCCGTGCGGTGCTACAGCACAACAAGAATTAAGGTATTAAAAAAATCTCTCTCTCTCTCTCTCTCTCTCTCTCTTAGCTGTATACCATCAAACACTGTACCTATCAATTGCAGCCACTGTACCCATCAATTGCAGCCACTGTGCCCATCAAACGCAGCCACTGTGCCCATCAAACGCAGACACTGTACCCATAAATTGCCACCACTGTGCCCATTAAACGCAGCCACTGTACCATCAAACGCAGCCACTGTACCATCAAACGCAGCCACTGTACCATCAAACGCAGCCACTGTGCCCATCAAACGCATCCACTGTGCCCATCAAACGCATCCACTGTGCCATCAAACACAGCCACTGTACCCATAAATTGCCACCACTGTGCCCATTCAACGCTGCCACTGTACCATCAATTGCAGCCACTGTACCCATAAATTGCCACCACTGTGCCCATTCAACGCTGCCACTGTACCATCAATTGCAGCCACTGTACCCATCAATTGCAGCCACTGTACCCATCAATTGCAGCCACTGTGCCCATCAAACGCAGCCACTGTACCATCAAACGCAGCCACTGTACCCATAAATTGCCACCACTGTGCCCATTAAACGCTGCCACTGTACCATCAAACGCAGCCACTGTACCATCAAACGCAGCCACTGTACCATCAAACGCAGCCACTGTGCCCAACAATTGCAGCCACTGTGCCCATCAAACGCAGCCACTGTACCATCAAACGCAGCCACTGTACCCATAAATTGCCACCACTGTGCCCATTAAACGCTGCCACTGTACCATCAAACGCAGCCACTGTACCATCAAACGCAGCCACTGTACCCATAAATTGCCACCACTGTGCCCATTAAACGCAGCCACTGTACCATCAAACGCAGCCACTGTACCATCAAACGCAGCCACTGTGCCCATCAATTGCAGCCACTGTGCCCATCAAACGCAGCCACTGTACCATCAAACGCAGCCACTGTACCCATAAATTGCCACCACTGTGCCCATTAAACGCTGCCACTGTACCATCAAACGCAGCCACTGTACCATCAAACGCAGCCACTGTACCCATAAATTGCCACCACTGTGCCCATTAAACGCATCCACTGTACCATCAAACGCAGCCACTGTACCATCAAACGCAGCCACTGTACCATGAAACGCAGCCACTGTACCCATAGATTGCCAACACTGTGCCCTGCCCATCAAACGCAGCCACTGTGCCCATTAAACGCAGCCACTGTACCCATCAATTGCAGCCACTGTACCATCAAACGCAGCCACTGTACCATCAAACGCAGCCACTGTACCCATAAATTGCCACCACTGTGCCCATTAAAAGCTGCCACTGTACCATCAAATGCAGCCAATGTACCATCAAACGCAGCCACTGTGCCCATCAATTGCAGCCACTGTGCCCATCAAACGCAGCCACTAACCCATCAAACGCAGCCACTGTACCCATAAATTGCCACCACTGTGCCCATTAAACAGCCACTGTACCATCAAACGCTGCCACTGTACCATCAATTGCAGCCACTGTACCCATCAATTGCAGCCACTGTGCCCATCAAACGCAGCCACTGTACCATCAAACGCAGCCACTGTACCCATAAATTGCCACCACTGTGCCCATTAAACGCTGCCACTGTACCATCAAACGCAGCCACTGTACCATCAAATGCAGCCACTGTACCCATCAATTGCAGCCACTGTGCCCATCAAACGCATCCACTGTACCATCAAACGCAGCCACTGTACCCATAAATTGCCACCACTGTGCCCATTAAACACAGCCACTGTACCATCAAACGCAGCCACTGTACCATCAAATGCAGCCACTGTACCCATCAATTGCAGCCACTGTGCCCATTAAACGCTGCCACTGTACCATCAAACACAGCCACTGTACCATCAAACGCAGCCACTGTACCCATTAAACACAGCCATTGTGCCCATCAAACGCAGCCACTGTACCATCAAACGCAGCCACTGTACCATCAAACGCAGCCACTGTACCCATAAATTGCCACCACTGTGCCCATTAAACGCTGCCACTGTGCCCATCAAACGCAGCCACTGTACCATCAAACGCAGCCACTGTACCATCAAACGCAGCCACTGTACCCATAAATTGCCACCACTGTGCCCATTAAACACAGTCACTGTGCCCATCAAACGCTGCCACTGTACCCATAAATTGCTGCCACTGTGCCCCATCAAACGCAGCCACTGTACCCATTATTTGCAGCCACTGTGCCCATTAAACGCAGCCACTGTACCATCAAACGCAGCCACTGCACCCATAAATTGCCACCACTGTGCCCATTAAACGCTGCCACTGTGCCCATCAAACGCAGCCACTGTACCATCAAACGCAGCCACTGTACCCATAAATTGCCACCACTGTGCCCATTAAACACAGCCACTGTGCCCATCAAACGCAGCCACTGTACCCATAAATTGCCGCCACTGTGCCCATTAAACACAGCCACTGTGCCCATCAAACGCAGCCACTGTGCCCATCAAACGCAGCCACTGTGCCCATCAAACGCAGCCACTGTACCCATAAATTGCCGCCACTGTACCCATAAATTGCCGCCACTGTGCCCATCGAACGCAGCCACTGTGCCCATCAAACGCAGCCACTGTGCCCATCAAACGCAGCCACTGTGCCCATCAAACGCAGCCACTGTGCCCATCAAACGCAGCCACTGTGCCCATCAAACGCAGCCACTGTGCCCACCAAACGCAGCCACTGTACCCATAAATTGCCGCCACTGTGCCCATAAAACGCAGCCACTGTGCCCATCAAACGCAGCCACTGTAAATATCAATTGCCGCCAGTTTGCCCCATCAATTGCCACCAGTTTGCCCATTAAATCCTGCCAGTGTCCCCCCCGCCCGGCACTTACCTGTCTCAGGTCAGCGCGTTGCTCCACGCTCCCTCCGATAGGCATCCAATCACAGCGCCTGTCGCTTCAGCCAATCAGGTGACAGGTAACCAGACCCAGTGCACCTGATTGGCTGAGAGGCGGGTCAGTGTTAGGGAAGCGATTTATTTGATTTCCTAACACAGCACTGTGTAAGCAGCGAACGCACAGCAGTGTGCCCGCTGTTTACCAATTTGGAAGCCTATTAGAGCTGACGGCTCTAATCAGGCACTTCTAAAAACACCCCCGCCGCTGTAATTCACATGCCCGATGCCCAACAAGGGTGCCGGACACCTGAATAGGGGGCGGGAGCAGCGACAATAGATAGATTCATGCAATGCATGAATCTGTCTATTGAAGATTGACAGGTGCAATGGACGCACCGCCACTGCCCAGTTGTATTTCCCCTGGGTGGGGAAATCCCACCATGTTTTACATTATACATTCCTATACACTGTGTGCCCTATAAAAAGGAGGTGGGCATTAAGGGACAGAGTGGTGTGCAGGCAATTTGTTTTATTTTTTGTGTGCATTACTGGGCACTTTCACCCCCTTCCTTCCCAGGCCAATTTTCAGCTTTCAGCGCTGTCACACTTTCAATGACAATTGCGCGGTCATGCAACGCTGTTCACACAAATAGAGCTTTCTTTTGGTGGTATTTATTCACGACTCAGTTTTTTATTTTTTGCGATATAAGCGGAAAAAAAGAGCGGAAATTTGGAAAAAAAAACAATATTTTCTTCTTTCTATTTTAAAAGAAATCCAATAAAATCTAATTTTGTCATAAATGTAAGCCAAAATGTATTCTGCTACATGTCTATGGTAAAAAAATCATGTTAAAGTGTATAATAATTGGTTTGTGTGATCACAGACATATGTACGCAGATGATCATGCACAGATGTGATCACGGACAAATGTGTGCAGATGATCATTGGGACATATGATTTTACTGTTACATATGTGGGGGACAGGTGTTTTTACTGTGTGGGGACATGTGTGTGGGGACAGTGTTTTGGGGACTTTGTGTGTTTACATTGTTTTGGGACATGTGTGGGGACAGTAGGCTGGTGATCAATGTGTAAAAAGCTGTAAAAAAACAGCTCATTCTCACTGATCACTGGCCGGCTGCAGAGATCCGCTCTCCTCTCCGACAAATTCCGAGTGAGGAGAGGAGAGCCAATTGCCTAGAAAACGGCTCTCTATTTACATCACATGATGGCTGTGATTCCACACAGCCGTCATGTGATCAGGAGGGCCAATCACAGAGCCCTATGTGCTTTTATATGTGTCTTATCTATATATAATGCACTCTTTAAATGTGCTTTAAAATGCATGGTTTTCCATTTTATGAACAAGAAAATAATGACGTTATGCTGTTGGGCTGGTATAATAATGCTATGGGGCTGGTATGACATTTTTTCCAGGGCTGGTTTTCATTCCCAGTCCAGCCCTGCTGCTCACACCTAACATTCCAGATAGCTTACCCTCGCAGATGTCTCATTACTGAAAAGATAGGGTCTTATTTCACTTTGGTCAATTTGTGGATGCAAGAACTAGAAAACTCTGCTCTTTCTCAGACCCCCAGGAAGCTTTCAACCTCCCCAGACAAGCTTTCTTCAGCTACCTACAGATCTGTCATTATGCTGAAACTGGCTCCTAGCTTTTACTAGCTTCCTCCAATTTTCTAAACTGATGGTCTTTGAAAGAACTTGTCTAGCGATGTACACTCTCTTTGCCAAACACTCTGGCCTATTCAATTGCTACCCACAGCTTATTATCTCTGGTTTTCATAGCTATTAGCCATATTTCTTGTAATTGCAACTTCTTCTTTCTTGTTAGTGCTGTGAGTACACACTATGAAAATGTCAGATAGACCGGGTTACACTAGCATAATGTGGGTCACTATAAGTATATCCACGTATTTGGTCATGGCACAAAGCTTATGAGAGTATTACAATGAGCAAAACTTTGGTTTAGTGGAAATTGTATGTAGACAATGTGCTAGTGGTACTGTTCATCTGTTTATCTGTTCAAATTTATGTGTCATATCTACATGCATCTTATCTACATGTGTCTATCTATTGAGGCTTTAAATCATCTGACATTGTGTTTTGCCTTTTTACTTAATTTTCAATAAAAAATATTTGAGAAAAAATGTCAGATAGATGGTTTTGATTTTTGCGATGTCTCATGTGCTCAAATGATTCTGTATACATGCCTCGTGATTATCCTGTAATCTATTTTTGGAAAATCAGTCTTAAAGTGGTTGTAAACCCTTACAAATACCCAGTGAAATGACCAGCCTCAGGTGGTTCACAGACATGAAACAAATCCTCCTACATAAGTTGTTCTTGTTTATTCACAGCCGCCTGTCACCTACATCCATCCAAAGTGCAGAATTTAAACAGGATCTCTCAGCTCTGAAAAGCAGAGGTTGGAGAGCAGAATTTACACTCTGCAGGTCTCAGTGAGGGGAGCTCTAAGAGCTGATTGGAGGGAAGAGACACACCCCCTTCACACAGAACACAGAAACAGATCTGAGGCTGTCAATCACAGGCTGTGCCCTACCGTCACCTTTTTTCTCTTGGTGTTAGGAAAATTTATCAGAAGTGATTCATGCTGATAACAGAGCAGAGTGCTCTGGATTGAGATAAGTACACATTATAGAGGGATATGCTTTGTTCATATATCATGTTTGAGGTTTACAACCATCAATAAAAAATTGTCAGTTTTAAAAAAAGTAAAATTAATAGATAGATTTTATCAAACCTTGTCTAAGTACCTGAATTTGATTCACTCTATTCACTATTATTGGCACTCAGATTGGTGGAAGAAGGGGCAACGAGGAAGGACAGTGGAAGATCCAATCAAGCAGAGCACATGTGCTGATGAGTAGGAACATGCTAACAGGATAAAAAAGCAAAGTGAGCAAAGGGAAGAGCTTATTAATCAGCTGATTCACTTTCAATGTTCCATTAAAAGCTTGGGCAGGGAGGGGAAGAAATATTTGCTTAAGGCTGCTTTCATACTGGGGTGTTGGGGGCGTTGGCGGTAAAGCGTTTTAGCTGCGCTATTTGGACACTAGGGGGGAGCTATTAACCCCCGCTAGTGGCTGATAAAGGGTTAAAACTGCCGGCAAAGCGCCGCTGCAGCTTTGATTTCAATGGGCAGTGGCGCTGTAGGAGCAGTGTGTACACTGCTCCTACAGAGCTGCAAAGATGCTGCTTGCTGGACTTTTTTTACCGCCCTGCCAGCGTGCTGCTCCAGTGTGAAAGCACTCGGGCTTTCACACTGGAGTGAGAGGAGAGGCTCTTTACAGGCGCTATGCAGGCGCTATTTTTAGCGCTATAGCACCTCAGTGTCAAAGCAGCCTAAGTGCAAGAAGTCAGATCACCAACCTAGCAGCATTATTTGACAGTGCTATGGAAATCTCAGGACTAGATTGACAGAAATGGAAAAGTTTTGGTGATTAACCCCTTCCCGACCAGCCGCCCCAGTTGTACTGCGGCAGGATGGCTCCCCTGCGCGAGCCGTCGTAGCTGTACATCGGCTCTTTAAGATGCTTTTGCACGCACCCGCAGCATGTCCCCGGAGCCGATGCGCATGCCCAGCAGGTGTGATGACCACTGGGCACCCGCGATTGCGCGTGACAGAGTGAGAACTGGGATCTGTGTGTGTAAACATACAAATCCCGGTTCTTTCAGGGGAGAGGAGACAGATCGTGTGCTTCTACTAAGTAGGAAAACCGATCAGTCTCCTCCCCTAGTCAGTCCCATCCCCCCTTAGTTAGAACACACCTAGGGAACACAGTTAACCCCTTCCCTGCCAGTGACATTTATACAGTAATCAGTGGCTATTTTTAGCTCTGATCGCTGTATAAATGTCAATGGTCCCAAAAAAGTGTCAAAAGTGTCCGATCTGTCCGCCACAATGTTGCAGTCACAATAAAAATCGCTGATCACTGCCATTACTAGTAAAAAAAAAAAAAATGCCTTAAATCTATCCCCTATTTTGTAGACGCTATAACTTTTGCGCAAACCAATCAATATACGCTTGCTGCGATTTTTTTTTACCAAAAATATGTAGAAGAATACATATCAGCCTAAACTGATGAAGAATTTTTTTTTTTTAAATATTGGGATATTTATTATCAGGGCTTTTTTTTCTCAGAGAATAGGTGCAGGAACTCCCCCTTTCTGAGTCACCCCTTTACTCCACCTCTACCCACCTCCGAGCACCCTATACCTACCTCCCAGCGGTTTGGCAGCGCTGCCCCATTGATTTAAATGGGCAGGGGCGCTTTAGGAGCGGTGTATACTCCGCTCCTACAGCGCTGCAAAGATGCTGCTTGCAGGACTTTTTTTACCGTCCTGCAAGTGCACCGCTCCTCGGGCTTTCACACTGGAGAGACAGGAGAGTCTCTTTAGACCCTTTTCACACTGAGGCACTTTTAGGTGATTTCATGCTAAAAAAAGCGCCTGAAAAGCTCACGAAAAACTATTTCAATTAAAATGAATGCTTTCACACTGGGGCAGTGCGCTAGCAGGGCGGTGAAAAAAATGCCCCTCTCCATTGAAATGAATGGAAAGCTCCTGAAAAGCTCTTCAAAAGCGACCGAAAAGCTCTTCAAAAGCGCTCAGTGTTTTACTGGCAATTTAGAAGCGCCTCAGTGTAAAAGGGGCTAAGCAGGCGTTATTTTTAGTGCTGTAGCGCCTGTAAAGCGCCTCAATGTAAGGCCCCTTTCACACTGGGGCGGTTTGCTGGTGCTATTGTGCTAATAATAGCACTAATAATAGCACATGCAAACCGACCCGAAACAGCCGCTGCTGTCTCTCCAGTGTGCAAGCCCAGAGGGCTTACACACTGGAGTGGTGCACTAGCAGGACGGGAAAAAAAGTCCTGATAGCAGCATCTTCGGAGCGGGAAATCAATGGGATAGCGCGGCTATACCGCTGGCAAAGCGCCTCTGCAGAGGCGCTTTGCGCTGGTTTTTAACCCTTTCTCAGCCGCTAGCGGGGGGTAAAACCGCCCCCTAGCGGCCGAATACCGACGGTATTCAATAGCAATAGCGGGGCTCTACCGCCGACGCCACCCCCGCCCCAGTGTGAAAGGGGCATAAAATATTCAAAGCATGTCTTTATAGACAGAACTGTTTTCTTTCACATCCACAGACACAGCTTTCCATAGATGAGCTGGGTCTTCCAATGCAGACTTGCAGAACATAAGATTGCTTCACACACAGTGACATGAACTAATCAATTTCTATTGTCATGGCCTATATTAACCACTTGCCGACCGCCTCACGCATATATACGTGAGCAGAGCGGCACGGGCAGGCAAAATCACGTACCTGGTACGTGATTGCCTTCCCGCGGGCGGGGGGTCCGATCGGACCCCCCCCCGGTGCCATCGGCGGTCGGCGTTTGGTTGGAAGCGATCAGAGATGAGGGGGAGACCATCCGATCGTGGCCCCCCCCTCGCGATCGCTCCCAGCCAATGAGAAACATCCCCTGCCTCTGTATAGTACACAGAGGCAGAGGATGTGATGTCATCTCTCCTCGGCTGGCCAGTTTCCGTTCCAGCGCCGAGGAGAGATGGAATGTAAGTGCACCAACACTCACACACAACACAGTAGAACATGCCAGGCACACTAAACATCCCCGATCCCCCCCCCCCCGATCGCCCCCCGATCACCCCCCCCAGTCACAAACTGACATCAAGCAGGTTTTTTTTTTTTTTTTTCCTGATTACTGCATAGTGTCAGTTTGTGACAGTTAGCAGTGGTAGGACAGTTAGTATTAGCCCCCTGTAGGTCTAGGGTACCCCCCTAACCCCCCCTAATAAAGTTTTAACCCCTTGATCACCCCCTGTCGCCAGTGTCGCTAAGCGATCATTTTTCTGATCGCTGTATTAGTGTCGCTGTTGACGCTAGTTAGGAACGTAAATATTTAGGTTCGCCGTCAGCATTTTATAGCGACAGGGACCCCCATATACTATCTAATAAATGTTTTAACCCCTTGATTGCCCCCTAGTTAACCCTTTCACCACTGATCACCGTATAACTGTTACGGGTGACGCTGGTTAGTTTGTTTATTTTATATAGTGTCAGGGCACCCGCCGTTTATTACCGAATAAAGGTTTAGCCCCCTGATCGCCCGGCGGTGATATGCGTCGCCCCAGGCAGCGTCAGATTAGCGCCAGTACCGCGAACACCCACGCACGCACCGTACACGCACCGTACACCTCCCTTAGTGGTATAGTATCTGAACGCATCAATATCTGATCCGATCAGATCTATACTAGCGTCCCCAGCAGTTTAGGGTTCCCAAAAACACAGTGTTAGCGGGATCAGCCCAGATACCTGCTAGCACCTGCGTTTTGCCCCTCCGCCCGGCCCAGCCCAGCCCAGCCCACCCAAGTGCAGTATCGATCGATCACTGACACTTACAAAACACTAAACGCATAACTGCAGCGTTCACAGAGTCAGAAAATAATACAAAATTACTGCGCTACCCTCTAACACAAAGCTGCAGTTCTAATTCTTAGGTATAGAATAAAATAGATAAAATATATAAAGGAACCGCGCTAGACATAAATGATAATTAAATAATTGAAAATCATAAAGTGATCAAAATAATAAACTCAAATTGTGGAAAATCAAAAAAATGTATTATAAACCACATAAGTGTATTATATTATTGTAGCAATTAAAAACATAATAAAATAAGGAAACCAAAAAACACACAGTCCGTGAAAAAGGTGACTTCCGTTATCCACAGTCCTTATTGTACTATATTCCACCCATAGTGACTAAAGACTTTAAAGACATCTTGTGAAAAAATCCACCACCTATGAAGGTATATGATTACCAGAGATAGGTTGTAATGAAGCCTTATGCCAGAAATCCGCTCAATGGGGACATCACCATCTGTCTCAGCATGGAGGAAAGATCACCCGGGATACATCAGTATTGATTAGCTCAGTAATGGAGACCTTGACCGGAAGCTACACTCCACTTCTGGTACCACTGAAAAGGTCAACTGGTTATCTGGTCAACTGGTCAAGTGCGCCCCTTCTGCTCGAGCTGGACCTCCATAGCATGCCTAGTTCTGTAAAGCAGGGGCATGGGATTATTAGTGCTTATTTTCTGTTTGGTGATACTGTCTATGACGTATATGAGCTGGATACATTGTCCAGCAGGATCAAGTCATAGGTAACAGGGGTCCTTCCAGCTTCAAGCTCCTCTCAGCTTTGATAGCTCAAAAGCCATCTCTCGGAGAGAGATGGCTTTTGAGCTATCAAAGCTGAGAGGAGCTTGAAGCTGGAAGGACCCCTGTTACCTATGACTTGATCCTGCTGGACAATGTATCCAGCTCATATACGTCATAGACAGTATCAGCCATCTCTCGGAGAGAGATGGCTTTTGAGCTATCAAAGCTGAGAGGAGCTTGAAGCTGGAAGGACCCCTGTTACCTATGACTTGATCCTGCTGGACAATGTATCCAGCTCATATACGTCATAGACAGTATCACCAAACAGAAAATAAGCACTAATAATCCCATGCCCCTGCTTTACAGAACTAGGCATGCTATGGAGGTCCAGCTCGAGCAGAAGGGGCGCACTTGACCAGTTGACCAGATAACCAGTTGACCTTTTCAGTGGTACCAGAAGTGGAGTGTAGCTTCCGGTCAAGGTCTCCATTACTGAGCTAATCAATACTGATGTATCCCGGGTGATCTTTCCTCCATGCTGAGACAGATGGTGATGTCCCCATTGAGCGGATTTCTGGCATAAGGCTTCATTACAACCTATCTCTGGTAATCATATACCTTCATAGGTGGTGGATTTTTTCACAAGATGTCTTTAAAGTCTTTAGTCACTATGGGTGGAATATAGTACAATAAGGACTGTGGATAACGGAAGTCACCTTTTTCACGGACTGTGTGTTTTTTGGTTTCCTTATTTTATTATGTTTTTAATTGCTACAATAATATAATACACTTATGTGGTTTATAATACATTTTTTTGATTTTCCACAATTTGAGTTTATTATTTTGATCACTTTATGATTTTCAATTATTTAATTATCATTTATGTCTAGCGCGGTTCCTTTATATATTTTTTCACAGAGTCAGGCCTGATCCCTGCGATCGCTAACAGTTTTTTTGGTAGCATTTTGGTGAACTGACAAGCACCAGCCCCAGGCAGCGTCAGATTAGCGCCAGTACCGCTAACACCCACACACGCAGCATACACCTCCCTTAGTGGTATAGTATCTGATCGGATCAATATCTGATCCGATCAGATCTATACTAGGGTCCCCAGCAGTTTAGGGTTCCCAAAAACGCAGTGTTAGCGGGATCAGCCCAGATACCTGCTAGCACCTGCGTTTTGCCCCTCCGCCCGGCCCAGCCCACCCAAGTGCAGTATCGATCGATCACTGTCACTTTTTTTTGTAGCGTTTTGGTGAACTGGCAAGCGCCAGCGGCCTACTACACCCCGGTCATAGTCAAACCAGCACTGCAGTAACACTTGATGACGTGGCGAGTCCCATAAGTGCAGTTCAAGCTGGTGAGGTGGCAAGCACAAGTAGTGTCCCGCTGCCACCAAAAAGACAAACATAGGCCTGTCGTGCCCATAGTGCCCTTCCTGCTGCATTCGCCAATCCTAATTTGTGAACCCACCGCTTCTGCAGCGCCCGTACTTCCCCCATTCACATCCCCAACCAAATGCAGTCGGCTGCATGAGAGGCATTTATATGTCCTCCCGAGTACCCCTACCCAACGAACCCCCCCAAAAAAGATGTGTCTACAGCAAGCGCGGATATAGGCGTGATACCCGCTATTATTGTCCCTCCTGTCCTGATAATCCTGGTCTTTGCATTGGTGAATGTTTTGAACGCTACCATTCACTAGTTGAGTATTAGCGTAGGGTACAGCATTGCACAGACTAGGCACACTTTCACAGGGTCTCCCAAGATGCCATCGCATTTTGAGAGACCCGAACCTGGAACCGGTTACAGTTACAAAAGTTACAGTTACAAAAAAAAAAAAAACACAAACAAAAATTTTAAAAAATAGTTGTCGTTTTATTGTTCTCTCTCTCTCTATTCTCTCTCTATTGTTCTGCTCTTTTTTACTGTATTCTATTCTGCAATGTTTTATTGTTATTATGTTTTATCATGTTTGCTTTTCAGGTATGCAATTTTTTATACTTTACCGTTTACTGTGCTTTATTGTTAACCATTTTTTTGTCTTCAGGTACGCCATTCACGACTTTGAGTGGTTATACCAGAATGATGCCTGCAGGTTTAGGTATCATCTTGGGATCATTCTTTTTAGCCAGCGGTCGGCTTTCATGTAAAAGCAATCCTAGCGGCTAATTAGCCTCTAGACTGCTTTTACAAGCAGTGGGAGGGAATGTCCCCCCCCCCACGTCTTCCGTGTTTTTCTCTGGCTCTCCTGTCTCAACAGGGAACCTGAGAATGCAGCCGGTGATTCAGCCAGCTGACCATAGAGCTGATCAGAGACCAGAGTGGCTCCAAACATCTCTATGGCCTAAGAAACCGGAAGCTACGAGCATTTTATGACTTAGATTTCGCCGGATGTAAACAGCACCATTGGGAAATTGGGGGAGCATTTTATCACAGCGATCTTGGTGTGGTCAGATGCTTTGAGGGCAGAGGAGAGATCTAGGGTCTAATAGACCCCAATTTTTTCAAAAAAGAGTACCTGTCACTACCTATTGCTATCATAGGGGATATTTACATTCCCTGAGATAACAATAAAAATGATTTAAAAAAAAAAAATGAAAGGAACAGTTTAAAAATAAGATAAAAAAGCAAAAAAATAATAAAGAAAAAAAAAAAAAAAAAAAGCACCCCTGTCCCCCCTGCTCTCGCGCTAAGGCAAACGCAAGCGTCGGTCTGGCGTCAAATGTAAACAGCAATTGCACTATGCATGTGAGGTATCACCGCGAAGGTCAGATCGAGGGCAGTAATTTTAGCAGTAGACCTCCTCTGTAAATCTAAAGTGGTAACCTGTAAAGGCTTTTAAAGGCTTTTAAAAATGTATTAATTTTGTTGCCACTGCACGTTTGTGCGCAATTTAAAGCATGTCATGTTTGGTATCCATGTACTCGGCCTAAGATCATCTTTTTTATTTCATCAAACATTTGGGCAATATAGTGTGTTTTAGTGCATTAAAATTTAAAAAAGTGTGTTTTTTCCACAAAAAATGCGTTTGAAAAATCGCTGCGCAATTACTGTGTGAAAAAAAAAAATGAAACACCCACCATTTTAATCTGTAGGGCATTTGCTTTAAAATAATATATAATGTTTGGGGGTTCAAAGTAATTTTCTTGCAAAAAAAAATAATTTTTTCATGTAATCAAAAAGTGTCAGAAAGGGCTTTGTCTTCAAGTGGTTAGAAGAGTGGGTGATGTGTGACATAAGCTTCTAAATGTTGTGCATAAAATGCCAGGACAGTTCAAAACCCCCCCAAATGACCCCATTTTGGAAAGTAGACACCCCAAGCTATTTGCTGAGAGTCATGTCGAGTCCATGGAATATTTTATATTGTGACACAAGTTGCGGGAAAGAGACAAATTTTTTTTTAATTTTTTTTTTTTGCACAAAGTTGTCACTAAATGTTATATTGCTCAAACATGCCATGGGGATTTGTGAAATTACACCCCAAAATAAATTCTGTTGCTTCTCCTGAGTACGGGGATACCACATGTGTGGGACTTTTTGGGAGCCTAGCCGCGCACAGGACCCCGAAAACCAAGCACCGCCTTCAGGCTTTCTAAGGCCGTAAATTTTTGATTTCACTCTTCACTGCCTATCACAGTTTCGGAGGCCATGGAATGCCCAGGTGGCACAAACCCCCCCCAAATGACCCAATTTTGGAAAGTAGACACCCCAAGCTATTTGCTGAGAGGTATAGTGAGTATTTTGCAGACCTCACTTTTTGTCACAAGGTTTTGAAAATTGAAAAAAAAAAAAATTTTTTTCTGGTCTTTCTTCATTTTCAAAAACAAATGAGAGCTGCAAAATACTCACCATGCCTCTCAGCAAATAGCTTAGGGTGTCCACTTTCCAAAATGGGGTCATTTGGGGGGGGGGTTGTGCCATCTTGGCATTTTATGGCCTTCAAAACTGTGATAGGTAGTGAGGAGTGAAATCAAAAATGTGTGCCCTTAGAAATCCTGAAGGTGGTGCTGGGTTTTCGGGGCCCCGTACGCGGCTAGGCTCCCAAAAAGTGCCACACATGTGGTATCCCCGTACTCAGGAGAAGCAGCTGAATGTATTTTGGGGTGCAATTCCACATATGCCCATGGCCTATGTGAGCAATATATCATTTAGTGACAACTTTTTGTAAATTTTTTTTTTTTTTTGTCATTATTCAATCACTTGGGACAAAAAAAATAAATATTCAATGGGCTCAACATGCCTCTCAGCAATTTCCTTGGGGTGTCTACTTTCCAAAATGGGGTTATTTGGGGGGGGGTTGTACTGCCCTGCCATTTTAGCACCTCAAGAAATGACATAGGCAGTCATAAACTAAAAGCTGTGTAAATTCCAGAAAATGTACCCTAGTTTGTAGACGCTATAACTTTTGCGCAAACCAATAAATATACGTTTATTGACATTTTTTTTACCAAAGACATGTGGCCGAATACATTTTGGCCTAAATGTATGACTAAAATTTAGTTTATTGGATTTTTTTTATAACAAAAAGTAGAAAATATCATTTTTTTTCAAAATTTTCAGTCTTTTTCCGTTTATAGCGCAAAAAATAAAAACGGCAGAGGTGATCAAATACCATCAAAAGAAAGCTCTATTTGTGGGAAGAAAAGGACGCAAATTTCGTTTGGGTAGAGCATTGCATGACCGCGCAATTAGCAGTTAAAGCGACGCAGTGCCGAATTGTAAAAAGTGCTCTGGTCAGGAAGGGGGTAAATCCTTCCGGGGCTGAAGTGGTTAAGTCTGCGAGTGCACGTAGGTCTGCAAGTGCACGTAGGTCTGCAAGTGCATGTAGCTCTGCGAGTGTACGCAGGCATACCTCCCAACTTTTTGAGACGGGAATGAGAGACACCTATCAGCAAAAGTATGCAGGCATAGGACACACCCCTTGCCATGCCCCCTTAAAGGAGAATTGTACAAAAAAACAAGATTGGTTAAACACAAAAGCACTTTTTTTTACCACTAATATTTCTTTATATTGGCTTTTGGAAATTTACAAATGCAGCCATTTAGAAATCAGATGAAAGGTTTAGTGCTGGAAAACACTTTTTGATAGATAAAAAGTGCATTTTAAAAACATCTATATAGATCAGACCAAAATGAGGGACAAATGAGGAGTAATGAGGGACAGCGGGACATTGCTCCAAATCAGGGACAGTCCCTCGAAATCAGGGACAGTTGGGAGCTATGCACGTAGGTCTGCAAGTGGTCTGCGAGTGCACGTAGGTCTGCGAGTGCATGTAGGTCTGCGAGTGGTCTGCGAGTGCACGTAGGTCTGTGAGTGCACGTAGGTCTGCGAGTGGTCTGCGAGTGCACATAAGTCTGCAAGTGGTCTGAGAGTGCACTTAGTTCTGCAAATGCACGTAGGTCTGCGAGTGGTCTGCGAGTGCACGTAGGTCTCCGAGTGGTCTGCGAGTGCACATAGGTCTGCGAGAGGTCTGCGAGTGCACGTAGGTCTGCGAGTGCACGTAGGTCTGCGAGTACCTGTGTATTGTCTTGTTGAGTACCTGTGTATTGTCTTGTTGAGTATTAGTGTCAGGAAGCTAGTTAGGTAATTTGGACAGGGTATAATCCCCAATCCTCATTAAATTTAATAGGTACGATGCCTGGCGGGTGTGGAGAAGCGACTTGTTGTACATCTTGCAGCATGTATGCATTCCTTGATCATCCGATCGAGGGTGAATACTGCTGTGCAAAATGTAAGTGCATTGTTTCTCTGGAAGCCCAGGTTCTGAATCTGGGGAAGCAACTGTCAGCACTGAGAAGTCCCTCCATACTAAAAGAGATCCAGGAACGTACACGGCAGGTGCCGGCTGGGGCCTGCACAGAGGCGGGTGGAGACAAAGAGGTGCAGGCACTAGTAAAGGGTAGATGGGTGACAGTCAGGAAGGGTAGAGGGGGAAGTGCCAAGGAGGCCGATCCAGGGCTGGAGCATCCCAATAAGTATGCACCATTGAGTGACATTGGTGAAACCAGTCAGGGACCAGCACTGCTGGAGCTGAGGGACTCTCCTAGCTGCTGTGGAAAGAACTCCTCCAGTGAGAGTGGGGAAGCGAAGCGAAGGGAAAGGAAAGACAGATTCTGGTGGTAGGGGACTCAATTCTTAGAAGGACAGAGAGGGCAATCTGTAACACAGACCTGAAGCGCCCAACAGTTTGTTGTCTACCGGGCGCTCGGGTTCAGCACATCACAGATCTGGTGGACAGATTACTGGGAGGGGCTGGGAAAGACCCAGTTGTCATGGTGCACGTTGGCACCAATGACAAAGTCAGAGGCAGATGGAGTGTCCTAAAGAACGATTTTAGGCACTTAGGAGCTAAATTGAGGAAAAGGACCTCCAAGGTAGTATTCTCAGGAATACTACCAGTACATCGAGCCACACCAGAAAGGCAGAGGGAGATTAGGGAAGTAAACAAGTGGCTGAAGAGCTGGTGTAGTAAGGAGGGATTTGGGTTCCTGGAGGACTGGGCCGACTTCTCAGGCGATAACCGGTACTATAGAAGGGACGGACTGCACCTAAATGAGAAGGGTGCAGATCAGCTGGGAATGAAGATGGCCAAAAAGTTAGAGGGGTTTTTAAACTAGGCAATGGGGGGGGGGGGGGTCCAGCGCGGAACATATTCCAGAGGGTAGTATTGGGGGCATTAGTGGTAGGTTGACCAAAGCACATAAACCCAAGGTAAGTATAGTAGCAAGTCCTAGTTGCAATCTCGGAACACCCAATAAGAGGATAATATGCGACCAGTCTAAACTACGTGGCATGTTCACCAATGCCAGGAGCCTGGCGGACAAGATGGGTGAACTAGAGATACTGTTGCACGAGGAGGATTTGGATTTTGTGGGAATTTCAGAGACCTGGTTCAACAGCTCTCATGATTGGCTGGCAAACATTCAAGGGTATACCCTTTATCGCAAGGATAGAGAGGGTAAAAAAGCGGGAGGGGTATTCCTATATATCAAGAATAATGTACAAGTGAATGTGAGAGATGACATCACTAAGGGAGCTAGGGAGGAGGTGGAATCCTTATGGGTATTTAGATGGCTCCAAACGGATGAAACTAAGGGGAAAATAATACTGGGATTATGCTATAGGCCCCTAACCTGAGGGAGGAAGGGGATACAGATCTATCACAATTTGGATTAAAAGCAAGGATGGGAAGTTTTATCATAATGGGGGATTTTAACTATCTAGACATAGACTGGGAGGAGGAAACCGCACATTCATCTAAGGCTAGCCAGTTCCTAAATGTCTCGCAGGACAATTTTATGGGTCAGATGGTAGACGCAAAAACTAGAAATAAAGCGTTACTGGATCTACTGATTAACAACAATACAGACCTGATGTGGAAATACGGGGCAATTTAGGTAAGAGCAATCATAGGTCAATTGGCTTCAGTATAAATCGCACAAATAGGAAACATAAGGGGAATACAAAGACACTGAATTTCAAAAGAGCCAACTTCCCTAAACTACGAGCCTTGCTAGAAGGCATAAATTGGGATAAAATCTTAAGAACAAAGAACACAGAGGAGAGATGGGTTTGCTTTAAGAGCATATTAAATAAGGCATTAGCCAATGCATCCCATTGGGTAATATAAAAGAGCGAACAAAAATCCTGGATGGCTTAACTCCAATGTAAAAATGCATATAAAAGCAAAGGAGAAGGCCTTCAAAAAAACAAGGTTGAGGGATCATCATCAGGATTCAGACTTTATAAAGAATGCAACAATAAATGTAAGGGTGCAATAAAGACAGCTAAGATAGAACATGAAAGACACATAGCGGAGAAGAGCAAAAAAAATCCCAAGAAACTCTAAGTATGTAAACAGTAAAAAAGGAGGACAGACCATATTGGCCCTATAAAAAATGAGGAAGGACATCTGGTTACAAAGGATGGGGAGATGATGAAGGTATTGAATCTATTCTTTTCCTCAGTCTTCACGAGGGAATCGAGGGGCTTCAGTAACCAAAACTGTGTTGTTTATCCTCATGACACATCACAGGAAGAACCTCCATGGTTAACAGAGGACAGAATTAAAATTAGAATTGGGAAACTTAACATTAATAAATCACCAGATTTATTAATGTAGACCAGATGGCTTGCACCCCAGGGTACTTAGGGAACTCAATCAAGTAATCGCCAGACCATTGTTCCTAATTTTTACTGACAGTCTACTGACTGGAATGATACCAGCTGATTGGAGAAAAGCCAATGTAGCACCAATATTTAAAAAGGGCCCAAAATACATCCCTGGGAATTACAGACCAGTTAGCTTAACATCAATAGTATATAAACTCTAGGAGGGGATGATAAGGGACTATATACAAGATTTTAGTAATTAAAACTGAATCATTAGCAGTAATCAGCATGGATTCATGAAGAATCGTTCTTGCCAAACCAATCTATTAACCTTCTATGAGGAGGTGAGTTGCCATCTAAATAAAGGAAGGCCCGTAGACGTGGTGTATCTGGATTTTGCAAAAGCATTTGACACAGTTCCCCATAAACGTTTACTGTACAAAATAAGGTCCGTTGGCATGGACCATAGGGGAGTACATGGGTTTAAAACTGGCTACAAGGGCGAGTTCAGAGGGTGGTGATAAATAGGGAGTACTTGGATGGGTAGTGGGGTCCCCCAGGGTTCTGTGCTGGGACCAATGCTATTTAATTTGTTCTAAACGACCTGGAGGATGGGGTAAACAGTTCAATCTCTGTATTTGCAGAGGATACTAAGCTAAGCAGGGCAATAACTTCTCCACAGGATGTGGAAACCTTGCAAAAAGATCTGAACAAATTAATGGGAAATGAAGTTCAATGTAGAAAAATGTAAAAAATGCATGTGGGTGGCAAAAATATGAATGCAATCTATACACTAGGGGGAGAACCTCTGGGGGAATCTAGGTTGGAAAAGGACCTGGGGGTCCTAGTAGATGATAGGCTCAGCAATGGCATGCAATGTCAAGCTGCTGCTAACAAAGCAAACAGAATATTGGCATGCATTAAAAAGGGATCAACTCCAGAGATAAAACAATAATTCTCCCACTCTACAAGACTCTGGTCCGGCCGCACCTAGAGTATGCTGTCCAGTTCTGGGCACCAGTCCACAGGAAGGATGTACTGGAAATGGAGCGAGTACAAAGAAGGGCAACATAGCTAATAAAGGGTCTGGAGGATATTAGTTATGAGGAAAGGTTGCGAGCTCTGAACTTATTTTCTCTGGAGAAGAGACGCTTGAGAGGGGATATCATTTCAATATACAAATACCATACTGGTGACCCCAGAATAGGGATAAACCTTTTTCGCAGAAGGGAGTTTAACAAGACTCGTGGTCACTCATTAAAATGAGAAGAAAAGAGGTTTAACCTTAAACTACGTAGAGGGTTCTTTCATGTAAGAGCGGCAAGGATGTGGAATTCCCTTCCACAGGCGGGGGTCTCAGCGGGGAGCATCGATAGTTTCAACTATTAGATAAGCACCTGAATGACCGCAACATACAGGGATATACAATGTAATACTGACATATAATCACACACATAGGTTGGACTTGATGAACTTGTGTGTCTTTTTTCAACCTCACCTACTATGTAACTATATTAACCCCTAAATTCCATCTTTTGCTCCAGAGCATGCCCCGGCACAGGCGTAACTAGAACCTTCAGGGTCCCGGTGCAAGAAACCATGAAGGGCCCCCCTGACCTCCGGCCACGGCCCTTTCCACTGATCCTGGGGGCAGCAGGACCAGGATAGGAGGGGCAGCATATGGAGGAACAAATCCCCTCTATTTTCCTCCTGCAGCCACTGAATGCCTATGGGAGGGAGAGGAGGAGAAGCAGGCTTTTAGCCGCTACAGGAGAAAAATGGAGGGGATTTGTTCCTCTATATGCCCCCCATCCAGGTGTACATGGGCAACATGTGCGCCATTGTAATTGTGACCCCTGTAGTTACTCCCCTGGGATGAGTGGCAGCGGTGGTTGGGTGTGGATAGGATCAGTGGCAACAGTGGTGGTGGTGGGGGGATGGGATGAGTGGCAGCAGTGATGGGGATGGGAACAGTGGCAAGAGTGGTGGTTGGGGGGGTGGGATCAGTGGTAGGGGGGATTGAATGGGATGAGTGGCAGAGGTGGTGGGGGGAATGGGATCAGTTTCAAGGATGTTGGTTGGGGGGATGGGATGAGTGATAGTTGAAGGGGGGAATTTGATGGGATGAGTGGCAGTGGTGGGGAGGGAATGGGATCAGTGGCAAGGATGGTGGTTGCGGGATGGAATCAGTGGCAGCAGTGGTTGTGGTGGTGTGAGTGGTAGTGGAAGGAGGGGAGGGGATTAGATGGAATGAGTGGAAGCAGAGGGGGGTATTGTATGAAATAAGTGGCAGCGGTGGTGGGAGGATGGGATCAGTGGTGAGGGTGGTGGTTGGGGGGATGGGATGGAATGAGTGGTAGTTTAAGGGGGGGATTGGATGGGATCAGTGGCAGCTGTGGTTGTGGTGGTGTGGGTGGATCAGTGGTGGTGGTGTGTGTGGGGGAAATCAGTGGCAGTAGTGGTGGTGTGGGGGGGTCAATCAGTGGCAGCAATGGTCGTGGTGGTGTGGCAGTAGTGGTGGTGTGAGGGGTATCAGTGACACTAGTGGTGGTGGTGGTGTGGTGGGGGGAGGAATCAGTGGCAGTAGTGGTGGTGGGGGGGTATCAGTGGCAGTAGTGGTGGTGGGGGGGTATCAGTGGCAGTAGTGGTGGTGGGGGTATCAGTGGCAGTAGTGGTTGGGAGGGTATCAGTGGCAGTAGTGGTGGTGGGGGGGAATCAGTGGCAGTAGTAGTGGTGGAGGGTATCAGTGGTAGTGATGTGGGGGGAATCAGTAGCAGTGTTGATATGAGGAATGGGATCAGTGCCACTCACTTGCAGATTACTCGCAGATCACTTGCTTCCCCCTCCTTGCTAGGTCTTGCTTGGGCGGACAGAGAGGATGGGCGGGCCTGTGAGTACCCGTGAGTGCGGGCGGAGAGGATGAGCGGAGCGGGCAGGGACTGTGCAGTGTGCCCCATAGTGCGGGTGGGGACTGTGCCCCTGAGGGAGGGTGGAGAGGGAGGGGACTGTGCAGTATGTCCGTAAGTGCGGGTGGAGAGGATGGGCGGAGAGGATGGGGACTGTGTGCCTGTGAGGACAAGTGAGTGTGAGTGTACTATCTCCCGGGCAGCGGCGGGCTCCCCTACAGTGGCGGAACTCAAGGGCCCAGTCGCAAGTGCGACTGCTGCGACCCTGGTAATTTCTCCACCGTGCCCTGGTGTTTTTATTCTTACTTTACCTTGTTCCTGTAACAAGAGACTGCTTGCAATGTCATTGGCAGGCTTGTAAAATTCTTGCAGGGGTGCCCGCTGAGAAGACAAGATCATCAAAGTGCATAGGTGAGTTTATTGACATAGTCATGCCTCTTAGAACAACATCTCACTGGGTAAAATAATATGGATACCACCTGAGTACAGAGAAATAAGCGAAAATGCACACATTATCACAAAGAAAATTTGGAACTTGATGCACATGAAAGAAAAATGGGAATTTAATTCACCCTTGATACCATTAAAAGAAACTAACTTTTTTCCACCGGGGAAAGGGAGATTGTTTGGGGAATGGATTAAAAAAGAAGACGAACAACTGAAAGATATCACGAGGAAAGGTAAAATATATACGTTACAGGAGTTAAAACAAAAAATGAGTTAATGGTAATAGGCAAATGGCGGTACTCCCAGCTGAAACATTTAGTTACATCACTGCCCCAGCCATTAAGATTCGAGGAGGACTTACGACTGTTTGAGCAGTTATGTATGACAGAAGGAACAAAGAGGGGGATCTCAAGGATCTACAAAGTGCTTGTGAGATTGGAGGGACCGTAAATACCGCCATTCATAACAAAGTGGGAAGATGAACTGGGGAAGGGAGAGAAAGATCAGGATTTTGGGAAAATTTTTAAGATGACACATTCCACGGCAATAGATAGTAAAACTATTGAAATTAATTACAAATGTATAGCACGCTGGTACATAACACTGGATAAGGCAAATAAATATCAAAAAGAAGTCTCACGACTATGCTGGCGGGATTGTGGGGAGGTGGGAACGATGGCCCATATATGGTGGACGTGCCCAAAAATTAAAAAACTATTGGAGAGAGGTGTTGCAGGTAATTAAAGAGATCACTAATATAAAGATTGCGGAAGATCCATGGAGGTATTTGTTTCATGGGGTGATAATGCCAATCAAGCATTTCCTGAGAACATTGGTTCCCTAGCTAATGAATGCAGGTAAAAGTTTAATACTCCGGCAAAGGCAGGAGAAGGAAAGTCCTAAGATGGGAAGCTGGTGTAGAAAGGTAGACAAGATTTACAATATGGAATATCTCAGGTTTTGTGGAGAGGAGGGAATAGAACAATTTGAAAGTAAATGGAAGATCTGGAGTTTAAGCAGTCAGGGAGATATGTAGAATTAAAGAGAGCAGAGGAAGAAATAGGGTCGGGAGTCACAGCAGGGGTTTAACAATAAAAAAAGTGGTGGGGGGGGGGATTATTTAAGGTACTAGTATTTGGTGGATGTTAAGTGATGTATTTTTATACTTGGATATTTACTTGTCTTTAAAAAAAAAAAAAACAATAAAGATATTGAAAAACAACATCTCTCAAGAGTCATTTTCACACAGACGCAGTATGTGGGCTAGCAGGAGCATTGCATGTTTGGAAATAAATCAATATAAGCATGTGAATAGGGTCAGAGGGGAATGGGCATAAGCAGAGTCCTGCAGAGAATAAATAAGGCACAGGTCTGTTTGGGCTTTCAGTTGGACACCAGAGACAGCTATGCCAAGCCAACAAGAAAAAGTTAGAAGCTCACTGGATTTATGGCAGGATCACCAAGTAGTTTTCTGTACTTGCCGTGTCTGTAAAGGGATAAAACATTGTGTAATGTGCATTGTGAAAAGATAAATGGTCTGTCACTGTCTTATGCTTGGTTTACACTAGTGCGGGCCATGGATTCTGGTTGCGGGTGTGAGAATTTTTCCAATTCCCGCACATGCAACAATGCGCAGCTGAATTTCACTGCTCTTGCGAGATGTGCGGGGCTGCTATTCCTTCTGAATGGCACTCCCATGCAACTCAGCCCGCAGCGTGATTGCGGGTGCGGGAACCAGATGGTCAAAAAGACCACGCGGTTTCCCTGTGGTTGTGTTTTTCAAAAGGTGCATGCACCTTTTTGTGTGGTTCACAGGGCACAGCAGCCCATTCAAATGAAAAGGCTGTCATGCCCGAGCAAACGCGGGACGCAAGGCCTGCACTAGTGTGAACCGCCCTAAGAGGCGGTTAATGACTGGTTCAGCAGTGAAAGGGTGCCTGAGCAGGTGTGAGACTGATTGCTAGGTGGGTGCTGACTCACAAAAGGGAATCAGGCTAGCTAGCCAGCCAGAACACCTTCCTCTCCAGGTGATGTGTGTATGTGGACAGTCACGCAGAACATCGTGTGTTTAGGCCTGAGAGACAGGCGCTTTGACCAAACTGGTGTCTAATAAAATGTGAATGGGTTACTGTCATGAACAATGAGAGACAGTTTTAACAAGCAGGAGCCTATACAACCCACACTGAGTTACTGTCTGTGCAGTGATAGACTGCGGGTATGAGCAGACCTAAATAGCCAGAAGACTGAAAGCATTGCATTGTGCTGTGTATGTGCGGGTGAGAACGCATGTGAAGGAGACCCTTCCATACAAGAACTTTTCTTTTACGTAAAAGTGGGCAAAAAATGTTGGTGACGGGACTGAATCTTTGAAAACTCTACACTTGAAGCTAATGCCCACAACATGTATTGCACAGGTGTAATGCATATGAGTGTTTTTTGCCAAGACACTTAGTACATTTCAGATCCACAGTATACTTCCAGGCAGTCCCAGACATTTCACTAATGTGTCCTAGTCTGGTTAGCATTAAGCTCTGTTCCTTGTGCCCAATATTCTCCTGCCTGCTTTGTTCCTCTTTTTATCCTGCTCTTTGCTTCCCCCATTTTCTGTGATCTGTTCATGCTGCCTTCTCTCTCCACCCTCCATTCCACAATCCAGTGTGCACACTTGTGATGCTGCCCCTCAAAAGATCTTGTTTTCTTCACTCTTCATCTCAAAATTTCCAACTTTTTCATTTCCTCCTGATTTAATGTATCTTTCTCAAAAATGCATCTCTCTTTTTGGGCCAATCCCTATCTCAAAATGTCATGCATAACTCCTAGTCCTTTTGTCATAGTCAGGGGTCAGGCTCAGAGACCAGTAGCTATAGCAGTAGTGAGGCTCCCACCGACCAGCTGAATAAGTACAGAAGCAAGTTATTCTGGCAGATGACACCCGAGGTGTGGATTCTAAGCAATAACCAGTGTTCATCAGAGCTCCTGATCATGGGGATGGGTTTTTTTCTGCGTGTAGGTACCAGGTTGTGGTCCTCAGAACCTCCCCACCAGGAGGTGAGCAAGCCAAGGTCCAGTAGCAGATTAAACAGGTACGGATCAAGCAGAAGCATAGTTAGTAGTAAGCCGAAGGTTGGTAACAAGTGGTTGCAGGTTGGGATTAAGCAGTGGTAGTGATGTGTGTTTAGCATGGACCTCATGCATGTACTCAGCTCCTTCTGCCCTCCTGTACCATGCGACAAGGTTCAAGGGGTCTCCGTATTGCGTGTTTGGTCCTACCTACTTTTGGGGGAACCAACTGCTAGGGAGTGAGCCAAAGCACCAACTACCCCCCTCGCTACCAGAGGACCTGGTTATTCATGCCAACGATTCTCTTGTTCCGACACTTTTGTCGCGTTAACCCTTTGTAGTGGCTTTCCTCCTGTCCCCGGTGTGTGTGTTTAACATGACCTGTTCTTCTGATACGCCATGTACCACCATGCAGCCCTTTTAATAACTTCAGCAGGGCTGTCTTATTATTAATTATTATTATTATTATTAATAATAATTATAATTATTATTGATCGGGCACCCCTGGGCACTGCCCAGGGGCACCAAGTGCTCATGGGGCTCCCTTGGGGCCAGCTCTGATCTAGGGGGATACAGTACGGAGGTCAAGTGCCATGGCATTGGCAACTTGGATAAGTACTAGCATAAGTTACTTGGCAGTGGCGATGTGACAGGGGAGAGTGTATCTCCCCCCCGCTCCCGCTCCCGCTCCCCTTTCTCCTATCAGTCGAACAGGAGAAGAGAGAGCGGCTTTAATCAAGTTCGTGATGCTGCCCACCTTCCTGCCCGCTTTCCCCATTGGCCACAGCAGAGGACCAATCAGAAGACACTAGGGAAGCATCATGAGAAATGTAGTGAATAATATAAAATTTAAACTTGCGCTGAATGGTGAAAAAACAGTGAAAAAGAAAACTAAAGCAGCTGCCACACACAAAGTGCTACTCACTAGAAAAGTAAAATTATGGAAATGTGGTGCTCGCAAATGTTATTAACATGTGTGACTAAGTGTAGATGAGTGCAGATGTGAATATATAAAGCAAAAAATATATAAATAAAGTCCAAATAAATGTGCTGAATGTTCTGATCTGCAATGGAAAAAACTTTTGAAGTGCAATTGGACCACAGACGCTCCAGGACTTTTCAGGTGCAGAAACGCCGTCCCCACATGTGGCCACTCACCAAATGGCGATGACCCCCAGCTTTGCAGTCTGAGGGGTCACTTCAGGCTTATGTGATGGTATACAGAGAAGCTCAGGAGTGGTGTTGTGCACATCAGATCAGAGGATTTCTTGTTGGAATTTCTCAGCAGAATCACCAGGCACCAAAAAAGGAAAAAAAAAAGGAACTAATAGCGAAAAGTACCGTTTGAAAAGGGATTTATTCCATATACAAATGGGTACTTACAAAATAGTTGATAAAAACAGGCATGTAAAGGGATTATAGATGGATCCAGACGCTGCTCACGGCATGCGTTCCAGAAGCCAGGAAGTGCGTTCCAAGGAGCACGAAATGATGTCAGTGCCACCGGAAATACATTGACATGTTTCGCCAACCTACAGGGCGTTATCAAAGACCTAATTCCTGGCCCACTCGACCGTCTTAAATAGAGGAAAGGAGGAAACAACCCCCACACAGAGGAATAACCACTGGAAATGTAGTCGCGGAAGATTGGCGGCCCCAGGTGTGTCCACAAACAGCAAGCTACAGCCCCAGCATGCATGCACTCTGCTGGGGAAAGAGAGAGAGAGCCTGGAACCAGGAAAAAGCAGAGGAATTGACTGCTAATAGAAGAGACAAAGAGATGACTGTACCCCTGTACCCACACCACCAGAGAGGGAGCCATGCTGTACCCCTGTACTCACACCCCCAGAGAGTGAGCCACGCTGTACCCCTGTACCCACACCACCAGAGAGGGAGCCATTCTGTACCCCTGTACCCACACCACCAGAGAGGTAGCCACGCTGTACCCCTGTACCCACACCACCAGAGAGGGAGCCACGCTGTACCCTCACCACCAGAGAGAGAGAGTCATGCTGTACCTGCACCACCAAAGGGGGAGAAAGGTGGAGTCACTGCCAGGGTACAGACATGCTACACTACTGACCAGAGTCGGCCTGGGCAACCCAGAGTGAGTGAACCTCCAGTCAGAGGAATCACTGCTGCGGTTTTGCTGGGTCTGGTAAGAGGGCCTGTCGGCCATTATCCATTACTGTTCCTAGGGACTGAGTCATTAGTAAGTGTCTAACCTTCTATCCTCTAAGCCTTATTGGTCGCCACAATGAGCTCCAACGCTGGGCCTCCGACCCAAAAATAGGGGGGGGGGGTGACACCATTTTTACCGCACCAGGGGACATCAACTCAGGCGCTGGCCCCCCCTTCCTGGCCTGCCAGGCTGCGTGCTCAGATAAGGGTCTGGTATGGCGTTGGGGGGGGGGGGGTCCCATGCATTTTGTTTTTTAATTTTGGCATGGAGGTTTCCCTTAAAATTAATACAAGACCCTTTTTTTCATTTTTTTTTCAATTTTTTCAGCTTTTACACTATCAATGCAAAATATTTTTTTATTTAAATATCATTTTTACAGGAGCAGTGATACAGGGCATTTATACACCTTCCAGCCCAGACCAATTTTCAGCTTTCAGTGCTATCACATTTTGAATGACAATTGCGCGGTCATCCGACGCTGTACCCAAATTATTTTTTTATAATTTTTTCCCCCACAAATAGAGCTTTCTTTTAGTGGTATTTGATCACCTCTGGGTTTTTTTTGCACTACAAATAGAAAAAGACTGAAAATTTTATAAAAGATAAGTTTTATTCATTTCTGTTACAAAACTTTGTAAATACCGTATTTATCGGCGTATAACACGCACCTCAATTTAGGAGGGAATTTTAAGGAAAAAAAACTTTTAGGAGGGAAGTTGAAGGGAAAAAAACTTACATTTAAATGCCCATCATTGCAGCCTTCTCAGTGCAGCCATGTCAGTGCAGCCTTGCCAGTGCAGCCATGTCAGTGCAGCCATGTCAGTGCAGCCATGTCAGTGCAGCCTTGTCAGTGCAGCCTTGCCAGTGCAGCCATGTCAGTGCAGCCTTGTCAGTGCAGCCTTGTCAGTGCAGCCTTGTCAGTGCAGCCTTGCTAGTGCAGCCATGTCAGTGCAGCCATGTCAGTGCAGCCTTCCCCAGTGTCCAGTCCAGCCTTGCCCCAGTCCAGCCTTGCCCCAGTGCAGTCTTGCTGAAGCCTCTGAGCTTCAAAATCGCCGACCGCGATTTGAAAATGGCGCCGCCGGCGCCGAAATACACAGAGCCGGTCCTCGGCTCTTCTCAGCGGCTCTCGTTTACTTTCGGTTCCACTCGGACGGTGAGCGGAGCTATCCGAAACTAGCCGAGTATACTCGGCTAGGTTCGGGCGGCGCTCGAGTGAAACCGAAAGCCGCCGAGAAGAGCCGAGGACCGGCACTGTGTATTTCGGCGCCGGCGGCGCCATTTTCAAATCGCGGTCAGCGATTTTTCCGTTCTGGATCGCAGGGGATCGGCGTATAACACGCACCCGCGATTTTCCCCTGATTTTAAGGGGAAAAAAGTGCGTGTTATACGCCGATAAATACGGTAAGTAAGTTTTCTCCTTCACTGATGGTCACTGATGAGGTGGCACTTATATGCAACACTGATAGGCGGCACTGATAGGTGGCACTCATGGGCACTCATAGGTGGCACTGATAGGTGGTACTGGAGGGCATGTATAGGCGACACTGATCAGAGGTGCTAGCAGGCATCACTGATGGGCACAAAGTTCCATCCCTAATGGGCAATAATTGCCATCCCTGGTGGGCTCTAGTGGGCATCCTGGTGGCCATGGGTGGGTATCCCTGGTGGTCCTGGGTGGGCATCCTCAGGGGGCTGCACTGATAATCAATCAGTGCAGACCCCCCCTGTCAGGAGAGCAGCCAATCGGCTCTCCTCTACTCGCGTCTATCAGTGCGAGTACAGGAAAATTCAATACACGGCTGTTCCTGTTTACACTGTGATAAGCTATGATTGGACACAGCTGTTCACGTGGTAAAGAGCCTCCGTCAGAGGCTCTTTACCTCGATTGGAGATGCGGTGTGTTAGACTGACACACCACACTACCAATCGCTGTGCGCCTTATCCAGCTGGAGGACATATGACACCCGGTCAGGATAATGAAACCATTTTCCAGCTGTCATTTTTAGCGTCATATGGTGAGCGGGAAGTGGTTAAAGTGAAACAATAAAAATGAAAAATTCCTTTAAATATAGTGCCTGCCTGGGGGTCCCCTTAGTCTGTAAAGTGTTGCATCTGTACTGTGTATAGAACCTACTGCAGAAAAATTGACATTTCTAAAGAAAAAAATGACATATAAATAGATTTTACCAGCTGCAAGCCTTTGCCGGCAATAAACAAAAACGGCATGGGGGTTCCACCCCAGTCCATACCAGGCCTTTTGGGGGGGGCTCTACATTGTACCCCCTACTCATTCAAAAAAAAAAAAGAGTCCAAAACAAAGACATGGGCCAGTTTTTGACAATTCCTTTGTTAAAAAAAACCAATGTCCCCCGCTGTAGACCCATTGTCAATCACAATGCCAGTCGCACCCGAAAAAAGAAAAGCTCCGTCTGCGAGGAAGGCTGACCGACGAATGCTGGGTGACAGTTCTTAAATAGATAAGGGGCTGGGGCACCTGGTGATGTCACCTGGTGGCCTTGCCTCCTTGTGATGTCACTGACCCAGCATGCACCGGCCAGTGATGTCACAAGGGGATGATGTAAACAGGTGGTCCTCCCCCTTACCTATTTAACAATTGTCAGAAGGAGGAGCAGGTATGCGGCGGTCAGCCTTCCTCGCAGGCGGAACTTTTTTTTCGGGTCTGGCAGTCTTAGTGATTGACGATGGATCTACATCAGGTGATGTTGTTTTTTTGGGGTTTTGTTAAATAAAGGAATTGTAAAAAATTGTAAAAAACTGACCCAGGTTTGTCAGGAAGAGGCCCAAACACAACCCCCCCCATTTTGAGGGCATGTAGCCTGGTACAGTTCAGGAGGGGGGGGGCGCTCGCACCCGCCTTCCTATACCTGCCAGCCTGCATGCACATCGTTTAAAAAAAAATTGAGGTATGCATGGGGGGGGGGGGGCCCACAGCGTTTTTTTTTCATTTTCTTTTTGTATTGCCGGCAATGGCTTGCAACCGTAAATTTAATTCAATTTAAATGTCATTTTTTTTTTCTTTAGAAATGTCAGTTTTGCTGCAGCAGGTTCTATACACAGTATAGATGAGCCACTTTACAGGTTGACTAAGGGGATCCACCAGGCACTATATTTAAAGGAGTTTTTCATTTTTATTGTTTCACTTTAAGCATAATTAAAATCACTGCTCCTGTAAAAACAATCTTTTAAAGAAAAACATTTTGCATTGATACATGTCCCCCAGGGCAGTACCCAGGCCCCCATACCCTTTTTATGGCCAATAATTTGCTTAAAAGCCTTCAAAATGAGGACTTTTGATTTTTCATGTTTGGCTGAACTTTTTCCCTGTTCGAGGGTTGTGGTGCGAACTGAACAGGGGGGTGTTCAGCCCATCACTATTGGTAAGCAGCTTCTGAGTGGGATGCGCACTTGGGTGTGAAGTACTGTACGTTTACACAAGAGGATTTGGGCGACACACACATTAATTGTTTTCTACTGAGAGTTCTTTATTTGTACTGATGCTGCACTGTGCATTTTGTCAATACATTGCTTCTGAGTATCCATGAATGATGTATTTTTACATGTTTAAGCACCATTTTAATGCTCTATGTAAATTAGTTGTATTATTGATGCACTGGCACTTTAATTGAGAGCGCAGCACAATTGCATAGCTGTGTGATAGCTAGCCAGGAACCCATGGTTGCACTGTTTTATAGAGGACATAGGGTTACCCTGACAGTGACCATTCCAGGGATGGCTGTCTCATGGGCATATCTCTAGATGTACTTTCATATTGCACATATTTTTCCTTAGAGATGAGTTGATGGGCATTCTCTCGCTGTAGAGACATATGTGCCAGGCGGATGGTATTGTTTGGTCTCTATGTGGGATCATTAAATATAGTATAGAGGACATAGGGTTACCCTGACAATGACCATTCCAGGGGTGGGTGTCTCATGGGCATATCTCTAGATGTACTTTCATATTGCACAAATTTTTCCTTAACAATGAGTTGATGGGCATTCTCCCGCTGTAGAGGCATATGTGCCAGGCGGATGGTATTGTTTGGTCTCTATGTGGGAACATTAAATATAGTACATAAATCTTGGATCCTATTCAAGCAAACCATAGTGTGATGATTGTCCTATCTAATACACCTACACACAAGCCTGTTCAACCTGTCTTGAAAGTTAGATGTGTAAGTGGACCATAGGCATATTGAGTTTTAGATATTTTCTCTTGCTGTAGAAATAAATATGTATTCTTACCTCACTCTTAGAACCTCTAATCCTTGCCGTGTCTTGGTCCCCACATCCGCCTTGGGGCTCACATCCTGCCAGATAGCATCGATCTCTGTTACCTTGATGGGCGCTAGCATATTTATGTTTTTGTAAGTGCGCACTATGCTGTATAACAGTGATGATACTTATATTATGTACATATCTATACATGGTTGTAATAAACGTTTTCATTTATTCAGAACTATTCATCAAACGTCCTGAGGAAGTGATATTTATGGTGAAACTTGTAGAGTTTATCTATGTACAGGCCACAACACATCAAGAAACTCTACCTTAGCATACAACCAGTTGATGGTGTGCTCAGGTATATCTACAACAGCACCTTGAAGTTTCCTTTTATATGTGATGTATTTTACAAATGTTATTGTTATATACAGTATGTAGATTATGAATAAACTTGTACATTTTTAATAGAATTAGTGGTGCCTAAAAAGTCTGCGTATTTTGTTATTAGTGTTAATCAACACTCATGAGCTAAATGCCTGCATGCAATTGGCTTAAATCTGGTCATCGCGGGGGGGGGGGGTGTCCTGGCGCATGGAGAGGAAAGACGTCCCACTCCCATCCATCTCACAGAGCACACCGACGCAGACAGAATCCCCCCAGCTTACCACATGAGCCGGAGAGGGTGCAGCAATACCCCCCGCACCTCGGGGAACCAGAAATCCGGGGAAATAGGAAGTTATTTCCCCACGAGGGGACCGGACACTAAGACAACGCCGGCTTCCAAGATGTTGGCGACCTGCTTGGTGGCGGCTCAGGCGGCAGACGCAGCTACCAAGGTACAGGCCGTGCACTCCCCTCACTCCCCCCGGTCCTCAAACCCGGAGTCCCATCACTCCAGAAGCCCCTCTCCTATATCCCACAGTCAGAGAGAGAACTGGGACATGGAGGCCTACATTAAGGCCCTCACCACTAAGCAGGACATTGAATCCTACATTAGCAGGCTTGAAAGATCTTATAGGAGGGAAATCAGTGACCTACACAAAGATATAAGCCACAGATTTGAGGACATTGAGGCCACAGTGAATCTCTGAGCATGATACCATACTGCAAGAGCACACAATTCAAATCCAATAACTGTTCTATGGTCTGGATGACCAGGAGAACAGAAGCCATCGCAACAATATCCGCATACGCAGATTGCCAGAAGTAATAGAAAACAAAGATTTAGCAATGGCGACCACCACTATGTTCAATCAATTACTGAACAAACCAAAAGAGACACTGATCAAAATCAATAGAATTCATAGGTCACTGAAACCCTGCAACCCGAATCCTGCCTACCCCAGGGATGTCATCTGCTGCATACATTTCTTCAATGTGAAAACTGACATCATGTAAGCAGCCCGCTCCAAGGAGTAGTCCATCATGTTCAATGATACCCCTGTCATGCTGTTAACTGATCTATCGAGGCAGACCCTACTCATGCGGAAAGCTCTGAAACCAGTTACAGGCGCCTTGCAAGCTAAACAGATCAAGTACCGATCGGGATTCCCATTCCAACTTTCTGCATCCCTGAATGACAAATCAGCCATCTTCCGCACGCTCGGGGAGCTGGCTAACTTTCTAGGGACCTTTGAACTTCCACAAATTCAGATACCAGATTGGCCTCTCAGACCCCAGGCTTCCCTCTCTCCTCTGGATGGGAAACACACTCTAAGAAGAAACGCTCCCGCTCGCATGCTTCCAAATCCCCTGCTGGATGAAGACTCATCCCCCCACCGACCGGTGGGGATTCTGTCTTTTCATTACACCTAAGTTTTTGAAATTTTTTTTATTATTTTTTCTCCTTTTCTCCTGACCCGGAACCCTGGGAGGGGCGAGCGACCCCCAGTGTTGGTCATTCTCCCTAAAAGAGAAAGGGAAGAGAGACTTGACGGCTTATACAGTTGTCCTCAGGGACAAATTTGATATTTGCATAACCTATTTGCCTCCAATGCTAAATGTTACATGCTATGTTATAATATAGTTACTGGTTGTCCCTGAAAGTAACGCAAAACACTTGACTTATTTATTAGATTGCACATAGTGCTATACTGCATAATTGCAGAATTTTTTACTGTTAAACTTTCAATTATTACCTGGATGGGGGCAGAGTGCCCCAAATCAGATTAGCCACGTTCCCCCCAATAGGGTTCACTGCCTCTGTATTTAATGCTTATTTTAGATTTATTAGGTAGTGTCCATCCCTCCCACCCCAATTTGGACACTAGAGGGAGCTACAGTATATTTGTAAGATATAATGTTCTATATGTTGAGCAGTATGTGAGAACCGCTTCCCCCCACCCTCAACCCCCCCTTTTCTTTTGTCAATGTTACATTTGTGTTATTTTTGTGACTTTAAAAAATTTTAATAAAAACTATATTCAACCTTAAATCTGGTCATCGCCGCAGAAATTGTATTGTGGAATACCTAAATCCAGGGGAAAATGATTAGAGAATCTGTTTCTATCTGCATTCTCCGGTGTCTCTCCTCCTCTCTCTGCTGTCGCTGTCACCCCCCCCCTCTTTCCCCTATAGGCACATGTAAACAAGATCATTTCAGGTATATAAAGGTAGCCATACACTATACAATCTGATTGTACAATCCCTGTTTGTTTTACCAAATTTATACAGTATATTAGGATGACACACCTATCTATCCAATCACTCTGTAGGCAGGCCCTTGCACTAGTTGATGGTACATCTAAAGGAGATTGTAGAATCAGATTCTATAGTATATTGTGAGCTTTACAGACTTCCAAGGACACACTATTATGGGGAACTTCAATTACCCTGATATTGACTCGGCAGGTGGAACTGCTCACTTATCTAGGGCTCGTCATTTCTTCATTGTCTTGGAGCACAATTTTGTGTGTCAGTTGGTGGATGCCCCAAATATAAACAAGGCTCTCCTTGAGCTACTTACTACAAACAACACAGAGCTGATTGTGGATGTGAAAGTAAGGGATAACTTGGGAAATAGCAATCACAGGGTAATTACGTTCATCTTAAATCATAGGTAAAAAAGACAGCGGCTTGATAAGGCCTCATGCACACCGCTGCTCCTAAACTTACAAGCTTTTGCCATTTTTTTGCCAAAGCCCCCGAACACAACTCAATGATAGCCTATGGTGTTGATTTACTAAAGGTAAATAGACTGTGCACTTTGCAAAGTGCAGTTGCACTCTGCAAGCACAGTTACACCAGAACTTAATAAATGAGCAGAAGCTCTGCTGACTTCCATCATCTGCAAGAAAAAATGCTGTTTGTTTTTCTTTTCCTTGCATGTGATTGGGTATTCTTTGCAAAGTGAACTTTACCTCATTTACTAAGCTCTGAAGCAATTGCGCTTGCAGAGTGCAACTGCACTTTGCAAAGTATACACTCTATTTGCCTTTAGTAAATCAACCCCTATGCGTCCATGCACACATAGGCTGTTACCAGAGTTTAGGAGCAGCATTCAGGAGAGCAGAGTTTTGGTAGAAAAACACTAGATGTGGCAAAAACGTGTGTGAACATGTCCAAACATCCAGTAACACTAGGCGCGTTTAGTGCTTGAGCATTGATTCAATTCAACGGGCAGAACAAATTATTTATTCTGGCCAATTAAATTAACACCCAAGTGCTTGACGCTGCTAAATGTGGGTAAACGCGACTAAAAGAAGAAAAGTGTCTAGGGAGTGTCCAGTGTGCATGAACCCTAAAGGATAATCAGGGGAAGTTGGTTACAAGTGAAGGCGAAGCAACTGTGTTAAATAGATTCTTCTCCTAAGTTTTTACTATGGAAAAGAAGGATTAGAACAGACACAGCAAGGATTGTACCCTTGTGGCAGACAGAAGCCATTGTTTTAAAAAGACTTAATAAACCCAACGTGAACAAATTGCCAGAACTAGATTGCCTACACCAGAGAGTTCTCAATGAACTTTGCCAGGTCGTTGCTAGACCGGTATTGCTTGTCTTTAAGGACAGCTGGTTGGTGAAAAGCTAATAGGGTACACATATTCAAAAAAGAAACAAGGGAGGGGATGATAAGGGACTATATGGAGGGGAGGGGGTGATAAGGGGCTATATCGAAGAATTTGCTGATGAAAATAGTATCATTAGTAGTAACCAGCATGGATTTAGGCCTGATGCACACTGGACGTTTTTGCAGCTGCTCCTGTGGGCGTCAGACATTTATTTTTTTTTCTTCTCCAAACTACCCTGAATGTCCATCAACATGTAAGCTTTTAGCAGTGTTTAGTGGCAGGAGTTTTTAGAGGCAGGGAAAAAACTCACTGCCAGTGTGTCCAGGAGCATGCACATTTTGGCAGAAAAAACGATTGATGCTTGTAAACGCTTGTTAACCCTAGGCGCATTTAACGCTTGAGCATTAATTCATTTCAATGGCCAGAATATATTATTATTCTGGCCAATGAAATGAATGCCCTTTCGCTTGACGCCAGTAAATGCACCTAACTGCGCCTTAACGTTACACACTTTTACAAGTGGCAGGTGTTTTTTCTGCTAAAATGCTGCTGCCAGGGCAGGGGCGGATCCAGAGTCTATTCTCGGGAGGGGCACTGCCAGAAAATACCTTTTTTTTGCGGGCAATTGATCGGGGAAACAGCTGGTGTTGGCACTTCAATCATCACGGCACCATGGTCATTATAGTGTCAGGATGATTGAAGCGCATTATTTCTATTCTTACATTGTAATATAAAATTAAATAGTTCAACTCACCATAATGCAGAATCAGTGAGAGCCCTGAGTGTGTCACTTGCCACATCACCTGCCACAAGTTGTGAATTGTCACTTGCCGCATCACCTGCCACAAGTTGTGAATTGTCACTTGCCACGTCACCTGCCACACGTTGTGGATTGTCACTTGCCACGTCACCTGCCACACGTGGATTGTCACTTGCCAAGTCACCTGCCACACGTTGTGAATTGTCACTTGCCACGTCTCCTGCCACACATTGTGGATTGTCCCTTGCCACGTCACCTGCCACACGTTGTGGATTGTCACTTGCCACGTCACCTGCCCCACGTTGTGAATTGTCACTTGCCACGTCTCCTGCCACACGCTGTGGATTGTCACTTGCCACGTCGCCTGCCACCAGATGCGGATTGTCACCTGCCATGTCACACTTTCCTGCTAAGGTGGTCTCTTGCTATGTCCCAGAGTCAGGCAGCAGAGAGATGATGTAATCTCTCTGCTGCCCACAGCTGCCTTCACAGTGAGGGCGGAACTGCAGGGATGCAGGGTGGGCTCAGGGTGGTGAGAGATGTCATCTCTCTGCTCCCGTGCCCGCCGGCTACCTGATTGGCCAGCAGACCACTCACAGTCACATGGAGCCGCCCAGCTACCCCCCCTCACCGACTCACTCACTGACCGAGCCGCCCGCACTGTGGAGCCGCCCACACTGTCACCTGCAGGGCTGCCCGCACTGTCAGCCGCGGCGGAGGCTGAGACTGGAGTCCGAACTCCGCTCCGACGTGACGGTGACTCACTCACTGTGACTGACGTCACTCATTGCTAACGCCTGGCGTCTAGCAATGAGTGCAGGGAAGAGGCTCCACCCACCTCCTCCTGGTATGTATCCACCTTCAGTGTGAGTGACCGCCGCCTGTACTACATACATAGACGCGAGTCTCTCTCTCTGCGCCGCTGATCGGCACATGTGAGAGAGAGACTCGGGCCGGCAGCGGCAGGAGACAATTTCAGACAGTGCTATTATTTCGGGGGGGGGGGGGGAATTGCCCTGTTGCCCCCCCCTGGATCCGCCCCTGTGCCAGGGGGGAAGGGGTTTTAGGAGAGTTTGCAAAATGTCCTGTGTGCATTAAGGCCTTATGAAGGATGGTTCTTGCCTGACAAACCTGTTACCATTTTATGAGAAAGTGAGCCGTAAGCTGGATAGAGGAAAACCTTTGGATGTAGTTTATCTACTGTATCTTTGCCAAACATTTGATACAGTACCCCATAAATGCTTCATTTACAAATTCAGGACTGTAGGCATTAATAATAGTGTATGTACCTGGGTAGAAAACTGTTTACAGGAGCGTGTCCAAAGGGCGGTATCACGTACCTGGTAGAAGAGCCTGAATGGATGAGCAAGGCCTCCCTTACCACTCTGACTCAGGGCCCCTGATAGTGTAGACAGAAGGCACTGGAGTACAGAGTCGCACGAGCGCTAAGAAGTCTTTGGTGGCGACAGGGCGGCTGGTCTTGGAGGAACTGGAGAAGTCACAGGAGGGAAACAGCAAGGTCACCGACAGATAGGCAGCTGGTGCAGATGACAGCAACAAGTAGCAAGGTTAGGCAGGAAGGGTCAAAGACGGCTGGCAGAATCAGGTACAGGGTTCAGACAGGATCGTAGTCAGGAGACAAGCCAGGTCAAACCAGATCAGAAGTGCAGGTGCCAAGGAGGAGACAGGAGATCACTTGGTCACAGAACAAGCTGGGGTCGATGCAGGTGGAGTTCAAGGAGTAGTCAGGACAAGCCGGGTAGACAACAGGAATCAGATACAGGAACTCAAGAAACACTAAGGGTGAAGACAAGGCAGCACTGGTGCAAGGCACTGGCTGATTCAAATAGGCTCAACTGGCACCAGCGTCAGTCACAGGTGCGCGCAAGCGCCGGTGTCAGTCACGGGTGTGCGCAAACGCCGGCGTGTCTGATGGTGCGCCACGGCTCCTGCTTGTGTTTCAGTTCGCGCATGCGCACTTCTATGCGCCATAGCCTGATTCCGCAATAGGGATGCGCACTCTTCTGCACCTCAGGATTTTTCTTCTGCTGGTAGGTGCATCCTGACATTGCCCCCCTCCAACGGGCAGCCTCCGGATGCCCAACTGAGCTAGCCTTTCTGGATGGTTTTGACAGAAAGCTTGGACAAGTCTCTTGGCATGGATATTGCCCTCCGGCTCCCAGGAATTTTCCTCAGGTTCGTACCCTTTCCATTTGGCCAGGTACTGGACCTGATTCTGTCTCTTCCTGCAGTCCATGATCGCCTCAACTTCGTACTCTTCTTCCCCATTTACCATTACAGGTTCAGGCAGATTGCTACTCCATTCGGGAAATGGATCCGGATAAGCAGGTTTCAGAAGAGTTATATGGAAGACTGAATGAATTCTGAAAGAATCTGGAAGAGCCAACTCATAGGCCACATCATTGATCCTCCTCTTCACCCTGAAGGGTCCTATAAACCTAGGGCCCAATTTTTTAGACTGGCAGGCTAGTTTTAGATTAGTTGTAGCTAACCAAACCTGATCACCAGGTTCCAAGATCAGATCTCCCCGTCTTTTCTTGTCAAAGGATCTTTTATAGTCTTCCTGGGCTTTGGCCATGGTCTTCTGCAACAACTGATTGTTGGAATTGAAGAAATTTACTGTATCCTGAACTGCCGGAATAGGGCATTCTGGGGCTGTGGTAGTCAGAAATGAAGGGTGGAACCCGTAGTTGGCGAAGTACGGGGATTGCTTGATAGCAGAGTGTTCTGAGTTGTTGTACGCAAACTCTGCTAATGGTAACAGCGCCACCCAGTCATCCTGCGAGAAGGAAAAAAAACAGCGCAGGTACTGTTCCAGCGTTTGATTGGTCCTTTCAGTTTGACCATTGGACTGTGGGTGGTACGCTGAGGAAAAGGACAGTTCAATTTTCAGGGTCTCACACAAAGCTCTCCAAAATCTGGATGTGAATTGTACCCCGCGGTCCGAGAGGATATTAATGGGAAGTCCATGCAGCCTCACAATTTCTTTAATAAAGATCTGTGCTGTCTCCGAAGCTGATGGTGTACACCTCATGGGTAGAAAATGCGCCATTTTAGACAAGCGGTCTATGACTACAAAGATGGTGGAGAAACCTTCGGAAGGGGGAAGTTAAACGATAAAATCCATTGAGATCATCTGCCAAGGTCTATCCGGAATTGGCAAGGGTCTCAGCAGACCCCAGGATTTTGTCCTGCTGGTCTTATTTCTGGCACAGGTAGAGCAGGTTTCAATGTACCTTTTACAATCTTCTTTTAAACAGGGCCACCAAAAGGTACGTTGTAAAATTTCAGTTGTCTTGTGGACTCCAAAGTGACCTGCAAGGGCATGGTCGTGGCAGAGACCCAAGGCGGAAACTTGCAAACCTTCAGGCACAAAGATCTTATTATCGTGCCATAATAGTCTATCCTTTGCTTGTAGAGGACAAGACAACAAGAATGCCCCAGAGGGGATATTACGGGCAGTAGACTAGCAAGGATCAATGAGTTCTAGGTACAAATGGAGTAATGTTTTATAAAAAAATTGAAATATTTTATTCAGTATACAAAAAACAAACTAACATTTAAAAACATTAGTGCAAGGGGAACAGTAAAGTCAAAATGCAACTGCTAAAGTGCTGCAGCAACCACATTTGAGGCAAACCAAATGGTCAAAGGCAAACTGGGGCTGCAGCAACAAACCCTACATGTTTCAGAAAAACACAAAAAGATTAATTTCTTTTTATGATATGTACTTCCTTCATCAGGGTGTCGGTAAAGCAGATTGTTGCATTTCTATCAAAATAAGACAAATGTATACATACACATATATGAGTAAATATATCTCACATTTAAGTGGACAACAGCATACACAGTGAAAAAAATAATGAAAAAAAATAGAACAAAAGGACAGTTTTTTACTTCAAAAAAGGCAGAGAGGAACATCAGTAGATCATATTGGGTCAAAGAATACTCACAAAACATCCGTTCCTCTATCATGATATTAGTACACAGCAGAGATGTAAGGAGATAAGTTCTCACATCCATAAGTCCACTAGATGGGGATACCATTCAAAAAGGGGGTCCAAAATGATAAAAATCGATTGAAAAATAAGAATGCAAACGAGCCTTGGCTGTATACGGGGCTATCCTAGTGTCACCCGACAGGACAGCAGGTCAGGACTCACGAGAACCACCAGAAAAGGCCTGAAAGATGCAAGAAAAAGGGAACAAAAAATGTATATGTATATATACCATAGGTAAATACATATATGAGTATGCACTACAGAGAAAAAAGGAACCTTTCTCTCAGACAAACAATAAATGAATGCAAAGGAACTAAGTTATGGCCAGGTAGATTGTAGAGGGAAAATACAACAAAGGAGGAATCACCATGTACTTGTTGTTATACAAAAGGGGGGTAAATAACAAACCTTATCTAGGCAGTTCACTGACAGTAATGCAAGAGCGAAGCTCATCCCAGCTGTGTAGCAGAAATATACTGAGCTTAGCTGATTTAAGTAGTCAGTGTAATAGGAGTGGTGTGAGAGAGCGGCCAATGGTGCACACTAGAAGTAATTAAACCCAGGAGAGGGGAATAAACTTTAATAGGCGAGTAAGAGCTTCCAAATCCACACACAGAGACACAGCTGTGTGTGGATCATCATGGCATTAACCAATCATGGCTCCCCCGCCAACGCGGCGTCCGGCATTGCCGCGCAACAAGGCGCGATGACGTCAGACGTCGACGGAGGCTGCTGACACAGAGAGAGGGCAGGGCAACAGGGCAAGGATAGAGGAGAGCCCAGTGGGCAGGCGCGTGTGTGCTGCAGAAAGGTTGCCTCCGTCTCCATGGAAAGGAAATGGAGGCCCCCTCGTGTCAGGGAGTACCAACGAGCCATCCAAAGGGGGACAACCACAAACTGAAAATCTAAGCCCAGCTAGCTCAAATGTAAATTAAAAGAAAGAAGTATCATTTCTGAGGGAGAAAATTACATTGGTTGTATACTTTTAGTAAAGAATTTGCGACGTGCTTGGACTGACAGGACGTGGGACACACATCTGTACAAAGTCATATTAATCCTAAAAAAATAATGACAAAGATTAAATAGACAAAAAAGAAGGGGGGAACAGGTACTATTTACATAGTTAGATAAACCCTCATGACACAGCAATATAATGGTAATGTATACAGTATGGATTCTTTTGAACACAAAAGGAGTGGGGCAAATACGACTGATACACCTGAGATGGTCCAAAAGGTAGGAAAAGAAAAAAGAGAGGTAAAAGAAACAAAGAAAGGGGGAAAAGAAAAGAGAAAAAAGAAAAATAAGAAAAATAAAAACATGTTGCTCAAGTTGAAAGTTGAAAGTTCCTTATCAGAGCCACCTGTGGCGAAGCCTGGAAGGAAGGGTTTGAGGTTAAAGGCTTCATTGAGGCCTGGTGAAAAAGTCGCATTGAGATTAGATATCCAGCGAAGTTCTCGCTGCAGGAGGATTTTGTTGAAATCTCCGCCCCGAGAGCTAGGATGTAGGCGATCCAATACCAGAACAGATATTTTCGGGCAAATACCCTCATGTACTTGAGCCACATGTCTTCCCAAGGGGAGATCAGGGTCAGCTGTTTGCATAGCCCTAATGTGGCGGTAAATACTCTGCCATAGTTTTTGTACAGTTTTGCCCACATAGAAGCAGTTACAGCTACATAGTAGCATGTAAACTACTCCTATGGTCTGACAATTGGAATGGTGTTTGGGTATAAAGTGCATGCCGTTAGGTAGATAGATATTTTTTCTAGTGTCCATGTACTTGCAGTAAGAGCAAGATCCACATTGGAACGTACCAAATGCTGTGCAAGGATCGCCTCTCTCTGGGCCTCTAAATTCACTCTGAACCAGCAAATCTCCCACAGAGGTGGCCCATCTGTAGGCGATTAAAGCATTGGAGGCACAAAAGGACCTATAGTGGGGTCAGAGGTTAATAGATGCCAATATTTTTGGCATATATGCATGTCTTTACTATGATCGTTAGTATATGTAGTAATAATTCTTGAACTTTCATTGGAAATTGCAATTTGTTTGGGAACTAGAAGGTCATGTCTATCCTTGGAGTTGGCGCGTTGGAAGGCTTTTTTAAGGCATTTGTGGCTATAACCGCATTCAAGTAGCCGGTTTTTAAGTTTGTTAGCCTCGTGTTTAAAATCTGAATGGTCAGAACAGTTACGTTTGATCCGTAAATATTTACCATAGGGAATCGAGTTTACGAGTGGTTTGGGATGGAAGCTGGAGTAATGCAGTACTGTGTTCCCTGCAGTAGGCTTCCTAAAAAGTTTGTAGGATAAGAAACTAAATTAATTTATGGAAATTTCAATGTCCAAAAAGGTAACCTTAGACATATCAGGCATCATAGTGAATTTGAGATTGAATTTGTTATTATTTAATGCAACTAAGCATTCGTCCAAGAGAGATTGGGGACCGTCCCAGACGATGAAGATGTCATCTATGTACCTGTGCCACATAACAACGTGGCACAGCTACACAGAGAGACCATCATCGCTGAAAATCGCATTTTCCCACTCCCCCAAGTACAGATTGGGTTAGCCAGGGGCCAAACCAAAAAGACGCCAGGAGGGTGACCACCCTCTGGCAAATAGTACTAAAAAACCTTTTCCTAAATCACATTCCCGGAGTCTTCCAACTGCTGGTCTGGGCTCTGAGACACAGACAGCAGTGCCTGGGAGTGATGCCGGAGTACTTTCAACAGCTGAAACTCCTCTATCCACACCCTCAGGCAAGATTCCGTCAATATTTTTTCCAAAAAACCAGGGGAACCCTCATGCATTGCCAAACCAACCATTGCCCCAAATACAGCATCCTCTTTAAACATTGTTAACCTCTCAGCACACAATCTCACTTTGGATGAAATCTCTGTTCTCTCGAAGGGCCTTACCTTTTGTCCAAATAACAAACTAGACAAATTTGTAGCTATAAAGGACTTGCATCTCTATACCCGCAAACTATTGCTTAAAAGCATGTTTGAAAAACAAAAACCAGAATATGAAGGCTGTCGCATGTTTAGTGAACGACAGGCCCTCGACAATTTAAATTCCTTATTACAAGAAAATGGCCCTCGGGACCTCATCGATACCATCGATTTAGAATCCCTTCTGAAAGAGAACGAAGATACGCCCATTGTACCCCCATCAGGGGGAATGAAATCTTCTCTAAAAAAGGTCTCCTCTATGTATCCTGCCCCTAGTTCCAACCATGGCATGACCACCTTTCTACAAATGACCTCCCAGGAGATTAGATCTTTGAAACCCACACCTCACCAAAAGGCAAATTTAACCAAAAATGAGCAAACAGCTTTACAGAATCTATCCAGGAATCATGCTATCACTATTAAACCCAGTGATAAAGTTGGGAACATTGTCCTTATGGACAATGAACATTACAAGAAAATGTGTTTTAAGATCCTTAGAAAACGTGATTGGTACCGTCCAGTGGGCACCGACATAGTAGAGGACTTCAATAAGAAGCTTTATTCATTTGTGGATGATGCTTTTTATAACAACACTATCTCTAAACAAACATGGGAATTCATCTGAACCCCCTACCCACGCGTACCGATGTTCTACGCACTACCAAAACTACCTAAAAATATCAATGATCCACCGGGGAGACCCATTCTCTCCGGCAATGGTTCAATTACCGAAAATCTGTCCAAACTCATAGATGAACATATTAGACCATTCGTTCTTGCCATTCCATCCTTTATTCGTGACACCATTCATCTTTTACAAATTATAGAAGATATCCAAGTTCCTGATAAATGCATTCTTGCTACCATCGACGTGGAGACCCTCTACAGTTCAATACCACACTGTAGAGGGCTAGCCTGTATTCAAAAAGTACTGTCCCAGACCAGTCATCATGAAGCCTCGTTTAACGAGTTCATACTCCTCTCCTTGGATTACATACTCAACCACAACGTGTTTTCTTTCGATGGTCCGCTATTCCTCCAGGTGCAGGGCGTAGCCAGGGGCACTTGCTGTGCCCCTGGCTACGCCAATCTGTACCTGGGGGAGTGGGAAAATGTGATTTTAAGCAATGATGGTCTCTCTGTGTAGCTGTGCCACGTTGTTATGTGGCACAGGTACATAGATGACATCTTCATCATCTGGGACGGTCCCTAATCTCTCTTGGACGAATGCTTAGTTGCATTAAATAATAATAAATTCAATGTCTAATTCACTATGATGTCTGATATGTCTAAGGTTACCTTTTTGGACATTGAAATTTCCGTAAATGAATTTAGTTTATTATCCTGCAAACTTTTTAGGAAGCCTACTGCAGGTAACACAGTACTGCATTCATCCAGCTTCCATCCCAAACTCGTAAACTCGATCCCCTATGGTGAATATTTACGGATCAAACGTAACTGTTCTGACCATTCAGATTTTAAACATGAGGCTAACAAACTTGAAAAACGGCTACTTGAATGCGGTTATAGCCACAAATGCCTTAAAAAAGCCTTCCAACGCGCCAACTCCAAGGATAGACATGACCTTCTAGTACCCAAACAAATTGCAATTTCCAATGAAAGTTCAAGAATTATTACTACATATACTAACGATCATAGTAAAGTCAGGCATATATGCCAAAAATATTGGCATCTATTAACCTCTGACCCCACTATAGGTCCTTTTGTGCCTCCAATGCCTTTAATCACCTACAGACGGGCCACCTCTGTGGGAGATTTGCTGGTTTAGAGTGAATTTAGAGGCCCTGAGAGAGGTGATCCTTGCACAGCATTTGGCACATTCCAATGTGGATCTTGCTCTTACTGCAAGTACATGGACACTAGAAAAAATATCTATCTGCCTAATGGTAAGCACTTTATACCCAAACACCATTCCAATTGTCAGACCATAGGAGTAGTTTACATGCTACTATGTAGCTGTAACTGCTTCTATGTGGGCAAAACAGTACAAAAACTATGGCAGAGACTTTACCGCCACATTAGGGCTATGCAAACAGCTGACCCTGATCTCCCCTTAGGAAGACATGTGGCTCAAGTTCATGAGGGTATTTGCCCGAAAATATCTGTTCTGGTATTGGATCGCCTACATCCTAGCTCTCGGGGCGGAGATCTCAACAAAATCCTCCTGCAGCGAGAACTTCACTGGATATCTAATCACAATGCGACTTTTCCACCAGGCCTCAATGAAGCCTTTAACCTCAAATCCTTCCTTCCAGGCTTCGCCACAGGTGGCTATGATAAGGAACATTCAACTTTCAACTTGAGGAACATGTTTTTATTTTTCTTATTTTTCTTTTTTCTCTTTTCTTTTTCCCCCCTTTCTTTGTTTCTTTTTCCTCTCTTTTTTCTTTTCCTACCTTTCGGACCATCTCAGGTGTATCAGTCGTATTTGCCCCACTCCTATTGTGTTCAAAATAATCCATACTGTATACATTACCATTATAGTGCTGTGTCATGAGGGTTTATCTCACTATTTTTGTCTATTTAATCTTTGTCATTATTTTTTTAGGATTAATATGACTTTGTACAGATGTGTGTCCCACGTCCTGTCAGTCCAAGCACGTCGCAAATTCTTTGCTAAAAGTATACAATCAATGTAATTTTCTCCCTCAGAAGTTATACTTCTTTCTTTTAATTTACATTTGAGCTAGCTGGGCTTAGATTTTCAGTTCCTGGTTGTTCCCCTTTGGATGGCTCGTTGGTACTCCCTGACACAGGGGGGCCTCCATTTCCTTTCCATATAGACGGAGGCAACCCTTCTGCAGCGCACATGCGCATGTGCCCGATCGTTCGGTCCTGCACCTGCGCAATGGGCTCTCCTCCATCCTTGCCCTGTTGCGCTGCCCTCTCTCCATGTCAGTGGCCTCCGTCGATGTCTGACATCATCGCGCCTGGTTGTGCGGCGACACCAGATGCTGCACTGGCTGGGGAGCCATGATTGGTTGATGCCATGATGATCCACACACAGCTGTGTCTCTGTGTGTGGATTTGGAAGCTCTCACTTGCCTATTAAAGTTTATTCCCCTCTCCTGGGTTTAATTACTTCTAGTCTGCACCAAAGGCCGCTCTCTCACACCACTCCTATTACACTGACTACTTAACTCAGGTAAGCTCAGTATATTTCTGCTACACAGCTGGGATGAGCTTCGCTCCTGCATCACTGTCAGTGAACTGCCTAGATAAGGTTTGTTATTTACCTCCCTTTTGTATAACAACAAGTACATGGTGATTCCTCCTTTGTTGTATTTTCCCTCTACAATCTACCTGGCCATAACGTAGATCCTTTGTATTAATTTATTGTTTGTCTGAGAGAAAGGTTCCTTTTTCTCTGTAGTGCATACTCATATATGTATTTACCTATGGTATATATACATATACATTTTTGCTTCCTTTTTCTCGCATCTTCCAGGCCTTTTCTCGTGGTTCTCGTGAGTCCTGACCTGCTGTCCTGTCGGGTGACACTAGGATAGCCCCGTATACAGCCAAGGCTCGTTTGCATCCTTATTTTTCAATCAATTTTTATCATTTTGGACCCCTTTTTTGAATGGTATCCCCATCTAGTGGACTTATGGACATGGGAACTCATCTCCTTACATCCCTGCTGTGTACTAATATCATGATAGAGGAACAGATGTTTTGTGAGTACTCTTTGACCCAATATGATCTACTGATGTTCCTCTCTGCCTTTTTTGAAGCTAAAAAAACTTTGTCCTATTGTTCTATTTTTTTCATTATTTTTTTCACTGTGTATGCTATTGTCCACTTAAATGTGAGATATATTTACTCATATATGTGTATGTATTTTGATAGAAATGCAACAATCTGCTTTACCGAAACCCCTGAAGAAGGAAATACATATCATAAAAAGAAATTAATCTTTTTGTGTTTTTCTGAAACATGTAGGGTTTGTTGCTGCAGCCCCAGTTTGCCTTTGACCATTTGGTTTGCCTCAAATGTGGTTGCTGCAGCACTTTAGCAGTTGCACTTTGACATTACTGTTCCCCTTGCACTAATGTTTTTAAATGTTAGTTTGTTTTTTGTATACTGAATAAAATATTTCAATTTTTTATAAAACATTACTGCATTTGTACCTAGAACTCATTGATCCTTGCTAGTCTACTGCCCATAATATCCTCTCTGGGGCATTCTTGTTGTCTTGTTCTCTCCACTTTTCCGGGAATGTGGCAGAAACCTCTAGGATCAGCTCTTTAGTGGTTCCTTCTTTCATTTATTTTTCCAATCCTCTGCTTGTAGCATCATCCCAGAAAAAAGGCGAGATATCAATAGAGGCTTGCTTAACCTGAGACAAGAAATTCAGGGGCAAGAATGGTGTCCGCAGGGGCTGGTTCTTCTGACACCCCAAACATCCGAGACAGCACATCCAGCTTGATATTTTTTAATCCTGGCCTGTAGGTAATGTGAAAAATAAATCTCATGAAGAAAAGTACCCACCTGGCCTGCCGGGGTTTTAGGTGTTTTGCGGCTCACAGATACTCTAAGTTCCAGTGGTCGGTATAGATTAAGATCGGATGAGCTGCCCCTTCCAACAAATATCTCCACTCTTCGAGAGCAGCTTTAATGGCCAGAAGCTCACGGTCTCCCATGTCATAATTCTTTTCTGCCAGGGACAACTTGCGAGAAAAGAATGCCACAGGGTGTAGTAACGCCTTGGCCCCTTGACGTTGGGACAGAACTGCCCCTACTGCCGTCTCAGAGGCGTCTACCTCTAGGACAAATGGTAGAGCATGGTCTGGATGCTGAAGTATAGGTGCAGCTGTAAAGAGTCCTTTCAGAGTCTCAAATGCAGCTTGTGCTTCGGAAGACCAATGGAACCGTTGGGATTGTCTTGTCAATTGGGTGATAGGGGAAATTATGGCGGAAAATCCTTTGATAAACTTCCTGTAAAAGTTTGCGAATCCTACAAACCGTTGCACCCCTTGCTTGTCTGTAGGAGCTGGCCAATCCAGGATGGCAGAGACCTTCTGGGGGTCCATTTTAATGCCGTCTGAGGAAAGGATGAGGCCCAGAAACTGAATGCTTTGGCACTCAAACTCGCACTTTTCTAGTTTTGCGTACAAGCTGTGCTGTCTGAGACGGGCCAGGACATTTCTGAAGTGTTCCCGATGAGTTTCTAGGGAGGAAGAGAAAATTAAGATATCGTCCAGATATACAATAACAAATAAATCTAAATAGTCCCGGAAGACATCGTTAATAAAGTGCTGAAACGTTGCTGGGGCGTTGCAGAAGCCCAAAAGGCATTACTAAACATTCAAAATGTCCAAATCGGGTACGGAAAGCTGTCCATTATTCGTCACCTTCACAAATACGTACCAAGTTGTATGCCCCACGTAAGTCTAATTTCGTGAAGATGACGGCAGAACGGAGTCTCTGAAATAGCTCTGGCACAAGAGGTAAAGGATAACGATTCTTAATCATAATTTTATTTAGGTCCCGGTAGTCCACACACAGGCGGAGGGAGTGATATTTTTTTTCGACAATGAAAATTCCAGCTCCGGCTGGGGACGTGGAGGGACGGATAAACCCCTTTCTCAGACTGTCATCAATATACTCTTTCAAGGCGGCAAGTTCAGGTTCAGTCAAAGGAAAGATTCGCCTGAAAGATATTTCTGCCCCAGGGAGAAGCTCAATGGGGCAATCGTATGGTCTATGTGGAGAGAGAATTTCTGCTCCTTTCTTACTAAATACGTCAGCAAAATCCCGGTAAGGTGCAGGAATAGACGGACAACTTTTGGCATCAGAGTCCATACACAGCAGAGAAAACGGAGGAGGGGATGACTTGGGAAGGCAATGTTGCTGGCAGTAGGAAGAGAGGAACTCGATCTTTCCTGAATCCCAATGAATACAGGGATTATGCGCCTGGAGCCATGGCATACCCAAAATGATAGGGAACAGGGGTGAAGCTATGGCGTCCAAACGTAACAGTTCTCCGTGGGTACCGAAAATGGTGGCAGGTATGGGAACTCTTGGGTCACGGGACCAGATTTAATATGTGACCCGTCTGCCAGATGGATAAGGAGTCCACGGGCTTTAGACTGCAGAGGGATCTTATGTTGAAAGGCAAAAGTCAAATCGATAAAGCAACTACAAGCCCCTGAATCCACAATAGCAGGTACTTGGATGGTTTACCCTGGAAGTTGCAGAGAGAGCTGGACAGCCAGGTGAAAAGACTTGAGAGGCAGCGTGGATTGGCTGGTAGAAGAGACGGTTAGGCATCTGCGGATCTTGGCAGGACAGGACCTCACAAAATGGCCGTTTTCCCCACAGTACAGACACAGGTGATTCCGTTGGGGGTACAGGCATTCCTCTGGAGACAGAGATGGATGGGGCGTGCCAAGCTGAGCTGAACTTAGTGGACCAGGTACTTGTGGCAACACCCCTGAAGGCTGGAATTGTCCAGCCGACCTCTCAACCCTGCGTTCTCTCAAACGTTTATCAATTTGAATTGTCAGTTTGCAACAGGGCGACTGGTCCTGGAGGAAATGGAGAAGTCACAGGAGGGACACAGCAAGCTCACCGACAGGTAGGCAGCTGGTGCAGATGACAGAAACAAGTAGCAAGGTCAGGCAGGCAGGGTCAAAGACGGCTGGCAGAATCAGGTACAGGGTTCAGACAGGATCGTAGTCAGGAGACAAGCCAGGTCAAACCGGATCAGAAGTGCAGGTGCCAAGGAGGAGACAGGAGATTGGTCACAGAACAAGCTGGGGTTGATGCAGGTGGAGTTCAAGGAATAGTCAGGACAAGCCGAGTAGACAACAGGAATCAGATACAGGAACTTAGGAACTCAGGAAACACTAAGGCTGAAGACAAGGCAGCACTGGGGCAAGGCACTGGCTGATTCAAATAGGCTCACCTGGCGCCAGCGTCAGTCACGGGTGCGCACAAGCGCCGGCGTGCCTGACGGTGCGCAACGGCTCCTGTTTGTGCTTCAGTTCGCGCATGCGCACTTCTATGCACCAAAGCCCGATTCCTATGCGCAATAGGGATGCACACTCTTCTGCGCCTCAGGATTCTCCTGCTGATAGGTGCATCCTGACAGGCAGTAATAAATTATGTATCTTCTGAATGGCCTGGAGTTGTATGTAGGGTATCCCAAAGCTCTGTCCTGGAACCAGTTCTGTTTAGCTTGTTCATAATGAACATAGAAGTGGTATAAATAGTTCAATCTAAGTTTTTGGTGATGATACAAAGCTAAGAAGGGTAATAACCTCACAGCAGGATATAGCACCTTTACAATAAGACCTCCATAAAATAGAGGGCTGGGCAACTACATGGCAAATGAGTTTCAATGTTAGAAAATGTAAAGTAAAGCACTTGGGGCTAAAAATAGAAATGCATGTTATGGGGAGAACCTCTGGGGCAATTGAGAATGAAAAAGGATCAGCCAGCAGGCCAGCAGACTTTTAGTATGCTTTAGCAAGCAATAAAACTATAATTCTGCCATTTTACAAAACTCTGGTCTGGCCACATCTTGAATTTACTATCCAGTTCTGGTCACCAGTTCTCAGGAAGGATGTGCTGGAACTGGAGACAGTCCACAGAAGGGCAACAAAGCCAATAAAGGAGCTGGAGGATCTCAGTTGTGAGGAACAGCTACACACATTAAACTTATTTTCCTTGGAGAAGAGTTGCTTGAGAGGAGACATGATCTCAATATACAAATATCTAAAAGGTGATTTTAGCATAGGTAGAAAACTATTTAGTCTCAGGTCACTTAAGAAGACACATGGCCACTCAATGAAGTTGGATGAGAAGCAGTTTCACCTGTGAAGGGGGTTCTTAATGGTTAGAGTAGTAAGAATGTAGAATTCCCTTCCATGGTCAGTGGTGTTGTTTGAAAGGGGTTCCATGCCCCGCAATGCATAACCGTGTACATATGACATCTTCACGGCCATCTTGTGGGCCTGCAACATTTTCTTGCTGTCCACAGTGGTGCTCATCCATGTGTTATACAGTCTGCTGCTTCTGTTGGCTCTGCCAAGTGTTCCCCTGGTTAACTTCTTGGTTCCAAGCACTTTACATCATATCCACTCAGAAGAGCTTGCTCACCACTGACCACCTGGAAGGTTGCCATATACTGGACACTTATTGATATGCTATAATATATCTTATAAGTGAGTGCATATTTTTTTTTTTTTTTTTAATTTTCTTAAATATGTTAATAAGTGCTACCCTTAGGTAGTGGTACTTTTCTCTCCTTTTTTTTTGTTTTTCCCTTGCAAAATAAATGACCTATTTGCCTTTATTATATCAATCCTAGTTTATTTACAAATACAACAATTTGAAGAAAGTCGATTTATCCAGAGGTTGTAAGAACTGTGTAATTTCATAAACTAAGAGGCATTGCCACACAATTAAAAGCCTTGAGAATAAAGGTAAAATTATATTATATTGGAACAGCTACTTTACTATTCAAGGTGGATATTCATATTACCTGCTCTACAAAAATGTCTGTTTTCTGTACTTGTACTCATTCAAAGGTCATTCATTGTACAAAATACAAATACATTGTTTCTTAACAGTTCTTATGAGTGGTCATAAGATCCCTTAAGATAATAAATGTTGTATTTCGGGCAGAATATGGTGCTATATCTCTAGCAACAATCTGTTAAGTACAAGCCATGGCACTGCCTAAAAACAGACAGATTTGTCACATGAAATTATGAATAAGCGCAGAGATCAGATCTAAGCATGCGTCCATTTGCATTACTTCTGTCACAATTAATCTTATCAAATCCATCTTCCACAGATGTTTCAAAACATGCGGTGAGCATATTATATTTTATTTTATTTATCATACTTTAAGAGCCATAAAACTAAGACACAGAAATGTGCAATTTTGCAAGAGCTGTTCCCAAATAAAACAGTACATCTTATAGGTGTTCTTTTTTTAAAATCAAATCAACAAAGCTATCCCAATATTTTAATGATGTTTTCCAGATAAGCTAACTTGCTTAATTTCTTCCAGTAAAACTCTATAGGGGTCATTTACTATAGCGCCAGGAAGTACTGGGCACTATGGCATTAATAGCTCCCATTTTAGCCAAATAAAATTTCAACAGGCGAATGTGCGAATGAAAAAGAGCGCTATTAGCGAGAAACACGCGGTAAATTCTAAGTCGGCACTAATTAGCGCTTCCGCGTATACGCAAATGCCAATTCCCATCAAAGTTGTTATACAGAACTGCACTGTAACCATGATCCATGTATGTGAAAGAAACATTTTTATATGAGATGTGCCCTACCTCGTGTGCATCTATTGATGTATGTTGCAATTAGTATTCCTATTTTTTTTTCCTTCTTTTGCTAACGAATGCAGTTATGAATGATTATTACATAGTAATGTCTGCTATTCTGTAAAGTTACATGTATTAAACATTTAGGTTACCTATTTGTTGTATGTTGTTTTTTATTTTTTAATTTAGGTGACTATAAAGCGGTAATTATTTATATTCATTCTTTAATCATACTACACTATTATGCAGATCTTGTACTTAGCACAATGGCTTAGTGGTCTGCTCAGATGTCTCCACAGCACTCACGGTACAAGTTCAAATACCAGCCAACCTACCATCCCCCAGCTGTGTTTATTTTTTCAGTGCACAAGCGAATTAAAATAAACAAAAAAATGTAATCTGCCCGTTAGTTAGTGTGTGGTGTTTGGAATTTCACACCATAATAGTATTGAATACTTACATATCATTGCATGCATTTGAAGAGTTAATATAATAGAATCAGCCAAATTTAAAATGCATTGGCTAATTGGCATTCACCTATTTTCAGCATATGCTGCTTTGGCTAATTGGCTAATAGTCATTTGCCTTTTTTTCACCAATTCAATCTTTTAGTATTTTTCTGTGGGATTTGAACCCATGAGTTCTTCAAGGTAGAAGTGCTGACCACTAGCCTATTGGGCATAGCACAGTCATACATAGAAAATACATTCACTAGTGTTTGATGTTTCTTCTCCCCGAGCTGTCTCTCCTGCCACCGCCATCTTCTCCGGCTGATGTGTTCTTCCGTGCAGCCGGTTACCCACTAATAAAAAAAAGCCACTCTTCTTGTGGCAGTCTTCTGTGGCCATCCGATAATGTCACCCAGAGAGTCCGCTCAATGGCTAAAGTAAGAGACGCCACACAGTGGGTGACAACACAGCGGAGGAAGACCACCACGGAAGAGCAGATTTTTTTTTATTAGCAGGTAACCAGCGGTGCGGAAGAACACAGCAGATGGAGAAGATGGCGGCGGCAGGAGAGACGGCTCTGGGAGAATACAGCTCGGGGAGAAGATGGAGGAGGGAGAGACAGCGTCTGGAGAAGATGGCTCAGGGAAGAAGACAGCTCAGAGCTATTTGACAATAAAGGACTTGTCAAAAACCGGCTATTAATTTTTTTACATTTTAACTGCTTTTTTTGGTGAATGGGTAGGGGTAAAATGTACCCCATACCTATTCACATAGGGGGCAGGATCTGGGAGCCCCCTTGCTAAAGGGGGCTTCCAGATACTGATAAACCCCCTGCCTGCAGACCGACAACCACTGACCAGGGTTGTCGGGAAGAGGCCCTTGTCCCCATCAACATGGGGAAAAGGTGCTTTGGGGCATGTGGCCTGGCAAGGTTCAGAAGGGAAGGGTACTCACTCGTCCCCCCCATCCTGACCTCCAGGCTGCATGCTCGGATAAGGATCTGGTATGGATTTTGGGGGGGCCCACATCAAATTTATTTTACATTTTGGTGTGGGGTTGCCCTTAAAGTCCATACCGAAGGGCCTGGAATGTACTGGGGGGACCATACAACATTTTTTTCCTTGAATTTTGGAATTCCATACCATAATATTATTGAATAAGTACATACCATTGCACGCATTTGAAGAGTTAAAATATGGGATAAACCAAGCTGATGTGCATTGGCTAATTATGCTTCTGAGTACAATGCACACTTCCAGAAGGTGATGCTGTCAGTGGGATTTGAACACATGGCTTGAACCTTTGGGGGCAGCAGGGTATACCGCTATGCTACAGAGCTGAGCACATACCTACAGAGAAAATACATTTACTAATGTTTGATTCTATACAATAATGTTTTGCATTTCAGGAATTAATATTATAGTAACAATCATGCTGCTGAGTCTAATGCAAGCTTTCAGTAGGTGATACCATCTGTGTGATTTTCAGCCATTTGAGCACAATTATATTGAGAACATACGTTTACTAGTGTTTGATGGTGGGACTACTTTATATTCTAGGTATAATAGTACTCAGCACAGTGACTTAGGCCCCTTTCACACTTGTGCGATCTGAAAGTTGCGAGATTTTGTTGCGACTTTAAGCAATGCCTGTGTAATCTTGAGGTCTATGGATGCAGGAGTCGCAGGTAAAGGCACGCAACTTTCCCACGATTTTGCATCAGCAATTTTGCCGCAATTCCAGGGAATGCCTGTGTAAACTTGAGGTCTATGGACCTCAACTCACATCAAAGTCAGACCAAAGTAGTACAGGGACTACGTTGAAGTCAGTGTTACTTGAAGTCACACAGATATGAATGGTACACATTGAAAATCATGGGGTATGACTTGTCATGCGACTCTGATGTCCAAAGTTGCACAAGTGTGACTCAACCCGACTTTGTGAGCGATTTCAGAGACATCCGTGCACTTTCCTGCACAGATGTCTAGTAAAATCACATAGGTCCCAACTGTTCTCTTTTAAAAAGGTGTCCTATGCCTACCTACTTTTGCTAATAGGTGTCCCTTATACCAATCGCAAAAAGTTGGGAGGTAAGAAATCGCCCCCTGAGGTCACCCAAAGTAGTGCAGGAACTACTTTTGGGAATCGTGACGTCGCGCCAATTTGGACTGTTCCATTGCCATCAATAGGCGCCGATTTGGCCTTCAATTTGACATGTCAATTCAGAGCTATGTGAACATGGGTGAAGTTGCATAGATATTAGAGTTGCACGGTTCTGGCCAAAATGAGAGCCACAATTTTTTTGCTTAGAATAAAAAGATCACGATTCTCACGACGTATAATGTGGGGGGTTCTGAGTAATTTTCTACCAAAAAAAAAAATGATTTTAACCTGAAACCAACAAATGTCAGAAAAAGGTTTAGTGTTTAAGTGGCTAAACTTTCCTCACTTACACAGAAGTCTATTTCACTGACAAATTGCTGGGACGTACTAAACTGCATATTGGGATGATGGGATGATTGGATTATTGGCTGCAATACTGAGAACTCTCACTAGATGTCAGTGTACCATATACACATATATATGGTAATGACTCTGTTGTTTCTCAAAATATGTTATTCTTTACTGCAGTGCATGATACAATGTTGCAAGAAGCAGTTGCTATTGTTTAACTCTTCACTTGCTGATATATATGCAGCTGTACAACAGTTGCTGATATATATGCAGCTGTACAACAGGATACAGAAGTAATATAAAAATTACATTTGACCTATTTTTGATGGGAATATGGGTAGAATTATTATTGCTCATGGGGATTATTGGAGGAATATCATGTTAACACCCGACAATGAACATATTTACACAAAAATAATATGCATATACTTTTTCTACATAGGGATTATGGGTGGAATATTGTAGTTAGACATACATAGGAATATATTAAACCTATTTCTGATATAAATATGTATATAATTATTTTTCTACATGGGGATTATTGGTGGAATATTGTTTATAAATATACATAGCAGCATATTAAACCCATTTCTGATGAGAATATGCATATAATTATTTTTCTACATGGGGATTATTGGTGGAATATTGTTTATAAATATACATAGCAACATATTAAACCCATTTCTGATGAGAAAATGCATATAATTATTTTTCTACATGGGGATTATTGGTGGAATATTGTTTAAAAATATACATAGCAACATATTAAACCCATTTCTAATGAGAATATACATATAATTATATTTTCACATGTGGATTATTGGTGGAATATTGTTTATAAATATACATAGCAACATATTAAACCCATTTCTGATGAGAAAATGCACATAATTATTTTTCTACATGGGGATTATTGGTGGAATATTGTTTAAAAATATACATAGCAACATATTAAACCCATTTCTGATGAGAAAATGCATATAATTATTTTTCTACATGGGGATTATTTGTGGAATATTGTTTAAAAATATACATAGCAACATATTAAACCCATTTCTAATGAGAATATGCATATAATTATATTTCTACTTGTGGATTATTGGTGGAATATTGTTTATAAATATACATAGCAACATATTAAACCCATTTCTGATGAGAAAATGCATATAATTATTTTTCTACATGGGGATTATTGGTGGATTATTGTTTAAAAACATATATAGCAACATATTAAACCCATTTCTAATGAGAATATGCATATAATTATATTTCTACATGTGGATTATTGGTGGAATATTGTTTATAAATATACATAGCAACATATTAAACCCATTTCTGATGAGAAAATGCATATAATTATTTTTCTACATGGGGATTATTGGTGGAATATTGTTTAAAAATATACATAGCAACATATTAAACCCATTTCCGATGAGAAAATGCATATAATTATATTTCTACATGTGGATTATTGGTGGAATATTGTTTATAAATATACATAGCAACATATTAAACCCATTTCTAAAGAGAATATGCATATAATTATTTTTCTACATGGGGATTATTGGTGGAATATTGTTTAAAAATATACATAGCAACATATTAAACCCATTTCTAATGAGAATATGCATATAATTATATTTCTACATGTGGATTATTGGTGGAATATTGTTTATAAATATACATAGCAACATATTAAACCCATTTCTAAAGAGAATATGCATATAATTATTTTTCTACATGGGGATTATTGGTGGAATATTGTTATAAATATACATAGCAACATATTAAACCCATTTCTGATGAGAAAATGCATATAATTATTTTTCTACATGGGGATTATTGGTGGAATATTGTTTAAAAATATACATAGCAACATATTAAACCCATTTCTAAAGAGAATATGCATATAATTATTTTTCTACATTGGGATTATTGGTGGAATATTGTTTATAAATATACATAGCAACATATTAAACCCATTTCTGATGAGAAAATGCATATAATTATTTTTCTACATGGGGATTATTGGTGGAATATTGTTTAAAAATATACATAGCAACATATTAAACCCATTTCTAATGAGAATATGCATATAATTATATTTCTACATGTGGATTATTGGTATAATATTGTTTATAAATATACAGAGCAACATATTAAACCCATTTCTGATGAGAAAATGCATATAATTATTTTTCTACATGGGGATTATTGGTGGAATATTGTTTATAAATATACATAGCAACATATTAAACCCATTTCTGATGAGAATATGCATATAATGATTTTTCTACATGGGGATTATTGGTGGAATATTGTTTAAAAATATACATAGCAACATATTAAACCCATTTATGATATGAAGATGCATGTAATTATTTTTCTACACAGGGATTATTGGTGGAATATTTTTTATAAATATACATAGCACCATATTAAACCCATTTCTGATGAGAATATCCATATAATTATAATTCTACATGGGGATTATTGGTGGAATATTGCTTATAAATATACATAGCAACATTTTAAACCCATTTCTGATAAGAATATGCATATAATTATATTTCTACATGGGGATTATTGGTGGAATATTGTTTATAAATATACATAGCAACATATTAAACTCATTTCTGATGAGAATATGCATATATGTTGCTATGTATATTTATAAACAATATTCCACCAATAATCCCCATGTAGAAATATAATTATATGCATTTTCTCCTCAGAAATGGGTTTAATATGTTGTTATGTATATTTATAAACAATATTCCACCAATATTCCCCATGTAGAAAAATAATTACATGCATTTTCATATCAGAAATAGGTTTAATATGTTGCTATGTATATTTATAAACAATATTCTACCAATAATCCACATGTAGAAATATAATTATATGCATATTCTTATCAGAAATGGGTTTACTATGTTGCTATGTATATTTATGAACAATATTCCACCAATAATCCCCATGTAAAAATATAATTATATGCATATTCTCATCAGAAATGGGTTTAATATGTTGCTATGTATATTTATAAACAATATTCCACCAATAATCCCCATGTAGAAAAATAATGATATGTATTTTCATATCAGAAATAGGTTTAATATATTGCTATGTATATTTATAAACAATATTCCACCAATAATCCCCATGTAGAAATATAATTATATGCATATTCTCATCAGAAATGGGTTTAATATGTTGCTATGTATATTTTTAAACAATATTCCACCAATAATCTCAATGTAGAAAAATTATATGCATATTCTCTTTAGAAATGGGTTTAATATGTTGCTATGTATATTTATAAACAATATTCCACCAATAATCCCCATGTAGAAAAATAATTTATGAATATTCTCATCAGAATTGGGTTTAATATGTTGCTATGTATATTTATAAACAATATTCCACCAATAATCTCCATGTTGAAAAATAATTATATGCATTTTCTCATCAGAAATGGGTTTAATATGTTGCTATGTAAATTTATGAACAATATTCCACTAATAATCCCCATGTAGAAAAATAATTATATGCATATTCTCATCAGAAATGGGTTTAATATGTTGCTATGTATATGTATAAGCAATAATCCACCAATAATCCCCATGCAGAATTATAATTATATGCATATTCTCATCAGAAATGGGTTTAATATGTTGCTACCCTGTTTCCCCGAAAATAAGACCTAGCGTGATTGTCGGTGATGGCTGCAATATAAGCCCTACCCCCCAAATAAGCCCTAGTTAAAGTCCTTGTAGGTCTTATTTTCAAGGTAGGGCTTATTTTCGGGGAAACAGGGTATGTATATTTTTAAACAATATTCCACCAATAATCCCCATGTAGAAAAATAATTACATGCATATTCATATCATAAATGTGTTTAATATGTTGCTATGTATATTTATAAACAATATTCCACCAATAATCCCCATGTAGAAATATAATTATATGCATATTCTCATTAGAAATGGGTTTAATATGTTGCTATGTATATTTATAAACAATATGCCACCAATAATCCCCATGTAGAAAAATAATTACATGCATCTTCATATCATAAATGTGTTTAATATGTTGCTATGTATATTTATAAACAATATTCTACCAATAATCCCCATGTAGAAATATAATTATATGCATATTCTCATTAGAAATGGGTTTAATATGTTGCTATGTATATTTATAAACAATATGCCACCAATAATCCCCATGTAGAAAAATAATTACATGCATTTTCATATCATAAATGGGTTTAATATGTTGCTATGTATATTCATAAACAATATTCCACCAATAATCTCCATGTTGAAAAATATTTATATTTATTTTTTCATCAGAAATGGGTTTAATATGTTGCTATGTAAATTTATGAACAATATTCCACCAATAATCCCCATGTAGAAAAATAATTATATGCATATTCTCATCAGAAATGGTATTAATATGTTGCTATGTATATTTATAAACAATATTCCACCAATAATCCCCATGTAGAATTATAATTATATGCATATTCTCATCAGAAATGGGTTTAATATGTTGCTATGTATATTTATAAACAATATTCCACCAATAATCCCCATGTAGAAAAATCATTATATGCATATTCTCTTTAGAAATTGGTTTAATATGTTGCTATATATATATTTATAAACAATATTCCACCAATAATCCACATGTAGAAATATAATTATATGCATATTCTCATTGGAAATGAGTTTAATATGTTGCTATGTATATTTTTAAACAATATTCCACCAATAATCCCCATGTAGAAAAATAATTATATGCATATTCTCATCAGAAATGGGTTTAATATGTTGCTATGTATATTTATAAACAATATTCCACCAATAATCCACATGTAGAAATATAATTATATGCATATTCTCATTAGAAATGGGTTTAATATGTTGCTATGTATATTTTTAAACAATATTCCACCAATAATCCCCATGTAGAAAAATAATTACATACATATTCATATCATAAATGTGTTTAATATGTTGCTATGTATATTTATAAACAATATTCCACCAATAATCCCCATGTAGAAATATAATTATATGCATATTCTTATCAGAAATGGGTTTAATATGTTGCTATGTATATTTATAAACAATTTTCCACCAATAATCCCCATGTAGAAAAATAATTACATGCATCTTCATATCATAAATGGGTTTAATATGTTGCTATGTATATTTATAAACAATATTTCACCAATAATCTCCATGTAGAAAAATAATTATATGCATTTTCTCATCAGAAATGGGTTTATTATGTTGCTATGTAAATTTATGAACAATATTCCACCAATAATCCCCATGTAGAAAAATAATTATATGCATATTCTCATCAGAAATGGGTTTAATATGTTGCTATGTATATTTATAAGCAATATTCCACCAATAATCCCCATGTAGAATTATAATTATATGCATATTCTCATCAGAAATGGGTTTAATATGTTGCTATGTATATTTATAAACAATATTCCACCAATAATCCCCATGTAGAAAAATAATTATATGCATATTCTCTTTAGAAATGGGTTTAATATGTTGCTATGTATATTTATAAACAATATTCCACCAATAATCCCCATGTAGAAAAATCATTATATGCATTTTCATATCATAAATGGGTTTAATATGTTGCTATGTATATTCATAAACAATATTCCACCAATAATCTCCATGTTGAAAAATATTTATATTTATTTTTTCATCAGAAATGGGTTTAATATGTTGCTATGTAAATTTATGAACAATATTCCACCAATAATCCCCATGTAGAAAAATAATTATATGCATATTCTCATCAGAAATGGTATTAATATGTTGCTATGTATATTTATAAACAATATTCCACCAATAATCCCCATGTAGAATTATAATTATATGCATATTCTCATCAGAAATGGGTTTAATATGTTGCTATGTATATTTATAAACAATATTCCACCAATAATCCCCATGTAGAAAAATAATTATATGCATATTCTCTTTAGAAATGGGTTTAATATGTTGCTATGTATATTTATAAACAATATTCCACCAATAATCCCCATGTAGAAAAATCATTATATGCATATTCTCTTTAGAAATGGGTTTAATATGTTGCTATGTAGATTTATAAACAATATTCCACCAATAATCCCCATGTAGAAATATAATATGCATATTCTCATTGGAAATGGGTTTAATATGTTGCTATGTATATTTATAAACAATATTCCACCAATAATCCCCATGTAGAAAAATAATTATATGCATATTCTCATTGGAAATGAGTTTAATATGTTGCTATGTATATTTTTAAACAATATTCCACCAATAATCCCCATGTAGAAAAATAATTATATGCATATTCTCATCAGAAATGGGTTTAATATGTTGCTATGTATATTTATAAACAATATTCCACCAATAATCCACATGTAGAAATATAATTATATGCATATTCTCATTAGAAATGGGTTTAATATGTTGCTATGTATATTTTTAAACAATATTCCACCAATAATCCCCATGTAGAAAAATAATTACATACATATTCATATCATAAATGTGTTTAATATGTTGCTATGTATATTTATAAACAATATTTCACCAATAATCCCCATGTAGAAATATAATTATATGCATATTCTTATCAGAAATGGGTTTAATATGTTGCTATGTATATTTATAAACAATTTTCCACCAATAATCCCCATGTAGAAAAATAATTACATGCATCTTCATATCATAAATGGGTTTAATATGTTGCTACGTATATTTATAAACAATATTTCACCAATAATCTCCATGTAGAAAAATAATTATATGCATTTTCTCATCAGAAATGGGTTTAATATGTTGCTATGTAAATTTATGAACAATATTCCACCAATAATCCCCATGTAGAAAAATAATTATATGCATATTCTCATCAGAAATGGGTTTAATATGTTGCTATGTATATTTATAAGCAATATTCCACCAATAATCCCCATGTAGAATTATAATTATATGCATATTCTCATCAGAAATGGGTTTAATATGTTGCTATGTATATTTATAAACAATATTCCACCAATAATCCCCATGTAGAAAAATAATTATATGCATATTCTCTTTAGAAATGGGTTTAATATGTTGCTATGTATATTTATAAACAATATTCCACCAATAATCCCCATGTAGAAAAATCATTATATGCATATTCTCTTTAGAAATGGGTTTAATATGTTGCTATGTATATTTATAAACAATATTCCACCAATAATCCCCATGTAGAAATATAATATGCATATTCTCATTGGAAATGGGTTTAATATGTTGCTATGTATATTTATAAACAATATTCCACCAATAATCCCTATGTAGAAAAATAATTATATGCATATTCTCATTAGAAATGGGTTTAATATGTTGCTATGTGTATTTTTAAACAATATTCCACCAATAATCCCCATGTAGAAAAATAATTATATGCATATTCTCATCAGAAATGGGTTTAATATGTTGCTATGTATATTTATAAACAATATTCCACCAATAATCCCCATGTAGAAAAATAATTACATGCATATTCATATCATAAATGGGTTTAATATGTTGCTATTTATATTTATAAACAATATTCCACCAATAATCCCCATGTAGAAATATAATGATATGCATATTCTCATTAGAAATGGGTTTAATATATTGCTATGTATATTTATAAACAATATTCCACCAATAATCCACATGTAGAAAAATAATTGCATGCATCTTCATATCATAAATGGGTTAAATATGTTGCTATGTATATTTATAAGCAATATTCCACCAATAATCCCCATGTAGAATTATAATTATATGCATATTCTCATCAGAAATGGGTTTAATATGTTGCTATGTATATTTATAAACAATATTCCACCAATAATCCCCATGTAGAAAAATCATTATATGCATATTCTCTTTAGAAATGGGTTTAATATTTTGCTATGTATATTTATAAACAATATTCCACCAATAATCCACATGTAGAAATATAATTATATGCATATTCTCATTGGAAATGGGTTTAATATGTTGCTATGTATATTTTTAAACAATATTCCACCAATAATCCCCATGTAGAAAAATAATTATATGCATTTTCTCATCAGAAATGGGTTTAATATGTTGCTATGTATATTTATAAACAATATTCCACCAATAATCCACATGTGGAAATATAATTATATGCATATTCTCATTAGATATGGGTTTAATATGTTGCTATGTATATTTTTAAACAATATTCCACCAATAATCCACATGTAGAAATATAATTATATGCATATTCTCATTAGAAATAGGTTTAATATATTGCTATGTATATTTTTAAACAATATTCCACCAATAATCCCCATGTAGAAAAATAATTATATGCATTTTCTCATCAGAAATGGGTTTAATATGTTGCTATGTATATTTATAAACAATATTCCACCAATAATCCCCATGTAGAAAAATAATTATATGCATATTCTCATCAGAAATGGGTTTAATATGCTGCTATGTATATTTATAAACAATATTCCACCAATAATCCCCATGTAGAAAAATAATTATATACATATTTATATCAGAAATAGGTTTAATATATTCCTATGTATGTCTAACTACAATATTCCACCCATAATCCCTATGTAGAAAAAGTATATGCATATTATTATTGTTAAATAAATATGTTCATTGTCGGGTGTTAACATGATATTCCTCCAATAATCCCCATGAGCAATAATAATTCTACCCATTTTCCCATCAAAAATAGGTCAAATGTAATTCTTATATTACTTCTGTATCCTGTTGTACAGCTGCATATATATCAGCAACTGTTGTACAGCTGCATATATATCAGCAAGTGAAGAGTTAAACATTAGCAACTGCTTCTTGCAACATTGTATCAAGCACTGCAGTAAAGAATAACATATTTTGAGAAACAACTGAGTCATTACCATATATATGTGTATATGGTACACTGACATCTAGTGAGAGTTCTCAGTATTGCAGCCAATAATCCAATCATCCCATCATCCCAATATGCAGTTTAGTACGTCCCCAAATTGCTACAATGTTTCTAGTTAAGTTCACTGATAAAGAATGTTCTAATTCCTGGCAGATTTCCTGGTTTTTCTATTCCTTTCTTTTGATGGCTGTGACTTCAGATGAGCAGAGAGAATTCTTTGCATAGCAAGAATCGTGAAACGCTTTTTTCAAGATCGCAAAGGGGAAAAAAATCACGATGACGATTAATCGTGCAGCTCTAATAAATATGAATGGAAATCATGGGGGACAACTTTTCATGTGACTCTGAGGTCCAAAGCTGCATGAAAAGTCACCCAAGTGTGAAAGTAACCTAATGAGATTAATTGATAACACCTTTGAATAAGGCCCCATTTGCACATGTGTGACCTTAAAATTGCACAACTTTGCCATGACTGCCATGAAGCAATGTCTGTGTAATCTTGTGGTGTATGGACCTCAAATCGCATCAAAGTCAAACCAAGGTAGTGCAGGGACGAATTTGCTACACTTTCAGGGGCACAAGTGACAATAGGGCCAAATTCAAAGGTGTTATCCTTGAATCTCATTCACACTGCTGCGACCTGAAAGTCACACTATTTTGCTGCCACTTTGTCGCTGCAACTTGGCCCCAACTTCTGGGAATGCCTGTGTAATATTATACCCGATATACCTCAAGTCACATGAAAGTCACACAAAGTAGTACAGTGACTACTTTGAAGTTGGGGCGACTTAAAGTAGCACAGATATGAATGGTTATCATTGAGAATCATGGGGTACAACTTGTCATGCAACTCAGAGGTCCAAATTTGCTGGAAAATTCGCCCAACTGTGAAAAAAGTCATAAATATTTTAATAAAAGGAGCTCTCATTTATACTTGCATAGTCCTTACTGATTTACATCAGCAGAACAAATGCAGGAAGTGATGTGTGCACATAGGATGGAAGCAAATGTGTGGTGATGCCAAACAAATCAATGAACCCCACCCACACCAAATCCAACCCCACATTGATTAAGCACAAGTACATATCCTACACTTACCCATCCAATGAGCAGCACCTCGTCTTTGCTAAAGAGACCTCACCATGTCCACCTAGATGGAGATCCTGACCAGCACAGGAACTTCCAGGTGCATACAATGACTAATTTCCGGGTCAGAAGGTGAAACCACACTTTTGATTGCAGCTGCGAATATTTGATCTCAACCACGATTAGTATTTTTTATTTTCAGATATGCAAATCTGTATTTCTACATATATTTGAAGGTAAACTTAAGGGAGTTTGATAAGAAATGGTGTCCCTGGGTTAGCAGCAGGTGAAATACAAAGACAAAAGGCCCAGTTTGAGCCCTGGTTCACACTGACAGCAGGAGGAAAGCGTCCAGCTGAACTCACACAATTTCATTCCCGCATGTCAGTCCTAACTGTGGGGGCAACATCAGAGACATCGTCTCAATCGTATCAATACAAATTGCACCAATTAGAACAGTGCAATTTGCCACCAATTTGACATGTCAAATCACACCAATGTGAACCAGAGCTGACACATTCAAACACTGCCTATCCACCAGCTGAATTCATTACCTGCAATTCTCCACAGCTGTTATATATAAAGATTCCATCTTTATCACTTACTTGAAGGTGTGCTGAAGCCTAGGTTTACATTGGAGCGATTTGAGAGATCAAATTGCATGACAAGACACAGCCCATTAGCGGCAATGGCACTGTTCCAATCGATGCAACACTGATTTTGTGGCGCCGCACCGATTTGCAAAAGTAGTTCCTGTTGATTTCAGGTGTGACTTCAATAGAAATCTATATGAAGCCACACAGATGTCTATCAAGTACCTGAAATAACGCTGACCTTGCTACTTTGAAATCGGGCTACTTCAAGTGAAGTAGACCAATTTCAAAGTAGCATCAATGTGAACCAGGGCGAAGAGACTAGCTTTTTTGGTGCACAAATACATATAGAAATTATAAGGTATAAAAAGATTGCACTACCCCAAAACCACCCCCAAAACTAATTAAAAGAAAGAAAAGAGAAAAAAAAAACAACCACAACAAACAAGCTCAATAATGTACTTTTATTTTGCCAGCAGAAACAAAATTATGTACATTCATTTACTAGCAAAAAAAAAAAATTCTACAGGGTATATGGTGCTACATTTAGCAATTGGATTTTAAGGGCCTTGCTCATAGGAGCTTACAATCTAAAATTTGTCTAAACCTTAGAGTGGACACAGCTTTACTTTCAGTGTATAATAGGCAACACATCTCATTTTTATCTGCAAGGTTATAGAAACATACTTAACAGTAATTCTTACAAAGCATTCCAACATAATATTAAAAAAGGCACTTATTCAATACATAACCACCACCAGCCCACAATCCACGCATACATACATTGGTGACCATGTTCTACTGGAAGCTGCATTTCTGTGTACATGATTAAGCAATAAGCTCAAAGAGTAGAACGTCAGCACATACTCCCAAACCATGTTTGCATGGTCAGACAGGAACAATACACACATAACAGTGACAGCATAGCCACAAAAAGCCACTTTTGATTGAAAAAAAGCACAAGAATTTCAGCAAACAACCCTAGCTGGCCATTTGTCAATCTGCACAATATCATTCCTTCTCCCCCACAATTTTTTTTTTTTGTCAATTCAGTAAATGGACAACACCACACATACTGTCAGTACTTAGTGACTGTGTCCTTCACATCATATGACAAAACAAATTAATACAGAGCACATCTTAATAATCATGCAAATATATCAAAAGACATTCCACTTATCCCTCTTCCAATATCTCCCAGCTTCTTCCTCCCCATCCCTTTCACATCAAAAAGATAAACAACATACATCCTAGCCAAAAATATCCTCACCGCATCTTCTACAGAAATTAACCTCTTCCTTCCTACCCATATATTCCTAACATCCCACATTACTTCCTTATAGACAACAGAAAAGCACCACGCCTTCCTGGCTGCATTTTTCTCCAATCTCCACAAGCCCAGAACCACCATTTCCTCCCTTACAAAAACCACCCCCACCACCTCCCTCAGGAAGCTCTTCAACTTTCCCAGCACTTCTTTAGCGAAGACACAGTTCCAAAACAAGTGGAACACGTCCTCCACTCCCCCACAGCCCTCCCTTGGACAACTCCAATCTTACCAAATCCCTACTTTTCAGAAAACTCACGGTCATCAGACACCCCATAAAGGTCATCCAGGATATGTCCCTTTGGCGGTTAGTCACTCCTCTTGTGCTCATACTCTTCCAGATTTGCACACTTTCCTTCTCTCTTAAGTACTGTATCCCATTAGGAAAAATCTCCCCAGCAATCCAAGCTTTAAGTTTCTTTTTATCACCAACCTCCCTCCCCAGACCCCCCAACCTCCATCCTTCCCAGATCTTGGTTAGGACCAAAAAATACTGAGGAACGACCCATGCCTGTGGCTTTTCCAGGGCCGCCTGTAGAGTCCCCATCTTGTAAACAATCTTCCTCCAAAGTATTGCATCATCTCCTTCCCGATTCCGTTACCTCTTAGGGTCCTTATCAACGTCACCCAGTAATGCAGCATCAAAAAGTCCCCGATCTTTGGAAGTCCAAAGCCACCTTTGGCCCTTTTTAGTAATCTTCTTTGCACACTTCTTCATCCTCCCTCCCCAAAAGAACAAGAACAGTAGCCTCGTCATCTTCCTCACCCAATCATCAGGAGGCGGGAATATAACAGAGACATACAACATAATTGGAAGGATCACTGACTTGATGATCAGAACTTTCCCGGTGCAGGACAATTCACGCATCCGCCACATAGACAACTTTTCCTCCACTCGCTCAGTCACCTTCTGAAAACTGCGACTTCCCCTCAACTCCCTGTCAAAACACACACCCAGCACCTGCATCCTCTCCACCTTCTGACTGTGTCCCTCATTCACCTCCACCTCATGGCCCACACTACACACCTGACACTTACTCCAATTTACACTCATCCCAGACACACTGCAGAACAGACTCACCTGCAATCTTCCACGCCGCACATCAGCCATTCCACCAGCCACCAACACAACATCATCCATGTACCCCAACACTTTCACACTCCTTCCACCACTGCCAGGCACAAACACACCCTTGAATGCCTTGTCCTTCTTCACTGCACTCAGTAATGGCTCCATCACGCAAATGAACATCAAAGGCGATAGGGGGCACCCCTGCCTAACACCAGACATCACAGGGATACTCCCCCATACACCTTTGTATAGTCCTCTGATAACCTTCATCAGCTGGTCCGGAAACCCTAGGACCTCCAGAATCTGAAACAGAAACTGATGGGAGACTTTGTCGTACGCCTTTTCAAGGTCACTCGACTCTAGAAGGCACGGCAAGTTGTTAGATTGCACATAGTATACGACATCCCTCAGTAACGATAGATTGTCGGAAATTCGTCTTCATCACCTCCCACGCTTTACAAAAGAACTCAACAGTCAACCCATCCTTCCCAGGTGTCTTATTCCGGTTCATCCCATCTATCACTCGCCTCACTTCCTCCTCAGACACAACCACACACATACCAAACCTATCCTCCTCAGACAATCTTGCATCCACTTTCTTGCAATACTCTCGCATCTCCTCAGCACTTACTCCACGTCCGCCTGCAAACAAATCCGTATAAAACTCACTCACCGCCTCCATCAACTTCTCACCATTCACTTCCTGTCCCTGCACCATCACCGATTTCATCACATGGCGTCCCCTCAAGAGTTTCTTGAAGAAGAACCGCGAACATGTCTCCCCTTCCTCCATGTCCTTCACTTTAGCTTGGAAGATTAGCTTCTTCCCTCTCATCGCCCAAGCTTTCTTTATCTCCTCCCGAAGCCTTCCAATCTCCTCTTCTAACTCCCAGCCTCCCTGCCTTAATTTAAGCAGGAGTCTCAACCTCAACCTTCTTGTTTCTCTTTCCTTGCCTTCTTTACACCTGCTTGAAAAAAGAAGAGCTTGATTCACTCCTTCAGCCAGTCCCACCACTCGAAAAAGGATTCAAAATCCCCCTTCCTTCCCAACCACACTTTATATTGCAGAGCAAACTTATCAAAAATCCCTTGGTCTTCCAATAACAGATTATTTAATTTCCAGATTCCTCTCCCAGTCTTGACATCTTGATCAAAAATAAACTTTCCCACCAAAACCTGGTGGTCGGAGAAAGACACCTCCCATTGCTTCCACTCTGCGACCTTCAGTGCCCTGGAACCTAAAATAAAGTAAATTCGGGATTTCACACTTCCCTTATCTGAAAAAAAGGTTGCTGGGGCTTTACCATTTCCATAGTAGCAAACCACTCCATCCTGCAAACAAAAATCCTGCAAAATTGCATTAAAAGCTGTGCTGGTGCGATCGGTCTGGCTTTCACCTTGGCCTACTCTATCTTCAGCAGTCCTAATAAGATTAAAGTCTCCAGCAACAATGGTCTTTCCTCTCCCCACAAGGTGGAGCCTCAAAATTTCCAAAAAATCCATCCTGGCATTTTTTCGCACTGGTGCATAAACACATACCAACTTAAAGGATTCTTCCAGGTAGGTAAACATTACACTCAGAACTCTTCCTATCACCACTTCCTCCCATGATTCAGCTTTAATTTCTGGGTTTTTAAAGAGCACCCCCACCCCTTCACTTCTATTTTCCGCAGCACAAGACCAAATCGCTGGTCCTGCAGACCAGTCCCCATGGCCTGGAGCATACCACAAACCACACTCTTGCAAACACAAGACATCACACTCAATCTTAGCCAACTCAGACAAAACAGCTGCACGACGATAGACAGATCCAAGCGAACGCACATTCACACTACATATAGACAAAGCCATGAGAAGGATCAAAAAAATCCTGCAGAACACACTAAACCCCTCCATCAGGAAGCTGTTTTCCACTTCTGTTCCCTGTACCTTTTACAAGAGGATCAACTGATTCACTCTCCAAATATTGCATGGCAGGAGTACCTACCAAGCCCAATGGTGATGTTGCTCCACTTGAATCATCTGACACTTGTGAATCCATACTTAAACTTGGCAGTACACACCCACCACCACCTGGGCTCGAACCCAGAGACAAGTCCCATTTAGGCTTCTTTCTCCGTGCCTCACTCTCCTGCTCCACCTCAGGCCCTGGCCTTTGAGTAGCCATTAAAAGGTCTTTTGATCCTGACCCCTCCTTCCTCCTCACCTCCAGCACCTCCATATCCTCCATATCCTCAGCCCACTCACCAAGCTCCTCATCTACATATTGACTCTCCTGTTCTGCCTCCACCTGTTTTATCAAAGCGATCATTTCTTCACACACTCCACTCACCTCCCTCCCCCCCCTCCATGCCTTCATCTGCCACAGATTCTTCCGCCTCATCAACCTGAATCTCATTATTCCCCTCTGTCAGATTAATATTCACTCCACTTTTACCCATACTCCCTTGCAGTTCCTGTCCGACACCTTCCTTGGAGCTACTACCGGGGTTTTCAGCGTCTGGGGGGGTCGTCACCCCCGTCATCCGCCTGCTCAGTCTCCTGCTCCTCCGGTTCTCGGCTCACATTCTGCCCTGTAAACCGCCATCTCTGCACAGCCTCCGCATACGAAAACATCTTCCTCCCCACTATTTTCGGACAGTTTCCGACCATATGCTCCCCTGAACCACACAGATCACATTTCTTTTCCTTGCACTCTGCTGCATTGTGTCCCGGCTTTAAGCACACTCTACAGCAAAGCTTAGAAGGGCAGTCCTCACGAATATGTCCATACTGAAAGCACCCCCTGCAGTAACAGGGTTGCCCAGAATAGAAAACAGTACACCGCTCCCCAGCAATGGTAAATGCTGGGGGAGGGTGACACACTCCACAAAAACCTGATGCGTCCTTCATGCGTAATTTAAAACGCAGTTTACCTCTATAAATGCCATACTGGTTATAAAGCTTCTCTCCTCGATCAGTCCCCACACAATACCGCAACAAAAATTGTCTCACCAATTCCAGCTCCAAAAAAGGATTATAACAATGTACAGTCATGGTCTTCAATCCAGGATCAAACAATAAACTGACGTCCATCTTCTTAGTTAGCAAATTTCCTCCCAGATCCGCCTTTACCCAATTCTCATATGCAGCTTGGCAGGTATCCTCAGTATGAAAAGAAACATCGTATTGACCACTGACCACAAAATCTTGGAGAGCAAATATATCACTGACCTGTAAATTCAGCAACTTCTGTAAAACATCCACAGCGATTGTCTTCAGACCCACTTCACCATGATATTCAGGCTTTACCTGGATTCTCATAGAATTTCGCAAACGCATTGGACCTCGCGACATGGCGACGTCCTTTTTTGATTCTGCCTTTCTTTGGCCTCTTGTTTATCCTGGGGTCCCCCAGAACACTCCCAACTCAAAACCTAGGCAAATATGACACCTGATCTTAAGTTAGGAAGCCGAGCGGCACTCCGTAAGGAAGATTTTAGCCCTCCTCCCCACAAATCACAGGCAAAAAACCTGACCTTCCCAGGCCAAACGAACCCCCCCCCCCCACTGCAGGCCTTTATATAAGAGAGGTTGTATTGTTAGCACACTGACACACCCAATAGAAGTACACGCCCACCAGTATCTTTCAATCTGTCTCTTCATGTATGTCTAAAGTGATTGCACCTGATTAGCAGGAACACATAATACTATTTGTAACTGTTAGCCCTTGGCTATGTGCATCAAATCTCCAACTACAGGACAAAGATCGAAGGCTATTTGCATCCACAAAGCAACAGCTTTCTAAGCATATGGACCCGTGCAGTGTAAGCCCTACAATTTTAAATGTCCAAGTCCCTGGGCATGATTAGTGCTAACAAACATTGGGGGTTATTTACGAAAGGCAAATCCACTTTGCATTACAAGTGCAAATTACAAGTGCAAAGTGCATTTGGAAGTGCAGTCGCTGTTGATCCGAGGGGGACATGCAAGGAAAATAAAAAACAGCATTTTAGCTTGCACATGATTGGATGATAAAATCGGCAGGGCTTCCCCTTATTTCAGATCTTCCCCTCAGATCTACAGTGATTGCACTTCCAAGTGCACTTTCAATTGCACTTGTAGTTCAAATTGGTTTTGCCTTTCATAAATAACCCCCATTAACATCAGTCCCTGGCTGCAATGAGCTTCCAATCTAAAGTCCAGAATTAACTTTCTTACATTGGAGAATATTTTGACAGGAGCCAAATAAAATGCCAGCATGTCTTTGGATTGTAGTGAGAAACCCACACAGGGAGAACATATAAACTTCAACACAAGCATTAGCATGTTGGGAATTAAACTAGCAACCCCATTGCTGCTAGACAGAATTGCTACCCACTCAGCCACCAGGCAGCCTCACACATGTTCTCTGCATCTCTGTGGTGTGAACCAGCCCTAAATCCATAGCCATGCTCAGTGTCACCAGCAATATACAATATATTGGCCTAAGTATTGGAACGCCTGCCTTTAAATGCACGTGAACTGTAATGGCATCCCAGTCTTTGTTCGTAGGGTTCAATATTGAGTTGGCATACCTTTTGCAGCTACAACAGCTTCAACTCTTCTGGGAAAACTGTCCACAAGGTTTAGGAGTGTGTCTATAGGAATGTTTGACCATTCTTCCAAGTGCATTTGTGAGGTCAGGCACTGATGTTGGACGAGAAGGCCAGGCTTATAGTCTCCACTTTAATTCATCCCCAAGGTGTTCTGTTGTGTTGAGGTCAGGACTCTGTCCAGGCCAGTCAAGTTCCTCCACCCCAAACTCACTCATCCATGTATTTATCGAACTTGCTTTGTGCACTGGTCCAAATCATTTGGTGGAGGGGGGATTATGTTGTGGGGTTGTTTTTCAAGGGTTGGGCTTGGCCCCTTAGTTCCAGTGAAGGGAACTCTTAAGGCATCATCATACCAAGACATTTTGGACAATTTCATGCTCCCAAATTTGTGGGAACAGTTTGGGGAAAGCCCCTTCCTGTTCCAACATGACTGCACACCAGTGCACAAAGCAAGGTCCATAAAGACATGGATCAACGAGTTTGGGGTGGAGGAACTTGACTGGCCTGCACAGAGTCCTGACCTCAACCCGATAGAACACCTTTTGGCTGAATTAGAGTAGAGACTGCGGGTCAGGCCTTCTCATCCAACATCAGTGCCTGGCCTCACAAATGCACTTCTGGAAGAATGGTCAAACATTCCCACAGACACACTAAACCTTGTGGACAGCCTTCCCAGCCTTCCAGAAGCTGTTATAGCTGCAAAGGGTTGCGCCAAATAAAATTTTAACCCTACGGACTAAGACTGGGCTGCCATTAAAGGTCATGTGTGTGTAAAGGCAGGTGTCCCAATACTTTTGGCTAGATAGTTTATCTGGCAAGATTTACAAAGATGGTGGAACCCTCCTACACATAAATACTACATTCAGACATAGTTTTAGGACCTGGGAGATGAGACAACTCTACATGAAGCAGAATGTTTGGGATTTGAACCCAGACACTCAGAGATACTAAGCAGAAGTTCTAACCTCTAAGCCACAGAGCTGACACAACTGAGAGCTTTCTACACATAAATACTCATAAATACTGCATTTCTTTGGAGAGGTGATGGAATTACATTACTCAAGAGTTATTCTTTTTGATTTATTCTGTGATATTTGGTGGTTCTTTGTGGGTGCATGTATAGTGATATTAGTAGTAAATAGTGATATTATCCTCAAATTTTGGGGAATTGCATTTTGCTTTCTGATGTTGGTACACATATTACATTTTTTGGGCTCAAATTATGAATATTTGGAAATAATAAAAAGCACAAAAAATTGTGACAATTTTAAATTTTCATCAGCAATGGTATTGTTTGTGGATTGTAAAGACACCTGTGTGAGTTTGGCTAAAGATTGTTGTGAGATGGAGAGTAACAAGTGAAAGTGACAGAGAAAAATATATTTTACCAAAACATCAAAACATTCCACATTCCAGTATTCTTAAAAACAAAATAGATGAGAAAAAACAAAATAGAAGCAGCAACATTGTTGCAAGGAACATTTATTTCAGAGAAAGGTACATTTCATGTCAACATTAAAAGTATTTATTGTACCATTAGAATCAATAGCTGAAACTTACATTGGACTATAATAGCGCAAATTTTCATTCTCAAAAACGCATTTTAGCCAAGTGCTAATTTTGGTATTTACTATAGCGCCAGGTAAAAAAGACACTTGAGTTAAAATGAGAGTTATTTTCAGGTCGGAGCATGCTCAGTTGTGTTGGCACCTAGTTGTCCAAAACAGGGAATTTATCACTTCTCAGACTTTTAAAGATATTTTAATGTATAAATCACTTTTTCACACAGTTTAAAAGCAGATTATCTTTAAATAATATACCGCATATTTCAGTACCATTTAGGTAATTATATCATGCTCTAAACATTATTTCCATGTGCAATTCTCCAGCTTTTAGCAGAGTAAGGATCTGGGCGTTATTTAGTTTTAGGGAACTATAGTAAATTCGATTTTGGGAGTATTTTCTCACCAGCGCTATAGTGAATACCGTTTTAGTGCTAATTAGCGCTACTAGTGCTAATTGGCGCTAATACGTGCAAATTTTCACGAATTAGCGCCGCGGCGCTATAGTAAATGACCCCTAATACACCTCTATACTCTATATATCTGAGTGGCAGATCAGAACTACAGTTATAACTGTTCAATTTTTAATGGAGATTTGTCAATTGCTCTTGCTTGAACCCGTATTTATAATTAATTCCTTTACATATATCTTCATAACGTTGCAAGGTGTCTACCTAACTGTCTGTACCTAACTATACTGACATTATTTGCCAAGGTACTTGGTCCTACTGCCCTACTGAAACTTATTTATTGTTGTGTAACATGTTTATCACATATTTTGCTCACAATTTAAAGTTAGATCAACTCTTGAACATTTTAACTGCTATGTACTGTTCATAAAATCTCAATTGAATCTTTCCAGTGTAGCCACCCTGCCATGAGCATTTTTTCTTTTACGATTTTTTTTTAACACACTGTAAACAGAGCAATACAGTGTTACCATAGTAACATTGTACTACTCTGGGGAAGTGATCAGGATTTTTTTTCTTTTTACACATTACGATAGCTTATATCAGTGAATTTTACTGGTATAAGCAACCATTTTTACTGAATGAAATTGATTTAATTCAGTGTGTATTGTTGTGATTAGCTGTGATTGGCCACAGCTAATTACATGGTACAGATGGGCTGTGATTGTCCCTGTCTGTAGCATGTGATCACTGTAACCAATCACAGCTAGCAACACAGTTGTACACAATAAATGGCATGAATCAAAGCCATTCATTGTTTACAATTGTCATGTGATCTGCTCTGATTGGTCACAGCAATCACATGGTAACGGCAGTGGGCTGGTACACTGACCAGTCATTGGCCGTGTCCGGTGGACATAGCTGGTGACAGATCACACTTCAGTGCGTCCCACGGGGCATGTTCTGGGAGGACGTCATATGATGTCCACCTGGAGTTACAAAGGTCCCTCCCAGTCATCATTTGACAATAGGCTGGGCAGGAAGTGGTTAATCTAACTAAAATGAGATTTGAGTTTGTGGCCATGTAAAATGTTACCCAAACAAGGAAACGAAAGGCTAGTTTGGCCACCTGCTGAACTTCCAGCTGCTGCAGCTGGAAGCCATTCATTTGGTGATGGCATTACTACCACCACTAAATGAATGACTTCCCACTCCTTGGCTGTTAGGACGCTGGCAGCCTTTTGCATCCTAGCAACTAAGGACTCTTTGGTTGATTGGTTGCCAGCTGACACAGTCATAGGTTGTTATGGGGTACCATTACAACCATTAATGCGAGGCAAAAAACACCCCCCCAAAAAACATTGATTTTTCCACCATATCCATACCAGACTCTTATCCTTAATGGGGTCTAAAATGGATTTTAAGCATTGCCAAAAAAAGCATTGGGTCCCACATCTATGCCAGATTCTTGCATGCAGCCTGCCTGGCTAGGCAAAGGAGGGGTAGCGAGTGCTCATCCCCTCGTCTGAACCATATCAGGTTATGTGCCTTCAACATGGGGAATGTACCTTGCCAGAGGGACCTCTCTTGGCAAAACATCTTATCACCATGTTGATGGGGACAAGGGCTTCTTCTTCACATCTCTGGCCTTGTGGATGTGGGAGGCTGCAAAGAGTGATTCATAGTAATCTGGAAGCCCCCTTTAAAATAAGGCAATGTTCACTATGAAAAAGTAAAAGTGACAATCTAGCTTTAAGGCATTATAGGAGGGATGGTTTACCATTTAATTCTACTGAATATTAACTGAAAAATTTAAGACAAACAAATTTCTTTTTGGTAGGCCTAAATTATTTAAACTAAAATTGCGAATGCTGTGCAGCCAATAAACGTTTGACTTTGTAATTTTAAAGAGAAAAATATGACCTCTGCTTCAGTACTTGTGAAATTGATATTCTTCTCACTAAGAAACACTCCACTATGTAGTTACAAGGGCACAAACAAACCAGAAACAAAGCTTACTGCCAAGACCATAACTGCCCTTAGGTGTAGAAAAATGTTTTAAGAGGAAGCTGCAAACATACTATGAGATATAACCATAGTCATGGAAACAATAAAAAGAACATGTTGTGCTGTCTCCAACACTATAAATACATGAATAATAATCAAATTTCAAATATATCCACAAACAATGAATGTGACATAAGGATAAATATATCATAAATGTGCAAAGTCTCATTGTGAAGGTAATTGCAAATAAAAGTCCAACCAAAGATGTGATGAAAGTAGCCACATCCACCCAGGTAAGTGGTTAAGGCATAAAAGTGTCTCAAAGAAGGGAAATTAAAAGAATTTCCACCAGACAGCCATGACCTTCTGATGACAGGAAGGTCAAAACGCACATCTACCCTAAAGGGCTTATAGGAATGTTTCCAAACAGGGTCCCAAGAACAATAGAAATACTCCACTCCTCATGAAGAGTATTTTAGCCTCAATTGTAGATCCATGTGTGGTCATACTCAGAATGTAAATGGAAAACTCCATATAGATTTTAACAGTAAAACTCACCTTTTTAATAGGAATTGAATAAAACTCACATTTAAAATGTATTAATAAGGGTAGATAAACAAAGCCTGGTCATTGTACAAAATGACTGCACGCAAACATCCAGTATCACAATGATGTCAAAGCAGGCTCCTCCCTACACGTTTCATCACATCCGCCTTCTTCCGGGGCATGGACACCATACTGAGACATCGCTAGTATATATAGAAGAGGCAAAACCAAGCCTCGGTTTGGTTAGCATTGTATTCCATTCATATCCCATAGACCTTGGTCTCGAACAACAGGACTTAAAACCGGATGAGCCCTATGATGGTAGGAAGCCCCCAATTGCTAGAGCTCTCTCCAACATAAAAAATGTAAAACTACTACACAAAAATCAAATACATGGGAACTTGCAGTACGTCAAAATAAGTATTAAAATGAAAAAAAAAAGCTGATCTTAACACGAGACATCTCAGTCCAAATTAACTATTTGCGGACCGCCCACCGTCATTGTACGTTGACTGTTTGAAGTGGAATACCGTTGTTATGACAGCAGCTAGCTGCCATAACCCCGGTATCCTCTTCAGCAGCAGGCGGTCCGCTTTTGAGATAAAAGTGGTCTCTGCGGTGGATTCACCACGAGATCACTCCCGCTGCACTCCGGTCATCTCCGCTGCTTACCGGAGCAGTCAGTAGCGGTGGAGACGATTGGGTCCTTTCTCCTGTGATGCCTGGAGATGAGTGAGGGAAAGATGGCCCCCACTTGCTCCAAACCATTGAATGGTGGAAACAATGTCAAACGTCACATTCGCCCAATGGTCTTAAAGGAGAATCTTTTTTTTGTAAAAAAAAAAAAAAAAAGATATTTATTTATTTATTTTTTATTGCACTTTAGTGTAATTGTGAGATCTGAGGTCTTTTTGACACATAGAGGTCCTGTCATGCTTTTTTTTTTCTATTACAAGGGATGTTTACATTCCTTGTAATATGAATAAAAGTCACCCATTTTTTTTTTAAAGGACAGTGTGAGAATAAAAAATAGAAAGTAAAATAAGAAAAAAAAAAAAGTAAAGTGCCCCTTCCCGCTGAGCTCGCGTGCAGAAGTGAATGCATACGTAAGTCGCACTCGCATATGAAAATGGTGTTCAAACCACACATGTGAGGTATTGCCGCGATCAATAGAGTGAGAACAATAATTCTAGCACTAGACCTCTTCTGTAACTCAAAACTGGTAACCTGTAAAAAAAATGTAAATATCGACTATGGAGATTTTAAGGGTCAAAGTTTGTCGCCATTCCACAAGCGGGCGCAATTTTAAAGCGTGACATGTTGGGTATAAATTTACTTGGGATAACATTATCTTTCACAATATAAAAAAATTTGGGCTAATTTTGCTGTTGTCTTATTTTTTAATTCAAAAAAGTGTATTTTATCCCCAAAAATTGCGCTTATAAGACCGCTGCGCAAATATGGTGTGACATAAAGTATTGCAAAGATCGCCATTTTATTTTCTAGGGTGTCTGAAAAAAATATATGTAATGTTTGGGGGTTCTAAGTAATTTTCTAGTAAAAAAGTGATTTTTAACTTGTAAACAACAAGTCCGAAAAATAGGCCCGGTCCTTAAGTAGTTAAGCACCCTCCAGTGGCCAAGCTGGAGGCCCACCATATCAGTAAAAATATAAGAGGGTATTCTACCCCCTAGTAGGCAACATACACGGTAACATTTCGGAGAGTGTGTTACAAAAACAATATGGGCTGTGGAATACCAATATTAATACTGTGACTGGATACTGAAATTCAAGGAAACCCAAAGTGATAAGTAGATATGCAGATAATATACATAAAACATACATAAAACATTGTAAAAATGATAAAGCATAGGTTACAGGACAAAATGAAACACAAAAACAATGCATGCCAGAACAGGACTGTTCAATAGAAATAATACCCCCCCAAAAATATATTATAACAAAATTATTTGTTCACAAAAAATGTATATAGCAAAAAATATAACAACTTAGGTGTAACAGGGAGGGAAATGGGAAAAAATGTATTTATTTGGAGGCGAAAAAACTCTAAGCATTGTTGATAACAGCATTAACGTTGAGGCCATGAAGTGTATAGGATTTCAAGTCAAAAATTAATTTGGTCTCCAATTTAGAAATTTCTCTTTTGGGGGCACTACCCCTCCAGTGTACAGTATATTTATCTATGTGCAAAAAAATTGTACCTGAATCTTTATTGTGTACTGTAGCAAAATGTCGAGACACACTGTGGCTCCGAAATCTTTTTCTGATATTGTCTAAATGCTCCCCCCATCAGATGCTCAGTGGACTTGCAGTGCGCCCTACATTCTGAAGGTCACAGCTGCCCTGAAGCAAATAAACTACATTCACTGAGGAACATGTTATAAAATACCTAATGGTATATGTTTTATTTGTGGCTGTAAAGGTAAATGCGTTCATTTTTCTTTACAACCATTAATTTGACAGAACATTTTCTACATGGATAATAACCTGACAACTCATGAAAAAAAGTCAAAGGTTTAGGAGGATCTAGAATGTTAGGTGAAATCTGCTCTTTTAAAGAGAGTAATCCTCTGTAAATAATTTTAGGTAATCTAGGGCCCAAAATGTTATCATTTTGGGCCTCCAAACCAGAAATAATTGTGAGAGGCTGCAATCTTAAGTAATTCCATAATTAAATCTGTCTGTTATCTTGATATATCCAATTTATGATCCAAATAGTGGCCCACAGATTCAAAGCCCAATTGGTGGGGTATCACCATATATAGAGATATGATGTCCGCTGTCACTATCCAACAACCCTTAGTGTACTGTTGATGTCTATGTAAATTGATGGTATGTTGTGTATCCTTAAGATATGACAGCATCTGCTTAACTAAAGAAGGTAAAAATCTATATATTTGCCCACCCTAGAAGTCACGGAATCCATTCCACTGATTATAGGTCGCCCCAGTGGGCATACAGGCTTCTTATGTATCTTGGGTAAGTAGTACATGATCGGAGTACATACAGCTAAAGGGACCAGAAATCCTCTGTTAACAATCTTCTCAAGTTCTATCTTATATACATGCACTGGGTTAATACGAAGGGGAATGTAAGTGTCTCTATCAGATAGAAAATTATTCATTTCTTTAGGATAGGCACTTTTGTCTAAAACGACAATACCCCCTCTCTTATCTGCAAGTGTTACAACCAGATCGTTACGGTCACATAATTGCTTTACTCCTTTTTCTAGATCCTGTCACATTTTAAGGGTTGTTACTTTCAATCTCTCCAAATATCTTAAAACCACATCTCTAAAGAATTTTATAGAAGGGGCAATCCCTCCTGGTGATGCGTTGGCCAAATTAGAGTGCTGAGTTTCAGTACTAACAATTCTATTGCCTTTTATTGTATTGATAATAACATACCTATTAATGTTCAATTTATGGGCATATTTCTGACATCTATAAACGTGTGAAATTTATTAAGGTTACACAGTGGTGTGAATTTCAGACCCGTATCCAGGATGGATTTCTCCTCCTGCGCAAGGGCCTTACTGCTAAGATTGAAATTGTCATTTTAATTGAAATTCTTTTTCTTTTTACACTGGAGCCTCCTCCCCCCTCTAGTCCTTCTCTTCTTTGTCCTATGCTTTTTTGACCTTGACTGAAATGGGGAAATCGTCTGACGAAAATCTAGATGAATTATAATCATATCTGGGTGTGAGGTGGTTACAAATTGTTCCTCCTACCACTAAAATATTTCTCCCAATATTGTTCACTTCCCCTCCAAGGTTGAGAACTCCCTATTTGTCTTTCCAAGTGTGGTCCCCCTCCTCTTCTGTAATTTCCATATGCACCATCTCCATAGTTTCTATGAGTGGAATGAGGATAATCCTGTTCCATCAAGGGCTGAAATCTGTTACTAGTAGAGATATTGTATTGATGTTGAGATCTCCCCTGTGAGCGTTCATTCCTCCTATTTCCTCCAACATAGTTCCTCAGGGATGACCTATAAGAGGGAATCCTCCTATTTTCTCTCGAATCATATTGATATACCCCTCCAAAGGTCCTTTCCAGAGACCTATAGAATAATTTCCTTGTATCCTGGAAGTGGAGTCTTGGAGGCAGAAAAGAATCTCTAACTGTAACATTAGTTTTCATGTTGTCAACTAAATGTATTTCTTCATAATCTTGAAAATCTTCCTCTTACAGATGTGCTTACAGATGTGTTTCTAATTTATATTTGAATGCCTATAATATTGCATAATTAATCATAATTTAATATCAAGGCCTTGAATTTACAGACACACCAGTTGTTTCATATTCAGTTTTCAAAACCACTTTTAGACTTTTTTCTAGACAATAGTTTTCTAAAGTTTTCCGTAGCAGTGCACTACATTAACAACTACATATATTTTTTAATTAGACACAGAAGCCAAGTTTTACTTCACTGGGACACTATATAAATTGACATCTTACAGAATTAGAATAAACAAAAAAAAAAAACATTTTTTGCTCAGTTTAGGCCGATATGTATTCTTCTACATATTTTTGGTAAAATAAAATCACAATAAGCGTATATTGATTGGTTTGCGCAAAGGTTATAGCGTCTACAAAATACAGGATAGATTTATGGCATTTTTATTTTATTTTATTTTTTTACTAGTAATGGCGGCGATCTGCACTTTTTTTCATGACTGTGACATTGCGGCGGACATACCGGACACTTTTGACACATTTTTGGGACCATTCACATTTATACAGTGATCAGTGCTATAAAATTGCACTGATTACTGTGTAAAAGTGACTGGCAGGGAAGGGGTTAACACTAGGGGGTGATTAATTATCGATACATAACATTAATTATGTTTCCTAGGGAGTGATTCTAACTTAAGGGGGTGGGGAGTCACAAGGGGAGGAGACCGATCGGTGTTCCTCTGTACTGAGAACACACCATCAGTCTCCTCTCACCTGACAGGATGTGGATCTGTGTGTTTACACACACAGATCCACGGTCCTGCTGTGTTCACAGCCAATCGCGTGTGCCTGGCGAAAATTGCGGCTGCCGGGCACGCGCACTGGGTCCTGAGCAACGCGGCGGGTGCGCGCGCGCCCCCTAGATGGCCGGGAAGCCGAGGACGTCATATGACGCCCGCCCAGGATGGGAGATCCCTCCTGCGGACATCATATGACTATGGGCGGGTAATGAAGTGGTTAAGGTGCTTCTTTAATGTGAAGTTATCCAGTTCTTTAGTTAGTATGTGCATTTTTATTAAATACAAAGTACTGTTACAAAATGACTGCTGTAGATAAATTTAGAATCAAATATTTTATCTGATCATTGCACTTTGCAGATTAATTAGCTCGTCTTTAGTTTACTTATAAGATTTCAAAACATTTTAGTGATATAGCATCATTCAGCACTGTAGCCACAGAGAAAAAATGTCTATTGTTTGCACTAGGTTAATTCAGATGAAAAGTGCCCAGATAAACTATTGTCAGTGTACTAAATATTTGGCACATGGAAACATACTTTTTAGATGTGCCAAATAATAGTTTATTATTATTATTTTTATTATTATTATGGTCTGAAATGTAAAACATCAATTGTAAAAAAAGTTCTAATTGCAACTTTTCACTTTTCTTACAATCTTTGCCAAATAAATAATGGTACAGAATATACGTTTTTATTTTATGGTGCAATAGACACATGCAATAGGTGCCAAGAGGATGATGGCGTGAGACAGTTACACATTTTACAGTCACATGTGGCATTTTTAATTCCTCAACAACATCCAATCTTAGTTTATCTGGCCCAGTGTTTTGAAGTGAACCTGTGCCCAGATCATACACATTAATGTATTTGCATATTCTGAACAAGCAGTGAAAGGCAGTGGAGAGGACAAGATGGCTTGTTTTAAAACTTTACATATGAAAATGGTGTAACATCCATAGCCTGAGCACAGTTGCACTGTAATGAAAATGTGTCTGTTTTGCCCATAGCAATCTGTTTTTCCTTTGCAGTTTTCTAGTGCAGGCTACAAAATTAAAGTGACCAAAGTGGTTAGATATCATGGGCAACACACACAGGCATTCTTTCATACACTTACAAAAACAGAATAAATCTTCTTATTATTTGTTTTACTTTTTAGTGTCACAAAGTCAAATCAACATGCTGATGTGTTAATAGAAGCACAGAAAATTCTGTCTCATTTCTTAGTTCACCCTGCCTGGAAAAAGTGACATAGTGTGACTTCCGACAGAAAGTCTGAACTTTGCAAATATAAAAGGAATGTGTTATCTGTATAGGATTCATTAGGTTCTCAACGTGAAGTATTTTATTCGAATTATTCTTGGCAATGACATCACTTTCTTTTGACACACTAAATGCATAAATAATGAATACACTTTCTACAGTTGCAGTTGGCTCAGAACACTACATGATTCGTTACAAGATTCTGTTATACAGTGGGGCAAAAAAGTATTTAGTCAGCCACCAATTGTGCAAGTTCGCCCACTTAAAAAGATGAGAGAGGCCTGTAATTGTCATCATAGGTATACCTCAACTATGAGAGACAAAATGTGGAAACAAATCCAGACAATCACATTGTCTGATTTTTGAAAGAATTTATTTGCAAATCATGGTGGAAAATAAGTATTTGGTCACCTACAAACAAGCAAGATTTCTGGCTCTCACAGACCTGTATCTTCTTCTTTAAGAGCCTCCTCTGTCCTCCACTCATTACCTGTATTAATGGCCCCTGTTTGAACTTTTTATCAGTATAAAAGACTCCTGTCCACAACCTCAAACAGTCACACTCCAAACTCCACTATGGTGAAGACCAAAGAGCTGTCGAAGGACACCAGAAATAAAATTGTAGATCTGCAATAGGCAAGCAGCTTGGTGTGAAGAAATCAACTGTGGGAGCAATAATTAGAAAATGGAAGACATACAAGGTATCTGATCTGATATTATCTCACTGATAATCTCCCTCGATCTGGGGCTCCACGCAAGATCTCACCTCGTGGGGTCAAAATGATCACAAGAACGGTGAGCAAAAATCCCAGAAACACACAGGGGGACCTAGTGAATGACCTGCAGAGAGCTGGGACCAACGTAACAAAGGCTACCATCAGTAACACACTACGCCACCAGGGACTCAGATCCTGCAGTGCCAGACGTGTCCCCCTGCCTAGGCCAGTACATGTCTGGGCCCGTCTGAGGTTTGCTAGAGAGCATTTGAATGATCCAGAAGAGGATTGGGAGAATGTCATATGGTCAGATGAAACCAAAGTAGAACTGTTTAGTAGAAACACAACTTGTCGTGTTTGGAGGAGAGAGAATGCTGAGTTGCAACAAAAGAACACCATACCTACTGTGAAGCATGGGGGTGGCAACATCATGCTTTGGGGCTGTTTCTCTGCAAAGGGAACAGAATGACTGATCCGTGTACATGAAAGAATGAATGGGGCCATGTATCGTGAGATTTTGAGTGCAGACCTCCTCCCATCAGCAAGGGCATTGAAGATGAAATGTCACTGGGTCTTTCAGCATGACAATGATCCCAAACACACCGCCCGGGCAACAAAGGAGTGGCTTCGTAAGAAGCATTTCAAGGTCCTGGAGTGGCCTAGCCAGTCTTCAGAGCTCAACCCCATAAAAAACCTATGGAGGGAGTTGAAAGTCAGTGTTGCCCAGCGACAGCCCCAAAACATCACTGCTCTAGAAGAGATCTGCATGGAGGTATGGGCCAACATACCAGCAACAGTGTGTGACAACCTTGTGAAGACTTACAGAAAACGTTTGACCTCTGTCATTGCCAACAAAGGATATATAACAAAGTATTGAGATGAACTTTTGATATTGACCAAATACCTATTTTCCACCATAATTTGCAAATAAATTCTTTCAAAAATTAGACAATGTGATTGTCTGGATTTGTTTCCACGTTTTGTCTCTCATAGTTGAGGTATACCTATGGTGACAATTGACATTTACAGGCCTCTCTCATCTTTTTAAGTGGGAGAACTTGCACAATTGGTGGCTGACTAAATACTTTTTTGCCCCACTGTATTTTACATTCAACATTCTTAAAATTTAAAAATACATGCACTACATGAAGACTAGTCTGAAGAGAAACATCTATGTTGCCTTTAGCAGCCAGTGCAATTCTACTTTTCAATATATTACTGCAAGTAATACAAAACAAAATAATAAAATGTATTAATATATTACTAGATGGTGTTTTGTTTAGCTGAATATGACATAAATATTCCAAAGAAATTAAAAATGGATCAATAGGAAAGCAGAAAGTCACACAGGATGACATTAAATCACATCCAACTTTATTAAACCCATACACAGAACACTACAACCTTGTGTAGGACCGCCCTTCTCTATTGTTTCACCAATATTGGGTGAAATGTAAGAGAAGGGTGGTCATAGGTGGGGCTGCCATGTGCTATGGCTTTGTTTATTTCCAGTAGCTCTTTGTAACGGCACCCCAAGTATGAAAGGGGTTAAAGCCATTTAAGGCATTCCATTTCCGAACACAAAGGCAGCTACCGAACACCCTGATAAGAAACCCATACGAATAATTCTTCCCCCAAAGTACGAGACGAGGTTCTGTATTGAGGGTCAAACAGGAATGAATTTTTATTGCAAGGCATACAAGTCTTATATACAGTAAAAGAGGAAGTGTATACCTCCTGCTCATATTACTCTGACAATACACCTGTGACCAGAAACCTATCTAATTATCTAATCCTTTAGACAGCCTAGGTGACTCAGAGACATGACCTTTAGGACAGACTTCACGTCCCCTAGCTCACTGACTATACAATACACATTATCATACACAACACAGAACTCCTTTATACAATTGCAGGGTTAATTAGCACAATGAGTGAAAGACTCTTAGAAGCTGTGACAAGTCATACTAGACTAATTTACATTATAACAGACAACAGACAGGTGGCTGGAGTTGATGACATCATCATCTCCTTTACAGTATATGTCCCAACAGTATGAATCCGTCACTATTTCTAATAGGCATATCCAGGGTCCCCAGAGTCTGTGTGTCTTGGGGAACATGGACCTGAATCTAAACTAACGCCACCTCAAGGGTCCCCAGACATACAGCTCACAAAGAGCACCGTTCCCCAAAATGCCAGGGCCCATAATCGGTAGGCAAGAGGCTAGCATTCAGTCCCCTCCAAAAGCCTCTGTTCTGGCTAGGTCTGTCACATTTCTCCCTTTCGGGAGGAGACTAAGACAGGAGGAGACCCCAGACGGGTTGACTCCGAAGTTAGTCAGTAGTTCCAGTCCCCCAATGCCGGTATCCACACAGTACCCCAAATAAATTGTCCCAAACAGAGCATTACTCACCCAGCCAACCTCTGCCTCTCTCAGAGAACATGCCCACCGCTGGGGAGAGGCCTGGACTGGGCCTTCTCCCTGAAATCCTTACAGCCGCTGGAGAGAAGACAGGGTGACTGGGCTCACTCCGTCATGCTGTTGGGGATCTGGGCCGACTGCCAAGCATCCCTGGGGTATACAGGTGGGGACTGAAACCCCATCCACTTTTACAGGAAATTCGTCCTCTGTTAGTTGAGGGCAGAGGCCAGCAGCACTCTGCCCTGTTGCCAGCCCTTCTGCTGGAAACACCACACCATCTGCTTCGGCTAACTGTTGGGGAGGGAGGCCAACTGCCCTGGATCCCTGGAACTCTGTAGTTGTTGCCAGTGCTGGGCCGAGGTTGGTAGCACTCTGCCTGGTTGACAGCGCTTCAGCTGGGTTGGTGTAATCATTCTGGGGCGCCGTCTGCTGTTGGAACTCCCTTTCACTGGTATTGTCTCCCAGGTGCACAAACCCTTGTTGGGGAGGGAAAATGGCTGCTTCTCCTCCCTGCATCTCTGAAATCCACTTGGAGAGAGGAACCATCACCTTCTCACCTCGTTCCTCTGAAACTGCCATTGTGTGTAGAGCAGGGGTCCGCAGTACTCTGTCCTGCTGCCAGTACTTGAGCAGGTGATGCACAATCTATAACATCCTCTGAACAGTCCATTAAGTCCATACATTCTGTAATCTGTGGCTGGAGAGATGAGCCGACTGCCCCAGCTCCCTGGAACTCCACAGTTGTTGCCATTGCTGGGCAGAGATTGGTAGCACTCTGCCCTGTTGCCAGCACTTCTGCTGGGGACTTCACATCATCTGCTTCGGCTAACTGTTGGGGCAGGAGGCTGAATTCCTCCACTCCCAAATTGTGTAGCTGCCATTGGGGAGGTGAGCTGGCTGCTTCCTTTTCCGCTCCCTCATCTGGCTGCTGGGAAGTGATTGCCACCTTCTCACCATGAGCCTCTGGAACTGCCACAGGTGTGGGGCAGAGGTCTTGGACCCTCTGTCCGGTGACCAGCTCCTCAGCTAGGGAAGTTCCTTGCAACTCCACAGATACTTCTATTGGTGCTGGGCAGAGCACAGTGAAGTTTGGCCCTGATACCAGCTCTTCTGCTGGAGGCTCATCAGGTTGTTCTTCCTCAGCAGAAAAGTCTATCAAATCCCCTGTCTCTGCAACTGGTGTCTGGGGATAAAGGTTCACCATCTCCTGTCCGTGGAACCCAGAAGATGCCATCAGTGCTGGGCAGAGGTTAGTAGAACTCTGCCCTGTTGTCAGCACTTCAGCTTTGGGGATGGAAATCTCCAGATTTTCCACTGCCGATTCTTCAAATAGGATTTCAGAGTTGTCAACTGGTATTTCCTGATAGTCCCAGGCAAAGGGAGCCCCACCCTGCTGCTGAGCAGAGTCTAGAAGCTGTCTGTAGGCGATCTCCAGCTCCCATTCCTGAATGGCCAGAAACTGCAAATCTTCCTGTGCCCTTCTGAGACATTCAGTCTTCACTCTCTGTGCTCCATTATTTCTTCCAAATGCCACTCCCGATCACTCCCAAAGTCAGGGTCCCTGGACAGCCTCCAGTACAACAATCCCAGGCCATCATAGTCAAAGCCTTCCGTGGGGCTGTCATCCGCCGACCATGGGAACTCTTGGGCTACATACCACAGAGGGCTCTGCAGCTCTCATCCAACCACATCTCTGCATGGATCAGCCTGCTTAACTCAGCTGTCCACTCCTGCTTCGGTTGTTCAATAACAGCATTTTTGCTTCATACTGCGACCAGTACCTTACATGGATGGAGGGGAGAAATTTTCCCTATTGTTGCTGCTCGAGTGCTAGCACTTTCTTCCAGAGTTCGCAGTGGATAGAATCAGACCATCCCAGCAGGACCTACTCTGATACTGGTCCTCTATGCTGTATCTGCATCTCTCGCAACCTCCTTCCGAATTCCTCTTCCATGGCAGCTGGTATCTGTACCCCTCCTCTCCTTTCAGTTGGTTCTGCTGTGACTTCTGCTGCTGCAGCACCTCTTTGCTGTAGTCAATTTGCCTCCACAGCCGCTATAACTAGGTCTATGATCTCCGCTGTAAGGTTAGGACCATAATGTGCCAGTCTTATGTTAACAGCACAATCAAAACTTGCCTCTTCGGGTGTCCTGACTGTTACGCTGGGCCTTTCAGTTATGTTGGGTCTTTCGGCTCTATCCATTTTGACTTGTTCTGCAATAATGTCCCTCTTCTTACGGTTGTTGGCCCCGGTTCTCCAGTAAGTCCTTGAGGGTAGAGCGCTTTAGCCATTCATACTGTGCTTCCATTGGTCTGTGTCCTCTTGTAGCTGTCCTTCTGGTCTGTGGGAATCATCCCGCTGCTTGCCACCAGTTGCAACAACACCCTGAGTATGAAAGGGGTTAAAGCCGTTTAGGGCATTCCATTTCCGAACACAAAGGCAGCTACCGAACACTCCGATCAGCCAAACAAGAAACCCATTCGAATAATTCTTCCCCCCAAGTACGAGACGAGGCTCTGTATTGAGAGTCAAACAGGAATGAATTTTTATTGAAAGGCATACAAGTCTTATATACAGTAAAAGAGGAGGTGAATACTTCCTGCTCATATTACTCTGACAATACACCTGTGACCAGAAACCTAATTAACATGAGCTAATTATCTAATCCTTTAGACAGCCTAGGTGACTCAGAGACATGACCTTTAGGATAGACTTCACGTCTCCTAGCTCACCAACTATACAATACACAATATCATACATCTCAACGCAGAACTCCTTCATACAATTGCAGGGTTAATTAGCACAATGAGTGAAAGACTCCTAGAAGCTGTGACAATTATATATACATTACAGCAGACAACAGACAGGTGGCTGGAGTTGATGACATCAGCATCTCCTCACAGTATGTGTCCCAACAGTATGAATCAGTCACTATTTCTAATATGGCATATCCAGGGTCCCCAGAGTCTGTGTATCTTGGGGGACATAGATCTGAATCTAAAGTAACGCCACCTCAAAGGTCCCCAGGCATACAGCTCACAAAGAGCACCTTTCCCCCAAATGCCAGGGCCCATAATCGGTAGGCAAGAGGCTAGCATTAAGTCCCCTCCAAAAGCCTCTGTCCTGGCTAGGTCTGTCACACTCTTTATTAAAGTTTTAAAATAGTACAATAGTACAGGATGATGTCTTTCAAGTTGCATTAACAGAGACCGTATTTGCAGGAATTTCAAAAAAATACAGTGTCGTAAAACAGCAGGAGTAATCGAATCTGTTAGAAAAACAGTATAAACCCACGATCAACACTGTTGATTAGGAGTAGAGTAACTACTGCTTGTGGGTGGAGGGGGAAGGTTGGGTTGGGGTTCCACCAATAGCGGAGGTAGGTTTTTACCCTATATATATTGTAAAATTAGACACGGTATTGATATGAAGTATGAGGGCAATATGGTTGAGTTTAAAATAAATTGGATGTGATCTGATGTCATCAGTGTTCAACTTCCTGCTTTCCTATTCAGTTCAGATAGCGTTGTCCCTTCCAGAGGTGAAGTATTTTGATAAGGGCTTAAAGGGGTGACATCGCTCTACAAATTAAGGCTAGGTCATAAGGTTTAATAGAGAAAGATCTAAGTGTAGAGCAAGACAAAAACAGAATTTAGAGACCACAAATTTGCAATGCTGAGGACATGGAGACCACGTAGGGCACCCAGTATTAGACATAGGGGCCACGTGGGGCACATGCCAGGTATATCTTCACTGCAATAGGCATTTTACCTAATCTGACCAATGAGTACTAACAGGGCTGTGTTCTGATTTAGTAACATGTTAACAGTAGTATAGTGTATTCTAACATTGTGCAATGTTTGAACAATCTGTCACACATTTATAATAGCATCTGCTATTTAAATAACTGGCTCAATTTTGCTAGTAAACATATAAATAGGATTTCCTCTAAATCCTCTTTTTTTGGATGTTTGGTTTTGGTATTTGACATGCCATTCCAATCATATTATGAGCTATAATTCAGAAAGGTCTAATGATGTTGACTGCTAGATATGTTGCAGATCTTAAAAAAACATCAAAATCCTAGTTTTGCCAAGTTTGATACAGATAAACATGTTATTTTCTGGCAGGTAGTGCAATGTTTTCTTCAGGAGTTCTAAGGAAGGATATATTTAGAATACAGAAAAACATGAAAAGTATAAAATTAGGTGTGCTTAAAGCCATTTTAGATATGTTACATGAACAATAATTTTTATGTTATTTTATATAATTTTCTTGCAGGTAGCACAATGTTTTTTAAGGAGTGCCAAAGCTATATTTAGAGTATAGATGAATAAGAATTGTATGAAATATTGTGTTCTTAAAGCCATTTATGTAATGTTATATAAACAATAATTTAATGTTATTTGTATGTATTTTTAATTAATATTTAGCAAAAGTGTAGACTGGTGTTTCAGATCTTCTAAATGATTTATGTTGCAAACATTAAAGTGATTCTAAAGTCAAAACATTCTATACTCTACACTCCCTTACATGTCCTAACCCCCCTGCCCCTAAACGCTTACCTGGTTACTCTCACCAATCCAGCCCTTTCCCAGCTGCAGCATCGCTTCTCCACTTCCTGGTCTCACAGGAATCCCAAGGAGCAGCAGAAGTTACAGACTGCTACTGTCAATCAAACTGCTGTGAGGAGGGAGGCACACTCTCAGCACACGCTTGCTGAGGGGCACCCAGAGGAATGAGGAGTGGACAGTGCCAATGGGGAACTCAGAAAAGCTGGTAAGGGACTGCTCCGTGCAACATTATTGCACAGAGCAGGCAAGTATAACCTCTTCATTTTAAAGAAAAAAATATCCTTTAGGATCACTTTAATTTTATCATAAACAAGAATTTGATACCATTTGAAAACTAGTAGTTAAAATAATATCTCAGTATTTAAACCAGGTGAATTCCAAATTCAGACTGTATTTTTCTGTTTTGGTGAGGTTGTAAGGTAGAGTGAAGACATTTTTGACTATAGTTCTATCTCTATCTCATGGCATTATTAGCAGTCACTCTGAAAGATACTCCAAACCTAGTGATGACAGCAGACTCCAGACACAGCTTTGGCACTGTGATACGTGCGAAAGCAACTTTAAGACAAAAAGTAGGATTTTAAAGGTGCTGCTTGGTTACAAATGACTCTGCTAGATACCAGGGACATGCAGTCAGGGGAGGCAGGTGAGGCAGGGTCTCACCTGCCATGAATATAAAAAAAAAGACCAGGCCCCACTTGAGGGCTTCTGCTGGTTTCCCCCAGGAGAGCAAATAGCATTGTTTAAGAAGTGGGTAGATGATTCTAATGCCCCCTGTGGCAATCTTCTGGAGAATGATAGACTCCCCACATTGGAGAACCTTAGGGCTTGCCATGGTAGCTTCCCAGTGGACTTCTGGCGCCATAAGCAACTTAGTCACTTTTTTGCTATGCAGGGCCAACCCATTAGAGCTACCTCTCAACTTACACTTCTCTTTGCCACAGAGGAACCCACACCTCACATGATCTCCAAGCTATACCAGCTACTGGGCTCATCCGCATCAGAAACTAAGCCGGCCTATATTAGGGAGTGGGAATGGGATCTGGGGAGAGAGCTCTCCGAGGCGCAGCTGGCTCCCCTATACCATCTAACTCATTCTAGCTCTATCGAGTCCAGAATACAAGAAATCAATTATAAGATACTGACAAGGTGGTATAGGGTACTGGCTGCACTCTCCCACATTTACCCCTCCATATCTGATCATTGCTGGAGAGGCTTCGGCCTCCGTGGTACGTTACTTCATGTATGGTGAGAATCAAACCTTTCCGGGAGGAAATTAAAGCTCAGATACAAGACATACTGGGCACTGATGTCCCTCTTTCACTGCTGCACTTCCTCCTCCATATCCCTCCTATGCGGCTTGGCCAGTATAGGAAAAGCGCATTGCCACACCTCCTGAATGCGGCTAAACGCCTGCTTCCCATTTATTGGAAGCAGACCCATGTACCTAGTCAAGAGGAGTGGACCAGGAAGGTGAAGGAGATTAAGGAGGCGGAAGTATGGGTAGCAACTTGTAATGGCACTAGGGAGCACTTTAATGTTACCTGGGCCGCCTGGCTGAAACATACCTCCGACATGGGGTTTAACCCCTCCAGCCTAGATACTGCCCTCCTGGAACTTGCAGAGCCCTCCCTTAGGTGACGTAATGGGCAACACGGTGCAAACCCTTAAGATAGAGACCCCGGAACTGTGAAGGCCACCACTTTATATACACTTTATCCTTGGAAAGCTGATCGCTGGCTGTGAGCAGGGACTTGGATACATGCCAGGTGGTTGAGACCTCTTCTTCTCCTCTCTTCCCCCTCTCTCTTACTTTCCCTGTCTTTCTTACGCTCCTTATTTCTCTGTTATGTTATGGGTTCACACATGTTTACCTAGATCAGGCTACCTAAAGGTCATCAGGCACCTTCCCACAACCGGGTCCACTTTCTCTAAATGGCAGATGCCCCCATTCCTTACTACAGCAGAGACAGGGCACACAGGGAAGCAAAGCCCCCCTCCTGCATGTCCATGGGCTGGATTCCAGTCGGAGAGGGTCAGACAGAGGCTACTTAGGCCCCCCTCTGCACCGAGGGCACGCAGGTGTGGGCACTCCTTCAGAATTGAGCACCCGGACCCCACCAAAAAATTAGGTGACTACAATACCAGCTAGGTGGTTTATCTTCCTTTGTGGGAAAAGTCATAATAGCACCGGAAAGATATTTATGACCTACCGCTGATAGTTTGAATTTGTATAATTGATTTTTGCCTAACAGCATATTGAGGACTTTGTTCATTGTGTGTTTCCTCATAATTTGTTATGTTTGTTGTTATAAATAAAGATTATGTAAAAAAAAGCCCAAATTTTGGGGGTATGTAGCCAAAGTCCTATTCCACCACTGATAAACATTTGGGGCCCCTACGACCTATGGTTCCAGAAATGTGGGGCTCCTTGCGGAGCCTGTCAGAAGCTAAATACAGAGTGGCCACTTTAAATACAAGCTGACACACTCTGTTTGAAGCAGACTGAGAGGTTGAGCCCACAGTGCCTCTCACTTCTTGTCAGAGGCACTGAGCTCAATGAACAGCTTGGAGTCTTGGACCAATGGTAAAGTACCATTGGTCCCAGCTGTCCAATAAAAATGCTGCAGTGGAGGCATGCAGTGTCATAGAAGGGGCATCTGTCTAAAAGACACATGCTCCCTTCCAGCCTAGCCCTCTTAATTACAAGGAAAAAACATGTGTTTATGGATATAAGATTTTCCCACAATCCCATGTTTTTCTCACACAGTAAAGAGGGAGAAACAAATTCTGCTGAAAAGATACTGTTTTATATTCAAGTTAAATTATATATTTACAGTGGGGCAAAAAAGTATTTAGTCAGCCACCAATTGTGCACGTTCTCCCACTTAAAAAGATGAGAGAGGCCTGTAACTGTCATCATAGGTATACCTCAACTATGAGAGACAAAATGTGGAAACAAATCCAGACAATCACATTGTCTGATTTTTGAAAGAATTTATTTGCAAATTATGGTGGTCAATATCAAAAGTTAATCTCAATACTTTGTTATATATCCTTTGTTGGCAATGACAGAGGTCAAACGTTTTCTGTAAGTCTTCACAAGGTTGTCACACACTATTGCTGGTATGTTGGGCCATTCCTCCATGCAGATCTCCTCTAGAACAGTGATGTTTTGGGGCTGTCGCTGGGCAACACGGACTTTCAACTCCCTCCAAAGGTTTTCTATGGAATTGAGATCTGGAGACTGGCTAGGCCACTCCAGGACCTTGAAATGCTTCTTGCGAAGCCACTCCTTCGCTGCCTGGGCGGTGTGTTTGGGATCATTGTCATGCTGAAAGATCCAGCCACGTTTCATCTTCAATGCCCTTGCTGATGGGAGGAGGTTGCACTCAAAATCTCACGATACATGGCCCCATTCATTCTTTCATGTACATGGATCAGTCGTCCTGTTCTCTTTGCAGACAAACAGCTCCAAAGCATGATGTCGCCACCCCCATGCTTCACAGTAGGTATAGTGTTCTTTGGTTGCAACTCAGCATTCTTCTACCAAACAGTTCTACTTTGGTTTCATCTCACCATATGACATTCTCCCAGTCCTCTTCTGGTTCATCCAAATGCTCTCTAGCAAACCTCAGATGGGCCCGGACATGTACTGGCTTAAGCAGGGGGACACGTCTGGCACTGCAGGATCTGAGTCCCTGGTGGCGTAGTGTGTTACTGATGGTAGCCTTTGTTACATTGGTCCCAACTCTCTGCAGGTCATTCACTAGGTCCCCCCGTGTGGTTTTGGGATTTTTGCTCACCGTTCTTGTGATCATTTTAACCCCACGGGGTGAGATCTTGCATGGAGCCCCAGATCGAGGGAGATTATCAGTGGTCTTGTATGTCTTCCATTTTCTAATTATTGCTCCCACAGTTGATTTCTTCACACCAAGCTGCTTGCCTATTGCAGATTCAGTCTTCCCAGCCTGGTGCAGGTCTACAATTTTGTTTCTGGTGTCCTTCGGCTCTTTGGTCTTCACCATAGTGGAGTTTGGAGTGTGACTGTTTGAGGTTGTGGACAGGAGTCTTTTATACTTATAACACGTTCAAACAGGTGCCATTAATACAGGTAATGAGTGGAGGACAGAGGAGACTCTTAAAGAAGAAGATACAGGTCTGTGAGAGCCAGAAATCTTGCTTGTTTGTAGGTGACCAAATACTTATTTTCCACCATAATTTGCAAATAAATTCTTTCAAAAATCAGACAATGTGATTGTCTGGATTTGTTTCCACATTTTGTCTCTCAATGTTGAGGTATACCTATGATGACAATTACAGGCCTCGCTCATCTTTTTAAGTGGGAGAACTTGCACAATTGGTGGCTGACTAAATACTTTTTTGCCCCACTGTATATGCTATATGTTATAACATAATAGTTTATTATTTACGGTATTTATTTACTGGGAAATTACTGGTTGGAAGTTATAACTTCAAACTTCAGTAATTTGTCCGTTAAGCCACCTGCTTGAGTAAAGATTTTGAAAATATAGTAAATTACCTTAAAAACAATATATAATAATTATTTGTATATTACTTACTTATGGTAATTAACCCCTTCCACTTCTCTTCTACATGTAAAGATGATAATTGTTTTGCTGATATATATATATATATATATATATATATATATATATATATATATATATATATATATATATAGTGGGGACAGAAAGTATTCAGACCCCCTTAAATTTTTCACTCTTTGGTATATTGCAGCCATTTGCTAAAATCATTTTTTTCCTCATTAATGTACACACAGCACATGATATTTCAGTTTTTCTTTTTAATAAATCTGCAAAAATGTCAACAATTCTGTGTTTTTCTGTCAATATGGGGTACTGTGTGTACATTAATGAGGAAAAAAATGAACTTAAAGTGGATGTAAACCCAATGTCATCCTTTCTAAACTACTGCCATAGGGGTCATCTATAAGGATATTCATGCCTCCTGCATGTATCTTTACCTGTCAAATGTCTCCCCTCTGTCTGTTATGAGACCCGAAAAACTGCATATTCTGTGGGTGGGTCTGTTGTCTGGAGCTCGGTGGGTGGAGTTGTGATGTCAGTAGACTCCCCGCCCACCTCTACACTCCCCTTGTCAATATGTATTTTCTCCTGTGTATATCTAACACTGAACTTCTGCTATGATCTCTAACATCCAGTGAAAAGACAGGAAAGTAACCACATGACTTCAGCATGCCAAATCATGCTGAGGTGTGGAACAGCCAATCCTTGCAGAGCTGCTGAAGAAAGGAGTAGGAGGGAATTAAAAAATACTACGAGAAATACCACGAGATATGTAAATCACCAGTCACTTACAGCAAGGGGGAGGATTTGACAAAGTTTTTCTCTGTTTGTTAAGATTTATCTCACTGAACAATAAAAGAGGATTGCTCAGAGCTGGATTAACTCTGTGTGGCAAGACTGGGCTCAAATGATAGGAAATCTTATACTCCACAGTATGATTAAAAAAAAAAAAAACATTTTCGGGTTTACATTCACCTTAAATGATTTTAGCAAATGGCTGCCATATAACAAAGAGTGAAAAATTTAAGGGGGCCTGAATGTCTGAATAATTTCCGTCCTCACTGTGTATATATATATATATATATATATATATAGCTAAAACAATATATATATATATATATATATATATTGTTTTAGCAGACACCTTGGGGAATAAAATGGTGGTTGTTGCAACTTTTTATGTCACACGGTATTTGCGCAGCAATTTTTTTAAACACTTTTTTGGGGGAAAAAAACTGTTTCATGAATAAAAAAAAACACCAACGTTAACAAGATTTGTTTGTATAATGTGAAAGATGATGTTACACCGAGTAAATAGATATCTCACACTTTAAAATTGCGCACACTTGTGGAATGGCGCCAATCTTCAGAACATATAAATATCCACAGGTGATGCTTTAACATTTTTACAGGTTACATGTTTACAGTTATAGAGGGGGTCTAGTGCTAGAATTATTGCTCTCGCTCTAACAATCTATGTAACCTGTGTGTATCTGGCCTTACTGCATGTCCCTGCTAGATACTGCCTATAAGGCAGCAAATATCCACAAGTACTCCTAGATCCAAAGACATTTTGGCTGTTATGAGGGTTATCATTCAAGCTAAGAAAGAGTTTGATTAAATACAAAGATTCAACAGTCTCAATACACAACTGATATGCAGAAAGAACAATGTACCAAGACAAAAGGCAAAGCTTTAATCACACGTTTTAGTTAAATTTAACAATTTTAAAACTATTTGATATGATACCATCCAACTGCCATCCAAGCTATAAGTTAAAGTGACTTTGTCTTTGCACTCCTGATTATAATAAGTACCATGTTGGTATGACATGTAAAGCTTTTATAAGGGATGTTTGTTTTATTTTAATCACACTGGAAGTAGACAGCCAATGATTAAGCTTGTATAAAGCCTAACTCCAAAACATGCAGCATCCAATCTCTCCTGTAATTTGCAGTTTACTTAAGGCACATAAAGGCATCAATTGGTTTAGTTCAAACTTTAGCTTTAAGATGGGGCATAACTACAAAAATGAGACCCAATACCAAAATTATGAAGCATTCATTCTAGTAAATTCTCAACATCACCTGCCTTTTTTAGCCCTAATAACAAGCTTTTTCATCACTGCACAGTGGCCTTTATTGCACACATTTTTTCCTTGTCAAAAGAAGTTTATTGAGTATACAATGTTATAAAGATACATAAAGTAAGTTTACAAGGATCTATAAAGTAAGCTCATTGTTTTACAGGAGGGTTTATATAGGTAAATATCATGAAATTTCAAATATTAAACATTGGGTTCACGTAAACCTAAATTAAAGATATATATCATTTCCTTAGTTACTTTTGTAGGTATTTAAATGATTTATACCTACTATACATATTGTTTACAAGTAGAGTGTATATAGGTCAAATAAATTCTGATAATGAGCTTTAATCGTAAGGTGGAGAAAAGGAAAGAGAAAGAAGAAAAAGGGTAGAAAGGCAGAGGTATGGTCCACAAGGTTGTCCCGCTCGTCAGTTTATTATTCTTTTTAGTTCTCTTTGAAGCCTTAGAATGGGTGTCTCTGTAAGTCATTTAATCTGTTACCATGGCAACAGGACAGAGTCATTGAAGTTTGACAGGAACTGTTGTTTTATCCAAGGATGCCAAAGTTTTTCAAATTTTGGAATTTGATTTTGAACGATGGCTACCATCTTAGCATGGGACATTGTATTATTCATTCTGTGAATTGTTTCTGCTAGTACCAATGTAGGAGATTTCCATGCCTTGGCCACTGTTTGTTTTGCAGCCGTTATTAGTTGGATCATAAGTTTGAATTGAGAGAGTGTTAACCATTCCGGTTTTAGATTAAGTAAAGTTAAATATGGATCTGGTTGTATTATTTTTTTAAATATTTTAGATGCAATCACGAAGACTTCCTTCCAGAAGGTTTGGATTACTGGGCACGTCCACCATATGTGTAAATATGTGCCTATTTCTGGGCATCCTCGAAAACAAAGAGCTGAGGTATTAGGTGAATATTTTGCCACTCTAGCGGGTACAAGGTAGCAGCGAGTTAGGACTTTATAATTTGTCTCCAGTGCTAAGATGTTGGGTGAAGATGACTTAGATGTGAGCCATATGTTAGACCAGTCCGTGTCTTCTAAAGTTCGTCCCAGGTCCTCCTCCCACCTCTGAACGTAAGAGGGTCTATTAAGATTTGGTACTCCATATAATTGATTATAAAGTGATGAAATTGTACCTTTAGCAAATGGATCTTTTGTACAGATTGATTCAAAAATGGATAATTGGGATAATGGTGTATCCCCCTTTAGGAATGGTGTATAGAAATTTTTGATTTGGAGATATCTAAATATCTCAGAGTTTGGTAGATCATATTTTTCTCTAAGCGATGGGAATGAAAGGAATGATTTAGATGCTATGAAGTCATTTAGTGTCTGAATGCCTGATGTTGTCCAAGCTTTAAAAGAATTTGGGTAGATCCATGCCGGATAAAAGGCCGGATTTCTGATAAAAGAAAGGAGAGGATTGTGTGGAGATTGTAACTGATATTTGGTTTTTAGTTTATCCCAGAGAGATAAGAAGTGTTTAGTTATGGGATTATGAATTTTAAAGCGGTCTTTAGGATCAAGCCATAATAAATTTGATATTAATAGAGGGTCATTTTCTGAAGCCTCTATAAATACCCATAATGGGATTTCCTGTTTTGCATGGTATTTGGACAGACTGGCCAAATGTGCCGCTCTGTAGTAGTTAGTAAAATTAGGGTATCCCAGGCCTCCTTTATTTTTGGGAAGATGTAGTGTGTGTATAGGTATACGTGGTTTAGAAGAGCCCCATATAAACGAAGTTGCTCTTTTTTGTACTATTCTCAAAAAATAGGAAGGAATTGGAATAGGGAGGACTCTGAATAGATAAAGCAATTTGGGTAGAATAGTCATTTTGATTGCATTAATCTTCCCCATCCAGGATAAAGGCACACATTTTTTATACCTCCTACTTATTGGTAGCCTTTGCTGGCTTGAACACTCCTACTATTTTTACACTTTTTACAAAGATGGCAGAGGAAGGTTTTTAATAAAATTATAATAACCAAAAAAGTTCTACTGTTTTGGTATTATCATAGTTTATAACTTATAAAAAGTCTTTAAATATTGTTCTGAAACGTCTGTATTTTTTTAAAATGTGTCGCTACAAAAAATGAATAAAAAATGGACAAAAACAAAACAAATAAATAAAATGGTAAGAAGAAGTTAAGAACAAGTTAGAGTTAGCTAAGAGCCAAACAGGAACAGCTTAAATTACAAACTAAAATAGACTTCATTTACAGTGTAACAAGTTTATTACAATATATTTCTGAATAAACCCTACAAATACTGTGGAATCATTCATACAGGAGCACTGAAAGCTACTCATGAGACACAATGTAACCCACCCAGTATACTATACTGTGTTGGGCTGCCAGTTAAGACCAGGTCCTGTTCTATGGCCCCAGGGTGGCTGTCAGCTCCTGTCACCAAATAACCAGCAGAGCTTGGCTGTAAGTTTATCAATTGGGTCCTATTCTATGTCTTCAGATTCCCTCAGAATTTAAAAGCCAAAACTGTTCTCTAGCAGGAGTCACTGTCAGAGCTCCTGATATATAGAGTAAGACTGCACTACCCCCAGAGCTCTAAGAGATCCCACCCCTCCCCATCCAGGCCATAAAGCAGCTGCACTGGCTGCAATGGAGATAGTTTGGCCATTGGCCCAAGGCAAAAACACAACACAACCATTAGCATGATGTGTAAAATTTTGTTGCAAACCTTGTTTAAGAAATCATCTTGTTTAAAATACTGTAGAAACTTATGTCAAACAATCGTCCAGAATGTCACTTTTTTCAAATATGTTTCTTGGTTCTTGCAAGCATCAATATTGTTCCATTGTACACAAATATTTCAAATCAGACTAGGTTTTAGGCTGTTAAACATGTCCTTCTGGGAAAATCAAATGGGAAACCAAATGTATTTGTTTTTACGCAATTAGAGATTTCTTGTATCACCATTTAAATTGAAGGCCAGTTTGTATGTGCAAATCTCTGGAACAGCTTGCCTGCTTTATATTATGTTTATTTGCTTCTCCAAGAAAGACATTTATACACCGTGCACATTTAGTTCGCATTCATACACTTCTTGGCATTTAATTGATGTTGTCATGATCTGAAAAAGAATGATTTATGATTTTTATGCCATTAATGATTTTCTCAGTCATATTTATCCTAATATCTTTAATGCTAAGGTGTCCGAAGAATGAATTTTTGATCTATCTATGTTTCTGCTTATGCTGACAGGGAAGTTAGATTTATATATAAAACCTACTAATAGCCATTTTATATTTCATTACATAAATTTCCTGTATATGTAACTTTTAAAAGTGTTATATTTGTTTTTTATCCATCTGACAGATACAATTCAGCTCAAATATGTGGACTAAGTTCCTGAAAGAGGAACTTTACCCTTATAACTAGGGATGGGCCGAACACCCCCCCCCCCATTAGATTTGCACCAGAACATGTGAACAGGCAAAAAATTTGTTCGAACACACAAACACTGTTAAAGTCTATAGGACACGAACATGAAAAATCAAAAGTGTTAATTTTAAAGGCTTATATGCATGATATTGTCTTAAAAAGTGTTTGGTGACCTGGGTCCTGCCCCAGGGGACATGTATCAATGCAAAAAAAAGTTTTAAAAACGGCCATTTTTTCAGGAGCAGTGATTTTAATAATGCTTAAAGTGAAACAATAAAAATGTAATATTCCTTTAAATTTTGTACCTGGGGGGTGTCTATAGTGTGCCTGTAAAGAGGCGCATGTTTCCCGTGTTTAGAACAGTCTGGCAGCAAAATGACATTTCTAAAGGAAAAAAGTAATTTAAAACTACTCGTGGCTATAATGAATTGTAGGTCCGGCAATACACATAAAAGTTAATTGATAAAAACGGCATGGGATTCCCCCACAGGGGAACCCCTAACCAAAATTTAAAAAAAAAATGCGTGGGGGTCCCCCCAAATTCCATACCAGCCCCTTCAGGTCTAGTATGGATATTAAGGGGAACCCCGCGCCAAAATAAAAAAAAATGGCGTGGGGGTCCCCCTCAAAATCACTTTAAGCATTATTAAAATCACTGCTCCCAAAAAAATGGCCATTTTTAAAACTTTTTTTTGCATTGATACATGTCCTCTGGGGCAGGACCCAGGTCCCCAAACACTTTTTATGACAATACCATGCATATAAGCCTTTAAAATTAGCACTTTTGATTTCTCCCATAGACTTTTAAAGGGAGTTCCGCAGCTTTCGAATTTGCCGTGAACACCCCAAATTGTTCGCTATTCGGCGAACAGGTGAACACCCCTACTTATAACAAATATATATAAAGAAACACTGCGCTTAGATTTTTTTTTACTAAAAATAAGCAGCCATCGTTGAGAGTTTAGATACAAGAATGTAAAATGTAGTGCAGCGTTAAAGTAAAATAAGTAAAAAAAAAAAAACACAGAAGAACCCTTTAGGGGTTCACAGACAACATTGCACAGTGGTAATGGGAAATAATCAACACAAGAGACTTTATCATTTTTATGATGTACGTTTCATTGTATTTTTTGTATACTTATTGCAGCACTATAATGTATTGATCTCAATGTATTATGCCCTGTACACACAATCGGACATTGATCGGACATTCCGACAACAAAATCCATGGATTTTTTCCGACAGATGTTGGCTCAAACTTGTTTTGCATACACACGGTCGCACAAAGTTGTCATACACCACGTACGATGAGACTAGAAAAGGGCGGTTCTGAACCAAGCGCAGCACCCTTTGGGCTCCTTTTGCTAATCTCGTGTTAGTAAAAGTTTGGTGAGAGACGATTCACGCTTTTTCAGACTCATGGTTTTCAGATCGTTTTATGCTGTTCAGTTTGTGCTTGTGGCTTTGTATCTGCTCTTCAGTGCGTGCAGTCAGTTCGTGTTGGATTATTCAGTGCGTTCTTGTCCGCTCGTTGCTGTTTTTCAGGTCGCTCTTCACAGGCCTTGCTGTTCTTCAGTGCGTTCTGTTACTCCGTTCTGAGCAGCCGACCGTTTTCTAGCCATGTATACGTACTCCTCGTAGAGTTCGTGCTGTGCGGGGGCTTGGTGTTGGGGTCCTTACCTTGACACAAGTCCAGTCCATGAACAGGGTGGGGAGGAGTTCATGGACCAAGAATTGGTTGCTTCAGCGTGACCAATTCTGTCATATGCCTTTGCTCCGTGAGATCCATGAGAATAATCCTGACGATTTCAGGAACTTTCTCCGGATGACGGACCTCGTATTTAACCGTTTGTTGGCTTTGCTGACCCCTTATATTAGCAGGCAGGATACCTGCATGAGGCAAGCCATCACTCCGGAGCAGAGGCTCGTCGCCACCCTGCGGTACTTGACGACGGGGAGAAGCCTGCAGGACTTGAAGTTCTTGACAGGCATCTCCCCCCAGGCTCTGGGGATCATTATCCCAGAGACCTGTTCTGCCATCATTCAGGTCCTACAGAAGGATTATATGAAGGTAAGATTTTTATCCTTTTATATCACATTTTATTGTATTTAATGTTTGATAATATATTGTATTTCTTTCCTCATTCCCTTATTACCATGATTGTAATATGCTGTGAATGTCCCCTTTGTCCTCATGCATACTGGATTTTTATGTACTTATTTTTTTGTCCTTCATGCATATTTGCCTTCACTTACCTCCCCAGCATGCTCTCCTGGCCCTATATTCACCTCATGTAGTCACTTAACAATGTATTTTGTCAGCTCCTTAGTAGTGCTTTACCCTAAAAACCCCCTAAAATGTTTAAAAATGTGATGTGTGATTTAAATTCAGGCAGAGTACCAGAGGCTTTATTTTTGGGTCCCCAATTCATTTGGAACCCTCCCTCCCCCAAACTGCTAAGTCAGCTGATACCAATTCTCTATCTATCCTCAATCATCTATCTGCTGACTTTGCCAAACCCATACACACTATACCCATCTCTTTTGTGGTCATATTTATGGATGAATTTCCCAAAGCATGTAGTGCAAGGGCCTGCCTGTATACTTTCAAATGGTACTGTTTAAAGTTTTTGTATCCTATTATTATCTTGACAGGTAATAGCAGAATGTCCAAATGTGCTAAAATGTGTACAATGTGTATTTATATCTTTGTATTATGACACTTCTTACCTGTCCAGTGGGCTGTCAATAGTGTAAGTAAGGAGGGGCTGGCCAAAGTAATACACATCATTTAGGCATTCATCTCTCAATGAAGTGGAGAGGGTTACCTGTCCAAAAGACCCCCCCCCCTAAAATGTTAGAAATGGCCCATGAGAGGGGGGAGGGGGAATCTGATAGGTGGACCTTATACCTTGGTCTTTCAAAACTCCCTAAAATAAATGCTATACTGATGTTGGCCAAGAATGTTTGTGTCTAATCTGCTTTCCCTGTTTAGGTGCAAAATGATTATTTTTTTTTCTTGTTTGACTCCACAGTTTCCTTCCAACCCACAGGAATGGCAGACTGTGGCCTCCCACTTTGCCCAGCGCTGGGACTTTCCTAACTGCGGAGGGGCAATTGATGGGAAACACGTCCACATAGTCCCACCACCCAACTCGGGGTCATACTATTACAACTATAAGGGGTTCAATAGTATTGTGATGTTGGCGGTGGTGTCGGCTACTTATGAGTTCCTGTATGTGGACGTGGGGAAGAATGGCCGGATGTCCGATGGTGGTGTCATCGTCCAGACGGAGTTCTACAGGCGTCTCCAGAATGGCAGATTGGACTTGCCACCTCCAGAAGACAATGTGGAAGGACTCCCATTCGTCTTCATTGCGGATGAAGCGTTTGCGCTGGGGGACCATCTTTTGCGGTCATTCCCTATGAGGACCCTCACCCTGGACCAGAGGGTTTTTAATTACTGGCTGTCCAGAGCCAGAAGAGTGGTGGAGAACACATTTGGAATCATGGCCAGCTGGTTCCGCCTATTTCTTACACCCATACACATGGCGGAGTACAAACTGAATCATATCATCCTGGCGTGCTGTGTTCTACACAACTTTTTAAGGCAAAATTCTGCCAACTATGCTGCCTCAGTTGGGCCTGAGGCCGGAATTCATAATGTACCAACCCTGACGGCGCTTGAAAGTGGCCGTCCTGGCTTGCCCCCCCTGAGTGCCTGTGAGGTCCGTCTTAGATACCTTGATTAATTTGCGGGTAGGGGGGCCATCAATATGCCATAAAATGTCTGAAACATTTTTAAAATAAAAAATCATTTTAACTACTAAAATCTTTGGTGACATTTACTGCTTGTGTTTCTTTTAACTGACCCTGACAGAAATGTGGTGAGTCCTGAAAATGGCGTGATTGTGTAACATTACAAAGCACTGTTGGGTGTTATTTAGTAAAGGCAAAGACACTTTGCACTACAAGTGCGCTTGAAACTGCACATGTAGTGCAAAGTGGATTTTCCCTTAGGAAATAACCCCCATTGTCACAGAAAACACCAATTTGAGCACAACAAAAGTTTGGGAGCGTTGAAACAATAATCCACACATTCTTGATTATCAATCCTTTTAATACCAGCACAATCACATGTGCATTTATCAAAGGTTTTTAAAACAAACCAACATGTTTGTTGTATAACAGTTTTTTGGGTCACATTACTAAAAGTAGAAATGTCCATTTAAGGTAAAACAGGCATATTTAAAACCAACAAGAAAGACACAAATCTTGAACTTACAAAGTTCAACTTTTAAAAAAATTGAAGGCAATATCAGACCTGAGTATTTATAACTGTGTTTGATATTGCGTTCATATGGGGTGAAGTCACCCCTGGAAAAGCCAAATTTTGAAGATGCACACAAATTGCCGAATGTCAACATGTGCTACCTCCATCACGGGGGATCAAGGGACGTGTTTTGGGGGTGCAACCCCTTCCTCCCAGCTACTTTATTATTGAGGAAGGGGTTGCACCCCCAAAACGCATACATTGATCTCCCGTGATGGCAGAGAGCACATGTTGACACACTGTGTGCATCTTCAAAATTTGGCTTTTCGAGAATATGTAAAAAATGTGAGAAATTTTTAGATTCCAAAAAGCACAAAAAAGAAGGGATTTGGAGGGGTTTTATACTCGCCCTAAAACATCAATGATGTTCTTCATTTTTTTTGAACATCATTGATGTTTTTCTGGATGTTTTTCAATCCCTATTATACCCCATGATCTCCCCAATCAGGATCTGTGCACTTTCAGAGGTGAAATGACCTGGATCCACAACATCACGATCACCTAAAAAGATAGAAACAAAAACACACCATGTATTATAAATATGCCGGCATCCATCTCTGGGCCTGAGCCTGTGGTCGCAGACACTCACCTGTTGTGGTGACAATTTCCACCACATCTCCTTCCTCCTCCTCCTGTTGTCTTTGATGGGTCTCCACTTCTTCCTAAGGTGGGGGGGTCTGTGGTCTCCTCGGATGAGGGGTGTCCTCCGAGTCTTTTCTCCCCTATGTATAAAAAAATAGGTATACTTAGTACACAGATATTTCATGGCAGAAATAGGAATATGAAACATTGCTTGGAAGTGGGGTACAATTGTCTATTTGGGCAGAGTTCCAAGATGAAGAAATATTTTTTCCCTTTGTCAAGCTTGAATACTTACCTGTTTTGTACAAGCTTCACAGATGGAGACACCCCTATAGTATACACTGGAGCACCTGTGTCGGACCCCCTAATAAAAAGGGTGTTCTGGTGTCCCACACTCCCACACTCTGGTGTCCCACACTCCCACACTCTGGTGTCCCAGATGTGTAAACAGTGTCCTCTCCTTACACAGAATCTAGTTTGCATTACATTCTATTTACAAACCCATCTAGACAACAAAATTATTTGAAGAGAAGTAGGGCCGAAAAAATGTATTCAAATGCATATGGCCAAAACAATGGTGTTTTTTAGGCCGAACGAACAATGTTTCATACGAACGAACAATGTGCCCATGAACATGAAAGTTGCCATTTTAAACTGTACAACAGTAAAGAAAAGCACATGGAGCAGCACACACATAATAAACATAAAGAATAGGAACACAGGACAACTAATTACTTTTTTGCAGCACTCTCCTGATCCTTCTGTACTGCTCGTGCTCCCTTAATTTCAGGTCCAACCACCGCTTCCTGAGCTGATCCTTGGATCGTCGTACCCCGAAATTACGGTGCAGACTCTTGACTACTTTCATCATGATCTTGGCCTTTCTGACTTTGGGGTTGGGGTAAGGTTCATACTTCCCATCATAGTCGGCCTTCTTCAGGATGTCCACCATCTCCAACATCTCCCCAAAGGACATATTTGACGCCTTAAATAGTCTCTTCCGGGATCGGGATGCTTCAGGCTCTGGCCTTTCCTCCTCCTCCTCCTCGTTGGTGTAATTATCTGACACCTGCTGTGTCTCCGCCATGTGCTCTTCCCCCACTGCGCTGAACGAGAAGGGGCGGGGAATAGACTAGAAAGAACGTCAGGGGCGGGCGGAGTTTCACGCATGCGCAGTGTATATAAAGCGTAACACACGTGCGTCTTACGTATGATCTATGAGCGGAGGAAGGAGTATCAGAGGCGCAGATCGTGATAACGAAGGTAAGATTTAAAATTGGGCCTATACTGTTTATAGATTGAGGCCTATATTGGGACAAGATTAGGAGACTTTAGCCTGACATTAGGGTTTGTCTTGTGTTGTGTCTTGCAGATTAAATGGATGGCTTCAATGACCACAACTTCCTCCCCCTGTTCATAGACAAATACAGGGAGCTGCCCTGTCTGTGGCAGGTGAAACATCCTCATTATAATCATAAACAAAAGAGGCAGGCAGCGCTGGAGAAACTGCTGGAGTTGGTGAAGCCTGTGGTCCCCAAAGCAACCATCCCCTATTTAAAAGCCTAAATTGGTGGCTTGAGGAGCACTTATCTTAGGGAGCGCAAGAAGGTCACGGATTCCCAGAGATCCAGAGCTGCAGCAGATGACGTTTATGTCCCCAGGCTGTGGTACTATGAGAGACTGCGATTTCTGTCAGACCAGACTGGAGTCAGGGAATCCCTCTCAACCCTTCCTTCCACTCTTCCTTCCACCCTTTCTTCCACCCCAGCTGAGGCTTCCGATGTCCAACCTGGGACTTCCAGCCAGGAAGAAGTGGAGGAGCCCAGCTGGAGCCAGGTATAGCATTCTTCTACAGATTTCTGGGCAAGCAATAAATGATGTTTACTAGATGTTATTATTGATCACTAATTGCTGATTTAAGAAAGTGTTTAACATATCAATAGACAGTAGTGGGCAAAAATAATTAGGACAAGACTGAAAAATGCTGGGCTCAGAATGATAGTCTGTTATATTTGATAACATTCAATTGGCAACAGTCATGAGATGAAAATTGTGTGTGATTGATGAAGAAAAAACTAAAACTATGTCCCTTTTTCATACACAGGAAGACCCCAGCCAGGAGGAGGAGGCTGTGGAATGTGGCACACAGGAGGAGGCTGTGGAATGTGGCACACAGGAGGAGGCGGGGGTAAGTGTCAGCCAGAAGGAGGCGGGGCTAAGTGGCAGCCAGGAGGAGACGGGGCTAAGTGGCAGCCAGGAGAAGGCGGGGCCCAGTAGGAGCCTGACCGAATCGCAGGTTCCTCCTCCCCGCCTTCTAAACAAAAGACCCAGGAAGGGGAGTCACGTGCAGGATTCAGCGCTCAGGCTCATTCAGGAGGCTTCTGCGTCCCTCAGAGCCACCCCCACTCCTGAAGAGGCCTTTGCCTGCATGGCTGCCACCAAACTGCAGGGCATGCAGGAGGGCCAACGCCTCCTGTGTGAGGACCTTCTTTATAAAGTCTTAACTAAGGGGGTGAGGTGCGAAATCACACACAAAACCCACCTGAGTGAGTTGGACCATCCTCCTCCTCCTCCTCCTGCCACAACTCCACCACCAGAGCCACAGCGTGGAAGGAAGCGTGGAAGCTACCCCAAAGGCTACCTCATTGGCTACCCCAAAGCACCCTCCCAATGTTGAGGGCATGTGGCCCTGTATGGTTCAGGAGGGGGGGCGCTCTCTCATCCCCCCTCTTTTCCTGCGGCCTGCCAGGTTGCGTGCTCGGATAAGGGTCTGGTATGTATTTTGGGGGGCCCTGTGGCCATTTTTTTTAAATTTTGGCATAGGGTTCCCTTAAAATACATACCAGACCTGAAGGGTCTGGAATCGATTGGGGGGGCCCCTACACAATTTTTTTTTTCAATTTTGGTTTGGGGTTCCCCTTAATATTCATACCAGACCCAAAGGGCCTGGTAATGGACTGGGGGGGATCCCATGCTCTTTTTTTCAATGAGTTTTATCTATATTTCCAAGACCCGACAATTCATTACAGCCGCGATCAGTTTTACATGACAATATTTCCTTTAGAAAAGTCATTTTGCTGTGGTACTGTTCTAAACACGGGCAAAATGCGCCACTTTATAGGCATACTATAGACACCCCCTAGGCACGATATTTAAAGGAATATTTAATTTTTATTGTTTCACTTTAAGCATTAAAAAAAATCACTGCTCCCGAAAAAACGGCCGTTTTTAAAAAAAAAATTTGCATTGATAAATGTCCCCTGGGGCAGGACCCAGGTCCACAAACACTTTTTATGACAATAACTTGCATATAAGCCTTTTACAGTGAGAATTTTTGATTATTCATGTTCGTGTTCCATAGACTTTAACGGTGTTCGTGTGTTCTGGCAAATTTTTTGCCTGTTCGGTATGTTCTGGTGCGAACCGAACTGGGTGATGTTTGGCTCATCCTTACTGCCCACATAGTGCACCGCATTTTTCTCCCGGATCCCTTCAAGGTGTTGTTCCTAATTCTTTTCAAATGATGGCAACTTTGGTTTATTTTTATTCCCGCTGACAGTAACTATAGAACTGAGTTTTGAACTTGCTGATCAGCAATGTAAGAACAATGTTAAATATTTCTGACCTCTGTATGCTTTAATGTGCCTAAATGTTCTGAGTTCTTATTACATTGTGAATGATTTCTATATGACATTTAATTTTTCAACTCATTTTCAGACTTAGCATTTAGGGTTGAAGTTTCAACTTCCCCACTTCCCCACTTCCCCACTTCCCCACGACTGCAACATACAGGCATATACAATGTAACACTGACATATAATCACACACATAGGTTGGACTTGATGAACTTGTGTCTTTTTTCAACCTCACCTACTATGTAACTATGTAACTTATACTCCCAGCACAACACCCCCCAAAAATATGGTCTGGTGCCGCCCCAGGCCCTGGAGATGCCAAGAAATTCTTGGCTGAGACATGAAACATGGTAGCTTTATAAAGCTACAAAATATAGAATGTTATTGTTCATCAAATAAGGATTTCTTTAATGTTATGATCTTAATGAATATTAGGTCATATTTGAGGAGCAACCCAGGCAGAAATCCAAAAAACCTTGGGTTTTACAGACTTCTCACAACTATATTTATAGATGCAAGTCAGTGACTTCATTTGTGAGGCAGACTGTGAAATACATCACTGTTCAGCGACTTACTCACATTCAGTTGTCACAACAATATTACACTTGTGTTCCATTCTCAAGATACTTTTTAACACTTCTTTAGCTCTCTTTATGACGAAAGCAAGTCTTTCTTTTATTCTAAGTTCAATTAAATAAAAAATTACAACCAAGTAACATTTCATTATGCTCACAGGTTTACAGTATAAAGTATGTAGCTATTTCTTCAAGCTGAGATCAAGGCTTAACCAGTTGCCAACCGCCGCACGACGATGTACGTCGGCAGAATGGCACGGGCAGGCAAAAGGACTTACAGGTACGTCCTTGCCTGCCCCCGGGTGGGGGGGCCGATTGGACCCCCTGTCGCTAGTGTCACTAAGCGATCGTTTTTACGATCGCTGTATTAGTGACACAGGTGACCCTAGTTAGGGAGGTAAGTATATAGGTTCGCCGCCAGTGTTTTATAGCGACAGGGACCCCTATATACTACCTACTAAAGGTTTTAACCCCCTGATTGCCCCCTAGTTAACCCTTTCACCAGTGATCACCATATAATTGCTATGGGTGACGCTGGTTAGTTAGTTTGTTTTATTATTATAGTTTATTATAGTTTTAGGGCACCCGCCGTTTATAACCTTATAAAGGTTTAACCCCCTGAGCACCTGGCGGTGATATAAGTTACGTTTTTAGGGTCAGATAAGGTCTGCGTCGCCCCAGGCAGCGTCAGGTTAGCGTCAGTACCGCTAAAACCCACGCACGCAGCATACACCTCCCTTAGTGCTATAGTATCTGAACGGATCGATATCTGATCTGATCAGATCTATACTCCCCAGCAGTTTAGGGTCCCCCAAAAAAACACAGTGTTAGCGGGATCAGCCCAGATACCTGCTAGCACCTGCGTTTCGCCCCTCGGCCCAGCCCAGCCCAGCCCACCCAAGTGCAGTATCGATCGATAACTGTCACTTACAAAACACTAAGCACACATAACTGCAGCGTTCGCAGAGTCAGGCCTGATCCCTGCGATTGTTAACAGTTTTTTGGTAGCGTTTTGATATAGTCGCTGACAGTCAGGAGCTTTTTTGCCTGTGAGTCTCACTAGTGTACCCCTAAATTTAGAGCCCAAAATGGCAAATCGAAGGTACACTAGCAAAGAGGCCTACATGTTTCTGAGCATGACAGATAGTTAAGAGGAAGTCACTCATCTGTCAGATTCAGGCTCAGAATACGATCCTGTAGAGGACAGCGGCTCCATGACAGATAGCTCTGACGACAGAGTTGTGGTCCCTGCTAAGGTCAGGGGTACCAGACCCCGATCTTCTTCTTCTGTCCTTGAAGTGCAAGAACCACAGGTCCCTTGTATGGATCAGAGAAGTACTAGCGCCGCTATTCCTTCTGGTGAACTGGCAAGCACCAGCAGCCTAGTACACCCTGGTCGTACATCCAGCACTGCAGTATCACGTGGTGACGTGGCAAGTCCCATAAGTGCAGTTCAAGCTGGTGAGGTGGCAAGCACTAGTAGTGTCCCGCTGCCACCAAGAAGACGAACACAGGCCCGTCGTGCCCATAGTGCCCTTCCTGCTGCATTCACCAATCCGACTTGGGTACCCACCACTTTTGCAGCACCCGCACTGCCCCTATTCACTGGCCAACCCGGAATTCAGGTGGAAACAGTTGATTTTACGCCACTGGATTTTTATTCACTGTTTTTCACCGAAGATCTCTATAGATCTATTGTGGACCAAAGCAATTTATACGCTGGTCAACACATCGCCGGTAATCCCCAGTCCTCCCTTGCCAGAGATTGGAGACCAATTACGGTCTCCGAATTTAAGCTCTTTCTGGGCCTTTCCCTCAACATGGGCATAAATAAAAAGAGTGAGTTGCGGTCATATTGGTCCACTGACCCAATTTACCATATGCCCGTGTTCTCTGCTTCCATGGCCAGGGCACGATACGAGCAGATTTTGCGGTTCATGCACTTCAACGACAATGAACTCTGTCGTCCTCGTGGAGACCCTGAATACGATCGGCTCTACAAAATTCGGCCCCTCGTAAACCACTTCAACCAACGTTTTGCAGACTTGTTTACTCCCCATCAAGTTGTCTGCGTTGATGAGTCCCTGATTAAATTTTCTGGCCGCTTGTCATTCAAACAGTATCTTCACAGCAAGCGTGCCAGATACAGGGTCAAGATGTATAAGCTCTGTGACAGGGCCACAGGCTATACATGTAGTTTTATGGTTTACGAGGGCAAAGATAGTCACGTAGAGCCGACAAACTGCCCTGACTACATAGGAAGCGCTGGCAAGATAGTGTGGGACTTGGTGTCACTCTTATTCGGAAAGGGGTACCATTTATATGTGGACAATTATTACACGAGCGTGCCACTTTTTAGTCACCTTTTTGATCATCAAATTGGAGCATGTGGCACCGTGCGACCTGATCGCCAGGGCTTTCCCCAGCGGCTTGTAGATTCCCGTCTTAGGCTGGGGGAGAGAGCCTGCTTGCAGTGTAATAATTTGCTCACTATGAAGTGGAGGGACAATAAGAATGTTTTCGTTCTTACCTCCCTTCATGCAGACACGACGGTCCAAATTACTATGGCGACTGGTGTTGTGGAGAAACCCCTCTGTGTCCACGAATATAACCAAAATATGGGAGGGGTGGACCTCAACGACCAGTTGTTGGCACCGTACCTAATTGCCCGTAAGGCCAGACGCTGGTACAAAAAAGTGTATGTATACTTATTTCAATTGGCTTTGCTGAATGCTCATGTGCTATACAGAGCTTCAGGACAGACTGGATCCTTTCTTAAATTCCAGGAAGAGATCGTCAGAGCCCTTCTGTATCCAGACAGTGCTCCACCTCACCTTCCCCAACCAAATGCAGTAAGCCGGCTGCATGAGAGGCATTTTCCTTATGTCCTCCAGAGTACCCCTACCCAACGAGCCCCCTAAAGAAAATGTTGTGTCTGCAGAAAGCGCGGATTTAGGCGTGACACCCGGTATTATTGTCCCTCCTGTCCTGGCAATCCTGGTCTTTGCATTGGTGAATGTTTTGAGCGCTACCATACACTAGTTGAGTTTTAGCGTAGGGTACAGCACTGCACAGACTAGGACACACTTTCACAGGGTCTCCCAAGATGCCATCGCATTTTGAGAGACCCAAACCTGGAACCGTTACAGTTTTAAAAGTTACAGTTATAAAAAAAAATTAAAAAAAAAAAAAAATAAAAAAAAATACACAAAAAAATATAAAATAAAAAAAACAAAAATAGTTGTCGTTTTATTGTTCTCTCTCTCTCTATTTTCTCTCTATTGTTCTGCTCTTTTTTACTGTATTCTATTCTGCAATGTTTTATTGTTATGTTTTATCATGTTTGCTTTTCAGGTATGTAATTTTTTTATAGTTTACTGTGTTTTAACCATTTTTTGTTTTCAGGTACGCCATTCAGCTGCAGCGCGGATTTATTTATCTTGACAGCAACAGCGTTTGCTCCCACGATACATAAAGCCGTGACTCCAGCGCTGTCGGAGGTGATTTCACCACCACAGTTACATACATATATGCCGAAGCGTGGGGGCAGCAGTGGGTGGAGGAGCGATTTGCTCCTGCCTTTTGTGGGAGGATGCCCCCATGCTTCGGCATATATATATTTTAGGTAGGCACAGGTTGCGTTAAATGTTTTATTTTTTACTATGTTTTTTTTTGTATTTGCTTTGCAGGTATGGTAAGTATTACTGTTATACTGTAATGTTACTTTGTTTTTTGTTAACCATCATTTGCTTAGCAGGTACACCATTCAGTTGCAGCGCGGATTTATTTATCTTGACAGCAACAGCGTTTGCTCCCACGATACATAAAGCCGTGACTCCAGCGCTGTTGGAGGTGATTTCACCACCACAGTTACATACTTCAGCATATATGCCGAAGCGTGGGGGCAGCAGTGGGTGGAGGAGCGATTTGCTCCTGCCTTTTGCGGGAGGATGCCCCCATGCTTCGGCATATATAAACGGTGCATGTATGCCCATCATTAGAAGTGGGTGGATGAAGAGAGGTATTCTAATGGTGGGCATACCCACCGATCAATATCTTTTTTTCATTCAGCCCACAGGCTGCATGATAAAAAAGTTTACAATATATGCCCAACAAGGACCAGCAACGTATTGGTATGTTGCTGGACTTTGAGTGGTTATACCAGAATGATGCCTGCAGGTTTAGGTATCGTCTTGGTATCATTCTTTTCAGCCAGCGGTCGGCTTTCATGTAAAAGCAATCCTAGTGGCTATTTAGCCTCTAGACTGCTTTTACAAGCAGTGGGAGGGAATCCCCCCCCACCGTCTTCCATGTTTTTCTCTGGCTCTCCTGTCCCAACAGGGAACCTGAGAATGCAGCTGGTGATTCAGCCAGCTGACCATAGAGCTGATCAGAGACCAGAATGGCTCCAAACATCTCTATGGCCTAAGAAACCGGAAGCTACGAGCATTTCATGACTTCGATTTTGCCGGATGTAAACAGCGCCATTGGGAAATTGGGGAAGCATTTTATCACACCGATCTTGGTGTGGTCAGATGCTTTGAGGGCAGAGGAGAAATCTAGGGTCTAATAGACCCCAATTTTTTCAAAAAAGAGTACCTGTCACTACCTATTGCTATCATAGGGGATATTTACATTCCCTGAGATAACAATAAAAATGATTTAAAAAAAATAAAAATGAAAGGAACAGTTTAAAAATAAGATAAAAAAAAAAAATAAATAAAAAAAAAAAAAAAAAAAAGGGAACCTGAGAATGCAGCTGGTGATTCAGCCAGCTGACCATAGAGCTGATCAGAGACCAGAATGGCTCCAAACATCTCTATGGCCTAAGAAACCCGAAGCTACGAGCATTTTATGACTTCGATTTTGCCGGATGTAAACAGCGCCATTGGGAAATTGGGGAAGCATTTTATCACACCGATCTTGGTGTGGTCAGATGCTTTGAGGGCAGAGGAGAAATCTAGGGTCTAATAGACCCCAATTTTTTCAAAAAAGAGTACCTGTCACTACCTATTGCTATCATAGGGGATATTTACATTCCCTGAGATAACAATAAAAATGATTTAAAAAAAATAAAAATGAAAGGAACAGTTTAAAAATAAGATAAAAAAAAAAAATAAATAAAAAAAAAAAAAAAAAAAAAAGGGAACCTGAGAATGCAGCTGGTGATTCAGCCAGCTGACCATAGAGCTGATCAGAGACCAGAATGGCTCCAAACATCTCTATGGCCTAAGAAACCCGAAGCTACGAGCATTTTATGACTTCGATTTTGCCGGATGTAAACAGCGCCATTGGGAAATTGGGGAAGCATTTTATCACACCGATCTTGGTGTGGTCAGATGCTTTGAGGGCAGAGGAGAAATCTAGGGTCTAATAGACCCTAGATTTCTCCTCTGCCCTCAAAGCATCTGACCACACCAAGATCGGTGTGATAAAATGCTTCCCCAATTTCCCAATGGCGCTGTTTACATCCGGCAAAATCGAAATCATGAAATGCTCGTAGCTTCCGGTTTCTTAGGCCATAGAGATGCCCCCCCCTACTCTCGCGCAAAGGCGAACGCAAGCGTCGGTCTGGCGTCAAATGTAAACAGCAATTGCACCATGCATGTGAGGTATCACCGCGAAGGTCAGATTGAGAGCAGTAATTTTAGCAGTAGACCTCCTCTGTAAATCTAAAGTGGTAACCTATAAAGGCTTTTAAAGGCTTTTAAAAATGTATTTAGTTTGTCGCCACTGCACGTTTGTGCGCAATTTTAAAGCATGTCATGTTTGGTATCCATGTACTCGGCCTAAGATCATCTTTTTTATTTCATCAAACATTTCGGCAATATAGTGTGTTTTAGTGCATTAAAATTTTAAAAAGTGTATTTTTTCCCCAAAAAATGCGTTTGAAAAATCGCTGCACAAATACTGTGTGAAAAAAAAAAAAATGAAACACCCACCATTTTAATCTGTAGGGCATTTGCTTTAAAAAAATATATAATGTTTGGGGGTTCAAAGTAAGTTTCTTGCAAAAAAAATAATTTTTTTCATGAAAACAAAAAGTGTCAGAAAGGGCTTTGTCTTGTGGTTAGAAGAGTGGGTGATGTGTGACATAAGTTTCTAAATGTTGTGCATAAAATGCCAGGACAGTTCAAAACCCCCCCAAATGACCCCATTTTGGAAAGTAGACACCCCAAGCTATTTGCTGAGAGGCATGTCGAGTCCATGGAATATTATATATTGTGACACAAGTTGCGGGAAAAAGACAAATTTTTTTTTTGCACAAAGTTGTCACTAAATGATATATTGCTCAAACATGCCATGGGAATATGTGAAATTACACTACAAAATACATTCTGTTGCTTCTCCTGAGTACGGGGATACCACATGTTTAGTACTTTTTGGGAGCCTAGCCGCGTACGGGACCCCGAAAACCAAGCACCGCCTTCAGGCTTTCTAAGGGCGTAAATTTTTGATTTCACTCTTCACTGCCTATCACAGTTTCGGAGGCCATGGAATGCCCAGATGGCACAAACCCCCCCAAATGACCCCATTTTGGAAAATAGACAACCCAAGCTATTTGCTGAGAGGTATAGTGAGTATTTTGCAGACCTCACTTTTTGTCACAAACTTTTGAAAATTGAAAAAAGAAAAAAAAATACATTTTTCTTGTCTTTCTTCATTTTCAAAAACAAATGAGACCTGCAAAATACTCACCATGCCTCTCAGTAAATAGCTTGGGGTGTCTACTTTCCAAAATGGGGTCATTTGGGGGGGGTTTGTGCCATCTTGGCATTTTATGGCCTTCAAAACTGTGATAGGTAGTGAGGAGTAAAATCAAACATTTACGCCCTTAGAAATCCTGAAGGCAATGATTGGTTTTCGGGGCCCCATACGCGGCTAGGCTCCCAAAAAGTTCCACACATGTGGTATCCCCATACTCAGGAGAAGCAGCTGAATGTATTCTGGGGTGCAATTCCACATATGCCCATGGCCTGTGTGAGCAATATATCATTTAGTGACAACTTTTTGTAAATTTTTTTTTTTGTCATTATTCAATCACTTGGGACAAAAAAAATAAATATTCAATGGGCTCAACATGCCTCTCAGCAATTTCCTTGGGGTGTCTACTTTCCAAAATGGGGTCATTTGGGGGGGGGGGGTTTGTACTGCCCTGCCATTTTAGCACCTCAAGAAATGACATAGGCAGTCATAAACTAAAAGCTGTGTAAATTCCAGAAAATGTACCCTAGTTTGTAGACGCTATAACTTTTCCAATAAATATACACTTATTGACATTTTTTTACCAAAGACATGTGGCCGAATACATTTTGGCCTAAATGTATGACTAGAATTGAGTTTATTGGATTTTTTTTATAACAAAAAGTAGAAAATATCATTTTTTTTCAAAATTTTCGGTCTTTTTCCATTTATAGCGCAAAAAATAAAAATGACAGAGGTGATCAAATACCATCAAAAGAAAGCTCTATTTGTGGGAAGAAAAGGACGCAAATTTTGTTTGGGTACAGCATTGCATGACCGCGCAATTGGCAGTTAAAGCGACGCAGTGCCAAATTGTAAAAAGTGCTCTGGTCAGGAAGGGGGTAAATCCTTCCTGGGCTGAAGTGGTTAAGAAATGTTGTCTAAAAACCAGTGCCATAAACAGTACTGCGCAAAAGTTTTAGGCAGGTGTAAGGAAATTATGTAAAGTAAGAATGAACAGAAGAAAAATTGTTGTAAAGTAAGAAATGTTGTAAAGTAAGAATGAACAGAAGAAAAATTTAAATCAAATCAATATTTGGTGTGACTACCCTTTGGCTTCAAATCAGCATCATTTCTTAAACTTGCACACTTTGTACACTTGCACAAAGTCAGAAATCTTGTAGGATTAGAGCTAGGTGTATAATTAACCAATTATACCAAACAGGTGGTAATGATCATCAATTTGATATGTAGGTTGAAACAGCCATTAACTGAAACAGCTGTGTAGAAGGCTTAAAACTGTGTTAGGAACAGCCAAACTTTACTTCTAAGTTGAGGTTGTGAAAGACAGTTTAATGCTCGCCTACAGGACTTCACTAGAGCCTCTTCCATTCTCTGGAACTCCCATGCCCCGGTACGTCCGATCGGCCTCTACCCTGTCCACCTTTAGGAGATTCCTGAAAACGCATTTATTCAGGGAAGCCTATCCCACACCCACCTAAAAACTGTACCCGAGCCACCCCCATCAAATCATCCCCCGCAGCTATTACCTTTTGTACCACCTCCCCCCTCCCTTTAGAATGTAAGCTCCACAAGCAGGGCCCTCCTGTCCCTTCTGTATTGAACTGTATTGTAAAGCGCTGCGCAAACTGTTGGCGCTATATAAATCGTGTATAATAATAATAGTAATAATGTCACAAGTCATACACCATGGCAAGACTGAGCACAGCAACAAGACACAAGGTAATTATACTGCCTCAGCAAGGTCTCTCCCGGGCAAAGATTTCAAAGCAGAGTGGGGTTTCAAGATGTGCTGTTCAAGCTCTTTATCAGAAGAAGCACAAAGAAATGGGCAATGTTGAGGATCATAGATGCAGTGATCAGCCAAGGAAACTTAAAGCGGAGTTCCACCCGCCCCTTTAAAAATTAAAAGTCATACTGGAATCCAGCGATGTTGGCACTGCAGCCGATGTTTACATCAGCTGGTTGAGTGCTGCTGCTGTCATTGCGTATAATTGAACCCGGCAGTGTAGCCTTTCCTTTCAGCTTCACAGCTGGGTCCCTACTGCGCATGCGCAAAGCACACTACAGTCTCTCACTGGCCCGGCAGAAGGGGAGGGAGGAGGGAGAAGGAGGGGGGCTGAGCTGCTGACATAATTCGCTGTGGCCTGGTCTCCCGGAAGTGGGGACAGGGTACCTGTGAAAAACAGGTACCTGCTCTCCCATCCCCCCCAAAAGGTGCCAAATGTGGCACCGGAGGGGGGAGGGGTCAGGTAAGCGGTAGTTCCACTTTTGGGTGGAACTCCACTTTAAAGCGGAACTGAAGTCAGGCTGTAAGTAACTGCGAACAAGTAGGCTTTTATTTCAGTAGAGACATGCACTGTCTCATCTGCAATAAAATGCCCCTACCTGCTGCTTGTCGTTACCTCCAGCAAAGTAAGCTGAGCTGCACATCCAGCATTTCCATCAGTACAGAACTGGCGTACATCAGTGGAATCTAGATACACCCATCTATTGTCTGAAGACGTCTGGCCAGAAGTGGTCTTCATGGAAGAATTGCAGCCATAAAGCCATACCTATGACGTGGAAACAAGGCTAAGTGACTGAACTATGCACAACACATAAGAACAGGGTGTGCAGAAAAATGGTAGCAGATACTCTGGACTGATGAGGCAAAATTTGAAATAATGGCTGTAGCAGGAGGCAGTTTATTCACTGAAGGCCTGGAGAGCAGTACAATAATCTGTCTGCAGGCAACAGTGAAGCATTGTGGAAGTTCCTTGCAAGTTTGGGGGTGCATTTTTGGAAATGGAGTTCAATATTTAGTCATGCTCAGTGGTGTCCTCAATGGTGAGAAATACAGGCAGATACTTATCCATCATGCATACCATCAGGGAGAAGTGTGATTCACCCCAAATGTATTTTGCAGCAGGCCAACAACCCCAAAAATACAGCCAATGTCATTAAGAACTATCTTCAGTTTAAAAAAGACCAAGTAGTCCTGCAAGTGATGGTTTGACCCTCACAGAGCCCTGATCTCAACATCATTGAGTCTGTCTGGGATTGCATGAGGAGACAGAAAGATCTGAGGCAGCCAACATCCACTGAAGATCTGTGGTTAGTTCTCCAAAATGTTTGGAACAACCTACTTACTGAAATAGAAACATTTTTTTACAAAAATATTGTGCAAGTGTACCTAGAAGAATTGATGCTTTTTTTTTCAAAGGCAAATGGTGGTCACACCAAATATTGATTTGAATTTCTCTTCTGCTCATTTATTTTCCATTTCGTTGTTTGATAAAAAATAAACTATTAGGAAAAACTTGTTATTGAGAGGGCCCTATTCTCCACACTCCTTAAAAATAAACTATTAACACTTCTATTTCTGAAAGTCTAATCTACAGCATTTTTTTATATCTGCCTAAAACTCTTGCACATTTTTGTGTCCTTTTTGTATCCCTTCCAGATGTGTATAATAATCCATCATCATTTCTTATTTTTGTGTATTTCCACTTTTGCCGCCAAGGTAAGGGAACCTCTTCTTTATATTTCACATGTTCCATTTCACATAGAAAAACTTTAAAAACATTTTAAAAATTAGGTTTACCTTGTAATTACTCTTTTCTTCAAGTTCAAATTCAAGTTATACACTCTGAATGGGTAGATAGATCTGTTTTGGAAATTTTATAGACAGGCAACTCCTATCCTCATATTAATCACTGGTTCCAAATTATAATAACAACAGCATTAGGGTACTGATGCAAAATGATGCACGCAACATCTTTCCAACACGCGTAGGGTGGTGCCAGGTGACACTAGTGCCGAATCCAGAAGTGAAGGACTCATGCTGACTTTGTGGTATCTGGATGGTCTTTATTCAAAGCGTTTTTTATATATTTACTCTAAGTGTAAGTGCATTTTACTTACATAAAATTGTGATACACTTTACCATGAAAGGACCCTTTTTGTGTTAAGCTTAATCTCAGTGCCCAAGAGAAGTTCTGACCCCTTAAAGGAGTATCCCTCAGAAGTGTTTAATAGAGTGAAATTGGAGATCAAGGATATGGAGTAAAACCACCTAATGTAGGGGTAGGCATTCTGGGGCCCTCCAGCTGTTGTGGAACTACATTTCCCATGAGGCATTGCAAGGCTGGCAGTTACAATTACTCCCAGAGGCATGATGGGACTTGTAGTTCTGCAACAGCTGGCGGATCCCAGGTTGCCTATCCCTAACATAATGCATTGCCCCACGTCAGAAAGCAGCAAGAGAGGAGGAGTGGAGACATTGGCCCTGAAAGGGAAAAAGTGCTGGCTGACCTTATTAGTATATTGGGTCTATTACCTGAGGTGAGGGCAATAAATGATTGGTGGTGGGAATCACTGAAGAGTTGAATGATGATTCAAGGTTATAAAATGTACACTTTGGAGGAGGATTCACTGTGATATACACGGGAGAGAAATATTAAGGTTGAAAATAATATTTAGGGACTGAGACCCACACAAGAAAAAATTTCCATTTTTATTTCACTGGGTTGTATTACTTTAATGATATATTGCACTATTGCATGTGGATAATACACAATCACAACCTTTATAAATGTTCACTTTCTTGTGGTTGCGGATAATGTGATATCTAGGTTATAACTTTAAAAGATATATTGGTTTTACAGAAAGTGTTTTGTATAGCTAGATAACGGAACATCTCTTGGTATATTGATTTCTAAGATCTTGTGGGAGATTATGTTTGCAGCAACCTACTGTATTCACATAGGAATATTATATTTGTTTTACAAACAGGTAGCGCAGGAGTATGTTATCACTATTAAACTATTAAATCAGGGCAGTGGCTGTATGCAAGGTGCTAAATTATTTTGGATAATGATTTAACTTTAATGGTCTCACATTCTGTGCATGATTTATTATAAAGAGCACAAACAAAATATTTGTCTAACGCAAGGGTCACAAAATATGAATTTGCATTGTTATTGTATAGTTTAGGAGGGCGAAGGGCCTTCAATGCATTTTTATAGCATTGATCGCTGTATTAATGCCAATGGTACCAAAAATGTGTCAAAATTGTCCAATGTGTCCGCCATAATGTCACAGTCACGATAAAAATCGCAGATTAGTAAAAAAAGAAAATAATCATAAAAATGCTATAAATCTATCCCCTTTTTTGTAGACGCTATAACTTTTGTGCAAACCAATCAATAAAATCTTATTGCAATTTTTTTACGTAGAAGAATACATATCAGCCTAAACTGAGATGAAATTAGCTTTTTAAAAAAAAATGGGATATTTATTATAGTAAAAAGTACAAAATAATGCGTTTTTTTCAAAATTGTCGCTCTTTTTTTGTTTATAGCGCAAAAAATAAAAACCGCAGAGGCAATCAAATACCATCAAAAGAAAGCTCTATTTGTGGGAAAAAAAGTGTGTCAATTTTGTTTGGGTACAACGTCGCACGACTGTGCAATTGTCAGTTAAAGCAATGCAGTGCCGAATCGCAAAAAGTGCTCTGGTGAGGAAGAGGGTAAATTTTTCCAAGGCTGAAGTGGTTAAACTTCAAGGAAAAGTACCCCAGAATAAGAAGAACAAGTGATCCACAATGGGTGCAGTTCCTGATGAAATAGGACTATGAAATAAATGGTGACCTTTTTTGTCTGCCAGACACTCTTTCCCCATGATGGCTAGTATGACACATGGCCTGTGTCAACAGTCAAAAACAGTTATGGCTGCCTTAGTTGATGAGCATTGAATAGCACAAGGGTTCACCACAGTTTCTTTAAAATATACAGTACATCTTGTTTTCTTCTTGTTACCAGAAATGTTATCAACAAAGGAGTATCACTTTCAGAGATTATAAATTGATATACCCAGATGCCCGAGTCAGGATTTCATGAGTATGCACTTGTCTGTGTGAACATGTTTTCTGGATGGCCAGAAGTTTGGCCAGTGACAAATGCTCCTGCAAAGGCCACAGTAAAAGAAGCGTTATCAGTAAGCTTGTAAATATGCAATCCCAAAACTGTAGAAAGTGACAGAGGAGCTTACTTTGTGGAAGATCTTACAAAACGTTTTGAGGGCATTGGTATTACAAAAGATTTTTCACACACCACCCCCTACTGTCTACAATGTAATGGAAATGTAGAAAGACCTAGTGGAATTCTGAAAAATAGAGTAGATAATTTGATGACAGAAGATAGAAAACTGTGGTCTGAACTGAACATCACCTAATATTTTATATTAAGTTAGACTAGCACCTAAGGAAAATACTGGACTTTCACCCAATTAGATTTTACAAAATATTTGGCAGCGTGCCATGCACTTGCTTATATTTTTCTCAGAAGCTGAAGGCTTCATATCTCAGAGAATGTTGTTGATCTCAAATGGCTTTTGACAAACTCATTTATGTGTTTTTATCCACAATACCAGATCCTAACAGTTTGAAAGTGCTTTAATTGTAGGTGGTAAAGAAAAAAAAATATATAAATATATATATAAAAATAAAATCTATCACCACTAGGGATGAGCTTCGAGTTCGAGTAGAACTCGTGTTCGACTCAAACATCGGCTGTTCGCCAGTTCGCTGAATAGCGAACAATTTGGGGTGTTCGCGGCAAATTCGAAAGCCACGGAACACCCTTTAAAAGTCTATGGGAGAAATCAAAAGTGCTAATTTTAAAGGCTTATATGCAAGTTATTGTCATAAAAAGTGTTTGGGGACATGGGTCCTGCCCCAGGGGACATGGATCAATGTAAAAAAAAGTTTTAAAAACGGCCGTTTTTTCAGGAGCAGTGATTTTAATAATGCTTAAAGTGAAACAATAAAAGTGTAACATCCCTTTAAATTTCGTACCTGGGGGTGTCTATAGTATGCCTGTAAAGGGGCGCATGTTTCCCGTGTTTAGAACAGTCTGACAGCAAAATGACATTTCAATGGAAAAAAGTAATTTAAAACTACTCGCAGCTATTAATGAATTGCCAGTGAGACAATACACATAAAAGTTCATTGATAAAAACGGCATGGGAATTCCCCACAGGGGAACACCGAACCAAAATTTAAAAAAATGACGCGGGGGTCCCCCTAAATTCCATACCAGGCCCTTCAGGTCTGGTATGGATATTAGGGGAACCCCGGCCAAAATGAAAAAAAAAAAAATGGCGTGGGGTCCCCCTCAAAACCTAACCAGACCCTACGGGTCTGGTATGGATTTTAAGGGGAACCCTGCGCCAAATTTTTTTAAAAAAATGGCGTGGGGTCTCCCCGAAAATCCATACCAGACCCTTATCCGAGCATGCAACCTGGCAGGCTGCAGGAAAAGAGGGGGGGCGAGAGAGCGCCCCCCCTCCTGAACCGTACCAGGCCACATGCCCTTAACATTGGGAGGGTGCTTTGGGGTAGCCCCCCAAAACACCTTGTCCCCATGTTGATGGGAACAAGGGCTTCATCCCCACAACCCTTGCCCGGTGTTTGTGGGGGTCTGCGGGAGGGGGGCTTATCGGAATCTGGAAGCCCCCTTTAACAAGGGGACCCCCAGATCCTGGCCCTCCCCCCTGTGTGAAATGGTTAGGGGGTACAAAAGTACCCCTACCATTTCACAAAAAAAGTGTCAAAAATGTTAAAAATGACAAGAAACAGTTTTCCTTTATTTAAATGCTTCTTCTTTCTTCTATCTTCTTTCTTCTATCTTCTATCTTCCTTTGGTTTCTTCCTCCGTCTTCTTCTTCTTCTTGTTCTTCTGGTTCTTCCTCCGGTGTTCTCGTCCGGCATCTTCCTCCGCGGCCCCGCCCCCTCTGACGCACGGGGACTTCCCTGTGGCATTCCCCATGACGTCAGAGGGGGCGGACAGGGAAGTCACCGTGCATCACCGGGTGGCCCTGCCCTCTGTTATTTAACCACTTCAATACCAGGCACTTAGACACCTTCCCACCCAGGCCAATTTTCAGCTTTCAGCGCTGTTGCGATTTGAATGACAATTGCGCGGACAATACTGTACTCAAACAAATTTTTTATCATTTTGTTCCCACAAGTAGAGCTTTCTTTTGGTGGATCACCCCTGTGGTTTTTATTTTTTGCGCAACAAATAAAAAAAGACTGAAAATTTTGAAAAAAAAACAAGTTTTTCTTTGTTTCTGTTAAAATTTTTTGTAAATAAGTACGTTTTCTTCTTCAATGACGGGCACTGATATGGCTGCACTGACGGGCACTGATACGGCGGCACTGATGGGCACCGATGAGGTGGCACCAATGAGGTGGCACTGATGAGGTGGCACTGATGAGGTGGCACTGATGATGGGCACTGATAGTGGCACTGATGGGCACTAATAGGTGGCACTGATGGGCACTGATAAGTGGCTTCTCCGAGAACAACCTCAGCCCCCCAGTACACCTGGTGAAATTACTGCAAGCACAATTTACAACACAAGTGAGAAATATCTTTCGACTGGCTGTGGGATATGGCAATAAATACACACACACCTGTTTAGTGGTAAATACGCTTAATCTATTGATTGACTATTATAGCGTAAGTAACAGTTAAACGGAATTGAACACACTCAGCAGCCAGGTTAGCAATAAACAATGCATAATACTGTAGTGTGGGGAAGCAGTCTCTCTCTCTCTCATGCCTGCTATATATATATATATATATATATATATATATATATATATATATATATATACACACACACACACACACACACACACACACATTGTATATATATATATATATATATATATATATATATATATATATATATATATATATATATACATATTTATTTATACAGTATATATATTTAGTGTGATTTTAACAGTAATTCAGCCATGTTAAAGTCAATTGTCTTTTATTTGTCTTTCATTTTATATAGAATTGTCTGTGTTCAACTGTGCTGTTAAGTTAGTATGTTTACAAATAAAGAGGAGCTCCAGGTTCCTTTCAGAAAAAAATATAAGTCAGCAGCTACAAATACTGTAGCTGCTGACTTTTAATATTAGGACACTAATCCAGCAATATCCTCACCTGAGCCGATTTTTCGTGCCACTATCTTGACTGAGGAAAACTGGCAGTAAAGCCTTGTGCGAAGCATGATTTGTGAATGGGCTGGCTGCGGGGAAAGGGGGAGGGGAGCGAACTTCTGTCACAGTTTGCTGCAACGAACTGAGCCGGAAGAGGGAGCGGGTACCTGTCAAAACCAGGTACCCACTCCCCCCTTCCCCCAAAAGGTTTCAAGCAGAGGGGAGAGGAGGCAGACAAACGGAGCTTCATAGCATAGCATAGCTTTAAAAATATTTTTAACCTTTTTCTTGCTTTTTAGTTCAAACTTAACTACAGCTGGTGTGAGCAACTAGGAATCTGAGAAAACCTGTTACCCTGCAGCTGATGGGAACAGCTAGGTGTCTGAGAAGACTAATTGAAAGTCATAGCTGATAGGAAAAGCTGGAAGGTTGTCTAAACAGGTGTGTCATTTGCCATCTGTACCTGTGGCATAAGATGTCACCTTTGTGTGCTTGTGGCTCCCCTGAGCATGCATCCTAGGTTGCCATAAATACAGCAACTCCTATGGTGGCCACTCACAACCATACAGCCACCAAAGGGAGCACGAGGAGGCAGATTGTCACCTTTCAACACCAGAAGATCAGGCACCAATAGGAGTGTGTGTACCACAAAGAAAGGGTTAGAAGAGTCAATAGTCCATAGCTGCTGGAGATTGTCCTCAGGGAGATTGTCCTCGGGTATGCTAAGGAAGCATACCGTCCCCTTATGGGCAAGAATAGATATACTAAACTGTTAATAGATCCCTTGTCTGAATTCCAAAAGGCCCTTAATAGCCTCATTGAAGATGCTTTTAGGGATGGAGTGTTGCACAAAAAGGAGAAACAATTCTTATTACCTAAAATTAGCAGTACTCCCTGCTTCTACCACCTTCCTAAGGTCCACAAATCCCTAGAACAGCCCTCAAAAATTCCACTCGCCTGCTCGCATTTTTCGAGTGGAATTTAGCAGAAGGCGAGTGAGATGCAGGAGTGGACCAGGCTGACAGTTTCCTGGCTGATCGCTTCTGGCAGAAGTGGTGCGGCCATCAGAGTGGCCCGGAGGGGGGTTCCCTGCCCCCTGGGCTGCTCTGATGTCCTGTAAAAAAGCCTGCACCGCTTCTGGCAGAAGCGATCAGCCAGGAAACGGTCAGAAGGATCATGCACCTGGAGGACACAGAGCGGGAATCTCCTGCTGAGATATGGCTTGTATATGAATAGTCGATCGATGTCCAACAAAGTCCCGCCTCTGGACCGGCATTGGACCAGTATGCTGTCTATTAGATTCCAGGAGACGGGACTTCGTTTGACAGCGCGGCTATTCATATACAAGCCTCGTCTCAGTGGGAGATCCCGCTCTGTGTCATCCGGGCGCCCGATCCTCCCAATTCCTCCTTGGTGCATTGCTGGGCATAGATGACTGATGAGACTGCACTTTTGGGCAGTGATAGGCTGCACATATGGGCAATGATGAGGCTGCACTAATGGGCAATAAGAGGCTGCATGATACGCTGCACTGGTGGGCCATTGTATGCTGCACTGGTGGGCACTGATAAGCTGTACTAATGGGCACTGGTATGCTGCACTGGTGGGACTTGATAGGTTGCACTAATGGTCACTGGTATGCTGCACTGGTGGGAAATGGTATGCTGCACTGATGGGCACTGATAGGCTGCACTGATGGGCACTGATATGCTGCACTGATGGGCAATAATACGCTGCACTGATGGGCAATAATATGCTGCACTGATGGGCACTGATATGCTGCACTGATGGGCACTGATATGCTGCACTGATGGGTTGCACTGATGGTTACAGATAAGGCTGCACTGATGGGCACTGATGAGTCTGCACTGATGGGCACTGTTACGTTGCACTGATGGGCTGCCCTGATAGGCACTGATATGCTGCACTGATGGACTGCACTGATGGGCACTAATAAGGCTGCACTGATGGGCACTGGTGAGGCTGCACTGATGGGCAAAAACTCTCAAAAACACTGTTGCACTGATGGGCAAAAACTCTCAAAAACACTGTTGCCCAGAGTAAACCGATTGGACATAATAGGGCAAGGTCCATGGGTATCCAGTCCTATTATGACCATAGGAATGGGATATTTCAAAGCAAGAAAAGAGGGTGCCTCGCGTGCCAATTCATCTCCCATGGCAAATTCTCCTTCTACGATAAAAATAAAAACTTTACGATCAAACAATTTATCACTTCTTCGTCCAAATTCATATTGTATGTCTTGCGCTGTCCCTGCAATCGATTATATGTGGGCCGCACCACACACACACTGCGCAAAAGAGTAGGCAAACATCGGAGATTTATTAAGAAAGGTTGCGATGAGCACAGTGTGCCTCAACAGTTTTTGTCCCATCACTAGGGATGAGCCAAACAACCCCCCAGTTTGGCTCGCACCAGATCATACAAACAGGCAAAAAGTTTTAGCGAATATACGAACCCTATTAACCTCCCTAGATGTCTGATTTTTGAAACTCAAAGCGGTACATTGTTGCACATGGATATTTGAGGTTTTATATTGTAGGCCTGTAATTCTTAGGATAATCGCTGTCTTCACTTTTAGTGTCTGATGACAAAATTCCCCCACGAATCACTATCGCTCAATTCTGCAAGTGATTCTAATTTATTATCGCTGTTTTCTAGCTGGTCTAAAACCGCTTTTGACGTAGAGGGCATAGAGGGACACTTTTTGGATGCCATGGAACGTTCTCAAGTTTCCAGGCAGAAAGAACAGTATGTATAATATAAAACTGCAGGCAGGGCACAGGACAAAGCACTAGGGACAAAAGGGAGGTGAAATGATTTAATACAGTAATGTAATCTTACAGATTACAGTGAATTGTGTGTATTCTGTATTTTTTACTTTTTTGAATTTGTCGCTGGGCTCTGCCCCCAAGCATCACAACGCTAGCAGGGAACGGAGCCCAGCACAGTGATGAAGTGGGCGGAGGCAAATACAGCAGGAGGACATCGTAGGATCCTGGGGACAAGGTAAGTAACTGTGATGCAATCCCGAGTGTGGCTCGGGGTTACCACTTATGGTAATGAAAATTCCTCACCGAGCCACACTCGGGAATACCACCAGGGAGGTTAAAGTCTATGGGACATGAACATGAAAAATCAAAAGTGCTCATTTTAAAGGTTTATATGCAATTTATTGCCATAAAAAGCGTATGGGGACTCAGGAAAAGGGGGGGACGAGCACTCCTGAACCATACCAGGCTGCTTGCCCTCAACATGGGGAGGGTGCTTTGGGGTCCCTCCAAAGCACCTTATCCCCATGTTGATGGGGACAAGGGCCTTGTCCCCACAACCCTGGCCCGGTGGTTGTGGGGGTCTGTGGATGGGGGACTTATCGGAATCTGGAAGCCCCTTTTAACAAGGGGGCTGCCAGATCCTGCCCCCCACTATGTGAATGAGTATGGGGTACATTGTACCCCTACCAATTCACCAACAAAAGTGTCAAAAAGTAAAAACCACAATAGACAATTCCTTTATTAAAAAAATAAAATAAATAAAAAGTGTCCTGCAATGTACATCCATCATCAATCACGCTGCCCAACACAGCCGAAAAATAAAAAACTAAAAAACACGTGAGGCTTCCCGATGACTGCTGTCTTTTGGCAGTGACAGCTGTTATATAGTCAAGGGCGCGGCCACCCGCTGACATAGCCAGATGACACCGCCCCCTCTGATGTTACATGACATCACATGATGTCAGGAGAAGCTGGGTCACTTGGTTATGTCATCAGGTGGCCCCGCCCTTGCCTATATAACAGCTGTCACAGCTAAGAGACAGCAGTCGGCGGGAGGCCTCTCATGGAGGCAGAGCTTTTTTTGTGGACAAGGTGCTTCGGGGGAGACCACAAAGCACCCTACCCATGTTGATGGCAAGCGGCCTGGTATGGTTCAGGGGGGGGGGTGCTCGCTCGTCTCCCCCTTTCCTGGCCTGCCAGGCTGCTTGCTCGGATAAGGGTCTAGTATGGATTTTGGGGGGACACCACGCCAATTTTTTTTACATTTTGGCATGGAGTTTCCCTTAAAATCTATACCAGACCCAAAGGGCCTGGTATGGATTATGAGGGGGACCCCATGCCATTTTTTTTATTATTCTGTTATTTCTGTCATAGGGTTCTCCTTAACCACTTCAATGCACTATTATATACTCTGCACTGTATATATATATATATATATATATATATATATATATATATATATATATATATACTAGACTGCCTGCACTGTATATAGAGTCTACACTGAATGCACTGTATTATATATAATATATATACATATATATCTCACACGACACGGTGTATACAGTAATACCTCAGATTGCGAGTAACAAGGTTTATGGGCGTTTTGCAATACGAGCTATCTTTTTTTTTTTAAATGCTGACTCGATTTGCAAGCGTTGTCTCGCAAGATGAGCAGGATTCAAGCCTCTGGTGTGTGCAGTACCGCATGTGGCCAGAGGTGTGGGGGCACCGGTGACGAGTGAGACCGGTGAGACCACTCGTACCTCTGGCCACATGCGATACTGCATACACCAGCAGTGGCACTGGAACGCATTATCTGAATTTCCACTGATTTCTATGGGGAAACTCGCTTTGATATACGAGTGCTTTGGATTACAAGCATGCTTCTGGAACGAATTATGCTCGTAATCCAAGGTACTACTGTATATATTAATACATTGCCTGCACTGTATATATATTCTACACTGACTACACTGTGTGTGTATATATATATATATGTGGTATATACAGTTGTGCTCATAAGTTTACATACCCTGGCAGAATTTACGATTTGACCATTTTACAGAGAATACGAATGATAACACAAACACTTTTCTTTCACCCATGGTTAGTGTTTGGCTAAAGCCATTTATTATCAATCAACTGTATTTACTCCTTTTAAATCATAATTACAACAGAAACTACCCAAATGACCCTGATCAAAAGTTTACATACGCCAGTCCTTAATACTGTGTATTTCCCCCTTCAACATCAATGACAGCTTGAAGTCTTTTGTGGTATTTGTGGATGAGGCTCTTTATCTTCTCAGATGGTAAAGCTGCCCATTCCTCTTGGCAAAAAGCCTCCAGTTCCTGCAAATTCTTGGGCTGTCTTGCATGAACTGCACGTTTGAGATCTCCCCAGAGTGGCTCAATGATATTAAGGCCAGGAGACTGAGGTGGCCACTCCAGAACCTTCACTTTATTCTGCTGTAGCCAATGACAGGTCGACTTGGCCTTGTGTTTTGGATCATTGTCATGTTGGAACGTCCAGGTACGTCCCATGCGCAGCTTCCTGGCTGAGGAACCCAAATGTTCCTCGAGTATTTGTTAACATACTGCATTTATCCTGCAATCAATTCTGACCAAATTCTGTGCCTTTGTAGCTCACACATCCCCAAAACATCAGCAATCCACCTCCATGTTTCACAGTAGGAATCGTGTACTTTTCATCATAGGCCTTGTTGACTCCTCTCCAAATGTAACGTTTATGGTTGTGGCCAAAAAGCTCAATTTTAGTCTCATAACACCAAATAGCTTTGTGCCAGAATGTTTAAGGTTTGTCTCTGTGCTGCTTGGCATATTGTAAGCGGGATACTTTGTGGCATTTGCGTAGTAATGGATTTCTTCTGGAGACTCGACCATGCAGCCCATCTTTCTTCAAGTGCCTCCTTATTGTGCATCTTGAAACAGCCACACCACGTTTTCAGAGAGTCCTGTATTTCACCTGAAGTTATTTGTGGGTTTTTCTTTGCATCCCGAACAATTTCCTGGCAGCTGTGGCTGAAATTTTAGGTGGTCTACCTGACCGTGGTTTGGTTTCAACAGAACCCCTAATTTTCCACTTCTTGATTAGAGTTTGAACACTGCTGATTGGCATTCTCAATTCCTTGGATATCTTTTAATATCCCTTTTCTGTTTTATACAGTTCAACTACCCTTTCCCGCATATCCTTTGACAATTCTTCGCTTTCCCCATGACTCAGAATCCAGAAACGTCAGTGCAGCGCTGGATGAAAGATGCAAGAGTCTGTCAGAAGTTCAGAAACTCATTGACCTTTTATACAAGCAAACAGATCACAAGGCGAGGATGGTTACCTTTAATAGCCATTCAAACCCCTTTGTGTCAACTTGTGTGCATGTCATCAGGCCAAAATCACCAGGGTATGTAAGCTTTTGATCAAGGTCATTTGGTAGTTTCTGTTATGATTATGATTTAAAAAGAGTAAACACAGTTGATTGATAATAAATTGATTGATTGATAATAAATGGCATCAGCCAAACACTAACATGAGTGAAAGAAAAGTTTTTGTGTTATCATTCATAGTCTCTGAAAAATGGCCAAGAAATCATAAATTCTGCCAGGGTATGTACACTTATGAGCACAACTGTATATATACTAAACTGCCTGCATGCCACTAACTAACCTGCCTAATCTAGCTCAAGTTCTCAATCTCTCTCCATTAATGCACACTATACACGGCCGCCGTGTAAGCAACCTTATTTAGTGTGGGGTGTGGACTTAGCCCCCTGAGCCATGATTGGCCAAAGGCAACCTGCCTTTGGCCAATCATGGCTCTCCCAGCAGATTGCGCTGTGATTGGCCAAAGGATGCAGGTCAGGTGCATGCTTTGGCCAATCAGCAGCCGTCAATGCACTGCAATCTCGCAGTGCATTATGGGGTGCTCTAATTTGCAGCGAACACCCCATATGTTCATTTGTTCTGCAAACAAACGAACACCTGACGTTCGAGTCAAAACTTACGTTCGATTTGAACATCGGGACCATCCCTACCCATCACAATAATTATAATAAATGTCTAGAGGTTATGGCAGTTGAGTACATATCAGACAGAACCCTAACTGCAAATGAAAAATATTCTCTATTGTGCAAAAGGAAAACGTTCTGGATTAAGCTGAATACTTTATCACCCAACAGTTTGAATGAGGAATTACAAACACATAGCATTATATGAATGTTACATAGTACCAAATGATAGGCTCTGTTGGGGTACTGTATATGGTCCTGGCTACATTTTCCACATTATCTTCATATTAGGTATCATAGAAGCTATCTGGATACTCACTTCTGTTGTTTTTCGTCCCCCCTTTCCCCCCTTGTTTTTTTTCTCTCCTTTTCTTTTTTTGCCTTCTTTTCTTTTTATCTGTTGTTTTTCATTAAGTCAAGTACATTGTACTAACACTGTAGTGGTACAGAGGATACATTTTTTGCCATTAGGTTTTATTGGAGATTATTGTATAGTATGTCACTTTATTTTTATTATTTTTATATTTTATGAAATAGGAATCAACAGAATAATTATGTGATGTATGTCAAGCAAATGAATTATTTATTTACACAATGTTTTTTAATATTATATTTAAAAGGCTCTAAAGGGTTCATAATATGGACGAAGATATCAAAGGCAATCAAAGGCAATTCTGAGGCAATATTTGCATAATTTCCGTCCCCCACCTACCTTTTTTCTGGCCTTCCTCCCCTTTCTTTCCTTTAAAAGTTTTTCATTCCTGTTACATTCACATGACTTGATAAGGCTCGGTTGAGCGAAACGCATTGTCATGGTTACGTGTGGTATCCACCACAACCCGCAGCAATCGGCTTTGGCGCATGTCCGTGACGTCGTTCCCAGGCACCTGGCTCGGCATTGTATCTTCCTCCTTCTCACCGCGTCTATCAGGTCCTGACGTCTTTTACAGCCTACAGCCCAGCGGCCGTGTCCCAGACACCTATTACAGCAGTCCTGGATTGTGGAGTATCGTTGCCGCAGAGGGCAACCCTTTCCAACAGTAGGATTCATGCTGACATCACCAGCACCTCTCTTGACCAGCCGCATGATTACCGAATATATTTCCATTCATGGCCAAGTAGGCTCCTTCAGCCGTTGGTTATTGTAATGAGTTTAGTGGAGTTATCTACACACAATTACAAATGGTTTACAAGTAGTGCATCCATGGTATCCTGTTTTTAGACTTATTGGTGTTTTTATGACTCTTATGGTCAATAAACTTTTTTTTTCTATTATTATGCTGGCTATTTACTATCTTCCATACCAGTACCAATACATACAATGTCCATGTCCTAAACGCTTCACAGAGAACTTTTTTTGTGTGTAAATTGTCACCTTTCTCCTGCCAAACTTACACCCAAAGAGGGTGTAAGTTTGTCACCCTCTTTGGCACTCTATTTGGGTGCCAGCGGTACCAGTTCTACCTGTCCCTGATTGGTGGCCATGCATCTGGCAGTGACCATCACAATTTGCAGTTGCTACACTCATGGCAACCCAGAGAACATGTGCAGGGGAGCAGGCCAGCACACAAAGGTGGTGTCAGTCACCACAGGTACAGGCAGCAAATGGCACACTGAGTAGGGATATATACTGTATAAAGTGGACAGATTAAGCACCCTATATCTGCAAGGAGAGCGTGTGCTCCCCATATTAATGAAGACCACCTTGCAAATGTTGGTCCATCTGTGTATTTGTTTACACTATTTAGATTAATAACTGCTTCCTCTCCATTTAATGTGAAAACTGTTAGAAGATATTAGATACTGTATTTATAATAATGTATGTCTATATGTTTCTCTCTTAGAGTATTCTTGGAAACTGCCAAATCTAATTAAGGTTTTGACATCATTTTTCAGAATTGTTCCATAAGCTGCCAGAGCCGAAATCCCAGCGAGTGGGGGGGGGGGGGGGGGTGGTCAGTGGGCACAGTGGCTGCATTTGATGGGCTTAGTGGCTGCATATACTGGGCACAAGTGGCTGCATTTGATTGGCAAGTGGCTGCATATGATTGGCACAGGTGGCTGCATATGATGGGCACAGTGGCTGCATATGATGGGCACACATGGCTGCATATAATTGGCACACATGGCTGCATATGATGGGCACAAGTGGCTGCATATACTGGGCACAGGTGGCTGCATTTGATGAGCACAGGTGGCTGCATATGATGGGCACAGGTGGCTGCATATACTGGGCACAAGTGGCTGCATTTGATCTGCACCCATGGCTGCATATGATGGGAACATTTGGCTGCATATCATGGGCAAAATGGCTGCATATGATGGGGACAAGTGGCTGCATATGATGGGCAAAAGTGGCTGCATATGATGGGCAAAATTGGCTGCATATGAAGGGCACACATGGCTGCATATGGTGGGCACAAGTGGCTGCATATGATGGGCACAATGGCTGCATATACTGGGCAAAAGTGGCTGCATATGATGGGCAAAAGTGGCTGCATATGAAGGGCACACATGGCTGCATATGGTGGGCACAAGTGGCTGCATATGATGGGCACAGTGGCTGCATATACTGGGCACAAGTGGCTGCATATACTGGGCACAAGTGGCTGCATTTGATGGGCAAGTGGCTGCATATGATGGGCACAGGTGGCTGAATATGGTGGGCACAGTGGCTGCATTTGATGGGCACAAGTGGCTGCATATGATGAGCACAAGTGGCTGCATTTGATGGGCACAAGTGGCTGCATATAATGGGCACAAGTGGCTGCATCTTATGGGCACAAGTGGCTGCAGATGATGGGCACAAGTGGCTGCATATGATGGGCACACGTGGCTGCATATGATGGGCACACATGGCTGCATATGATGGGCACAGTGGCTGCATATGATGGGCACAAGTGGCTGCGTTTGATGGGCACAAGTGGCTGCGTTTGATGGGCACAAGTGGCTGCGTTTGATGGCCACAGTGGCTGCGTTTGATTGGCAAAATGGCTGCATTTGATGAGCACAGTGAGGCTGCAATTGATGGGGGGGTTTCAGTATTTTTCAGTTTGTTTACGCCCCCCAAAAATTTTGAGCACCAGCCGCCACTGACTCTGTGTATCAATGGACACGCAGAACGTGGCTCGCTCACGTGTCTGCATACGTGCCCCCATAGCAAGACACTATGGGGGCACTCAGCAGGGGAGAGGTTCCAGGAGTTCCAGCAGGGGACCAGAGAAGAGGAGGAATGGGGGTTCTCTGTGCAATACAATTGCACAGAGCAGGTAAATATAACATGTTTGTTATTTTAAAATATATATATATTTACATTTACAATCACTTGAAGTAATTATATTATAAAACCTGCTTTTTCACAAATATATCTTTACCTTATATGCTGGCATTGGCTCAAAGAGAATCAATTATTTTTAGAACCACACAGCGTATTATCAACATCAGTTATAGTAATAATTATTTATATGGTATATACTACTATCTATTGAAATATATAGAATACATGCCATGAATGAAAATTATGAGAATTATATGCTACTTTGCACATTCTTAGGTTCCCACTACACATGCTCACTGATCATGGGTTCCTGTGAGATATCCCAGGTGACATTACCCCCTCCATTTGTATTATATGTTTTGATTACATTGTTTTAATTATATGGATTACTATTATACTATTATACTGAGCTATAACAAAAAAAATCTTAATAATATTGGTATTGTTTTTGAAAAAAAAAAAAATGTTTATAGTACCTTAAATGTCCCGGTTAGTACTTCTACTTTATCAGTGATGCTTTCTGAAAATATAAAAAACTCTTCTATGTAATATTAAGGAGGGGGCTTGGGAGTAGTGTTTACCACACGTAACCCTGTCTGTACTGTGCTGCCAGATCTTCATTTTGATTTGTAAACTAAACTTAAAGCACATTTAATTATCTGTATTTAAATGGAAAATGGAGCGAGTACAAAGAAGGGCAACTAAGCTAATAAAGGGTCTGGAGGATATTAGTTATGAGGAAAGGTTGTGAACACTGAACTTATTCTATCTGGAGAAGAGACGCTTGAGAGGGGATTCAAATACTGTACTGGTGACCCCACAATAGGGATAAAACTTTTTAGCGGAAGGGAGTTTAACAAGACACGTGGCCACTCATTAAAATTAGAAGAAAAGATGTTTAACCTGAAACAACATAGAGGGTTCTTTACTGTAAGAGCGGCAAAGATGTGGAATTCCCTTCCACAGGTGGTCTCAGCTGGGAGCATCGATAGTTTCAAGAAACCATTTGATAAGCACCTGAACGACTGCAACATACACGGATATACAATATAATACTGACATATAATCACACACATGGGTTGGACTTGATGGACTTGTGTCTTTTTTCAACCTCACCTACTATGTAACTATGTATAATTCTGCTCCAAAGAAACAACTAGAAAGATAGAAAATATTTTTTGTAATTATTTAGGTATGTTGTGTGAATGGAAACACATAACAAACATGTATTGAGGGGTTCTCAAATTTGGCTGCAAAGGTGGAAATACACTTTAAACAATTCCTGAACTTTGCCTTATGTGCAGGAGTTTTCTGTAATAAAGACCGATTACTGCTGCTCTCCCATCTTTTGTAGGGCACCCTGTACTGAGTGGAGCTGCTGTGTCCTATCTACATCTCTACTTTATACAATGAACCTGTGCATCACTCTGATGCACAGTCACACATACGTTTACTGTAATATTTGAATTTACAAAGAATAGAGGATTATTTTTGAATTATAGTTTGTCTCCAGAGTACAGATTTATTTTGCACATCCAAGGATGCAGATAATTAATTTACAGTAAAGGACAAATATAAGCAAGGTATATCTTAAGTGGATATACAGTATAAAATCTTGCTACAGCTGTTTAAAAAAACATAATTAGATTAAGGTTTCATTCTGCATTGGTTTTTATCTTTTATCTTTTTACTTACTTTCTGGCTTAAGCTTTGTTGTGGAAAATTTTATGAATGTATGTTGTCAGATGCCCCCCAGTTTCAATTTTGCTGCAATACTCTCATGTGAGGGTATTTGCACATACAGACGCTGGTGGAAGACCATTGGACGGGGAAACCTTCCCGTGGACACGGCAGATCTGTTGCTCTTTTAGGGATGTTAGATTATGCAATCATCAAGAGCTTGGCCACCTCATGGCGACTGCATTAATGACTCCGAGCATACATGTCTGCGTACATGGGAACTATAGCATAACTATATGAAAAGTATGGCTCACTGAGCCATGGCTTTCTATGGTTCACATCACTGGTAACAGTGGGAGTGTGCACACGGTCGTGTTCAAAGCCATGTGCTTGCCACATGGTTTCGCACACCACCGTCTGCACATGTCACTACTGCATTTCTATTTTGAATGTATACATGTTTTTTTTTGGACATGTCATTATGTGTTCATTTCCTGTGAGGTCACAAGCTTTGTAAGAGGTGTTTGGCTGTTGGAAGCCCAACCCTCGAGTTTTGGGACTTCCTGTTATGCTAATAAAGAGCCAGGAGACTGCTCAGCAGGGGGGGGGGGGGGGCTGTCTGGCAGTGTGATGCTGGAGCTGAGAGCGTAAGGATGTGTTGTGTCTGTTTGTGGGGAAGGGGCACACACCAGTGGAGGGCTACACCAGAGTATGGCATATGATCAGAAGGTGAGATGCATTTATATCATTAGACGAAATTGTTATTATTATTAGCAACAGGAGATTTGGCTGTGTGCTCTGCGTACAACCAAGTATCCATGTCAGCTTAATTGGCACATCTGGATTTGGGCAAGGCTAGATTTAATTACATAAAAATTGCATTGCTGATGGTATAATTGTGAAACATTAAAGATTTTTATTTTGTCATTTTCCCAGGACCTTCTGCAGAAATGTTCTATTTTAGTTTAAAATGAAATGGTTCATTTTTCTCTTGGCTCATTGCATGAAAATGTCATTGATTACAGATTAAATTAGACACTCATTGCAAAATAATCCAGAACAGCTTCTGAAACATGAATCCACATACATTAAGAAGTCAAGCCGTAAAGATCTGTTTAATGATTTTGATCTAAAACTTTTAATGCCAAAATATTTAGAGGTGCACAAAAGGTAGTCTTATGCCGCGTACACATGATCGGAATTTCCGACAGAAAGAGTCCGATGTGAGCTTTTCATCATATATTCCGACCGTGTGTATGCCCCATCAGACTTTTTCCGTCGAAAATTCAGATGGACTTAGATAGAGAACATGTTCTATATTTTTCCGACAGAAAGAATTACTGTCGGAAAAAACGCTCGTCTGTATGCTGTTCCGACGCACCAAAAACTACACATGCTCTGAAGCAAGTATGAGACGGAAGCGCTCGGTCTGGTAAAACTAGCGTTCATAATGGAGACAGCACATTCCTCACGCTGCAAATTCTTTGATCTTTTAATGCAGTGCATTCTTTTGTGCTTTATAATGCTAGAATAATGAAGTTGTTTTGCTGCTGATATTCTGACAAACTTATTTCTTTATTATTTCTCGTGATCTCATGAATAATCTTTTATTTTTTTAAGGCCAGATCTCCATAATAATGTTTAGAATTATTTTTTATAGTCATTTTTTTTTATTTCATCAAGATCGCCTGTATTTGTATTACTCAAAAATTATTTTCTAATGATCTCCATAATTTTTTTTTTTTATGTGTGTCAAGTTTCCACAATAACATTATTATCTTGTATTTTTTTAACCTCAAGGAGGTTGGTTGTTGTCCCTTGTTAATTAGACATTGTATTTTTGAAATGTACCTGCCTACTCACAAACAAACTGTCCTTTTTGTAGAAAAACACCTAGGCAAGTATTTGTGAAAAATAAAATCTCCATTTATTCTGGGTAACAAAATAAAGAGGAAAGCAACGCTGGAGAAACTTTTGGAATTTGCAAAGCTTTTTGGCCCCCAAATTGTTAGCTTGTGGAGTCCATATAATTTGGAGCCCAATCTGGTCCAGGGCTCCCAGAGATCAGGATCAGCAGCAGATGATATCTATGTCCCCAGGCTGTGGTACTACACCAGCCTGCGTCTTCTGTCAGACCAGACTGAAGCCAGGCCATCACTTTCTTCCCTTCACTGCAGCCTTCCCTCCACGCTTCCCTGCAGCTTTCCCTGCAGCCTTCCTTGGAGGCTGTGGCTCTGGTTGTGGACTTGTGGCAGGAGGAGGAGGAGGAGGATGGGCGAGCTCACATACGTGGCTGTTCTCAGTCAGCTGGCCCCTCAACCCCTTCTGAAGGGCCTGAGCAAAAATTCCCTCACAGAGGAAGCGATGGCCCTCCTCCAATTTCTGCAATCTAGTGGCTAGATAGCAGCCACAAGCCTCTTCAGTGTCGGGGTGGCTTCTGAAGACATCACTTGCTTCCCTAATGAGGCCCAGTGCTGCCTCCTCCGTGATTGTCCCCTTCCTAGGCCTTTTTGTTGTAAGACAGAGGGGCACCTGTGATTGGGTGAGGCCACTGGGCCCACCCACCTCCTGTCTAACACTGGGCCCGCCCACCTCCTGGCTGACACTGGGCACGGCCACCTCCTGGCTGACACTGGGCATGGCCTCCTCCTGCCTGCCACTTTCTGGACCCTCCCCCTGGCTGAGTTCATCCTGTGTATAAAAAAGGGACATAGTTTTAGTTTTTGGTTCATCAATCACAAACACTTTTCAGCTCATGACTTGCAAATTGAATGTTAATAAATAGAAAATACTATAATTCTGAGCCCAGCATTTTTCATTCTTGTCCCAAACATTTTTAGCCACTACTGTCTATATGATATGTAAATCACTTTATTTTTAAATCATTAATTTGCTAGCAATTATAACATCTAGTTAACATCATTAATATTAGGACAATAAATATGTATAAAAATACTATACCTGGCTCCAGCTGGGTGCATCCACTTCTTCCAGGATGGAAGGCCCAGGTTGGTCCTTGTCAGTCTCTGCTGGGGTTGAGGGAAGGCTGCAGGGAAGGGTAGAAAGTGGTTCCCTGGCTTCAGTATGGTCATCCAGAAACGGCAGTTTGTTGAAATACCACAGCCTGGGTACATACCCTTGCGCTGCTGCTGCTCCTGATCTGAGTGATTTCTGGATCTTATTATGCTCCTTTTTATACATGTTCCTCAAAATCCCAATTTTTTTTCCCAAGAACACGATGGTTGCATCGGGGACCCGAGTCTTCACAAATTTCAGAAGTTTCTCCAGCATTGACCTCCTAGCTTGTTTGTTATAATATAAGCTGTGTTTCACCTCCCACAAATTCCTCATCTACCTGTACCTGTCTATGAAACTGGCCATGAATTCTGGGTCCTTAAAGTGATCAGTATTTGCTGTAAGACAATACACCAGACAAAAACACTAATGTCAGCCTAAACTCTCATAATCTTATCCCAATATAGGCCTCAATCTTGAAGCAGTATAGGCCACCGATGGCCCAAGTAAAAATTTTACCTTCGTTTAGGAAGCTCGCCACTTCTGTTCCTCCTTTCTCCGCACACAGAACGTAGGTACCACACATGTGTGTTAGCTTGATATACACTGCGCATGCATGAAACTCCGCCCATGTCGCCCACCCCTGACATTCTTTCTAGTCTATTCCCTGCCCCTTCTCTTTCGGCGCGTAGTAGGAGCGGCAGAGACACAGCAGGTGTGCATTCATTCCAGTAACGAGGAGGAGAAAAGCCCGGAGACAGAGATGCTCCGATCCCAGAGGAGAAGATTTAAGGCCTCAAATATGGCCTTTGTAGAGATGGTGGACATCTCTATAATTCTAAAACGTAAGTACTTGTCGTTTGTTCCTGTTATTATTATTATACTTGCATTCTGCTCCATGTGCTTTTCTTTAGTGTTGTACAGTTTAAAATGGCGACTTTCATGTTCGTGGCCACAGTAATCAGTCGCAGTAAACATCGCTCGCTCATTAAATACGATGTTTTGGGCAGATACAGGTTAAATACATTTGGTCATGCCTATTTATATAAAATTAAGTTTTGTACATTGCTGTCTAGATGTGTTTGTAACTAGAATGAAATGCAAACTTGATTCAGTGTAATGTAAGGAGAGGTCACTCAGCAGCTGTTTACACATCTGGACTCAGCACTAGTGTGGGACACAAGAACAAACTTTTTAAGGTGATCAACACAGGTTCTCCAGTGGATACTTGGGGTGTCTCCATGTGTGACAATTGTCACAAAAAGGTAACTATTCCAGCTTTGGTAAGGTAAAAAATCATGTCTTCAGCTTGGCCAAAACAGACAATTGTTCCCCACTTCCCAGCAGTTTCATATTGCTATTTCTGGACTCAAATATCTGTGTGCTAAGTATACCTTTTTGTTTCATTCTCATAGGGGAGAAAAGACTCAGAGGACACCACTCAGAGGACACCAGGAAACCCCCACCTCAGATAGAACGGAAACTCGGCACAACACCACACCCCGAGGATCTGGAGGAAGGAGAGGTGGAGGAAGTGGGCGAACTTGTCACCACAACAGGTCAGTGTCTGGCACCCCAGCTTCAGGTAATATATGTATGCCTGCATATTTATAATACATGTTTTTACTCAAATATTTAGGTGATGTGCTGGTTGTGGAAGAGCAAACTCAACATTTCACAAGTGCAAGTGCACAAATCCTAATCCAGGACATCATGGTGTGGATTTGTGAAACTGACATCATAAGGAATAAACTCAACGTTCTTGAACAACAAATGAAGAACATAACTGATGTGTTGGGGAGAATCTAAATATCTTCCAAATGCCACCATTTTAATGTTTTTGTACTAAACTAAAATATTTTTTGTACATTTTAAAAGCCATATTTTGAAGATGCACACGGTGTGTCAACATGTGCTATCTGCCATCAGGGGGATATCAATGTACGCGTTTTGTGGGTGCAACCCCTTCCTTGTAACTCTAGTAGGTGAGAGGAAGGGGTTGCACCGCCAAAACACATCCATTGATCCCCCATGATGGGAGATAGCACATGTTGACATTAGGCATGGGATCAGGAGGGAAATACCCATTTTGACTCCCAATCTGTGTGCATATTCAAAATTTGGGTTTTATAGGGGTGACATTACTCCATCTGATAAAGGCAATATCAACACATTTTAGAGAATACTAATGTCTGATATTGCTTTCAGTTTTTCTATGTTGAACTTTGTAATTTCCAGAGTTGTGTATGTTATGTTTTGAAACATGCCTGTTTATACCAAAAAAAAAAAAAAAAAATTGTAAAAAACTTGAGAAAAAAAAAAAATTATTTTACACCAAAATTTTCTAACGCACATGTGAATGTGCACAGAGTAAAACGTTTGAGAATCAACAATGTGTGGCTTCTTCTTTCAATGCTCAATACCAGTTTTTGAAGTAATTTTGTGTTTACAGTGACAATGGGGCTTATTTACTAAAGGAAAATCTACTTGGCACTACAAGTACACTAGGAGAACATATAGGAGACAGCTAAAAAGAAACACAAGCAATAAAGAAAATTCAAGATTTTATCAGATTTTTTATTAAAAAATTATTTAGACATTGTCTGACATAGCAATGGCCCCCCTACCCCCCTAATTGACATATTTCTGGCGAACTTCATGCGAGCTTTGGGGTTTCAAGCCAGGACGGACAGTATCCAGGCCTGTCAGGGGATTAGCAGGAAGTCTGGCCTCAGGCCCAACTGAGGCAAGATAATTTTTACGTAAAAAATTGTGCAATTTGCAGCAGGATAATATGATGTGGTTAACTTCGTAGTCCGCCATATGTATTGCTGTCAGAAACAGGCATAACCGGCTGGCCATTATCCCGAAGGCATTCTCAATGACTCTTCAGGCCCTTATAATTGTAATAGTAAGACCTCGAATGAGGTGGTGGCATGATGTGGACGTGCTTCCCATCTATAGCCCCTCCACAGTTGGGAAAGTCCCAACGGTCGGCAAAATGGGAGGCCACAGTCTGCCATTCCTGTGGCGTTGAAGGAAACTGTGGAGTCAAACCAGACAAAAAAATATTAGTACTTTTGCACATAACATTGCAAGCAGATTACACAAAAACATTCTTGGCCAACATCAGTATAACATTTATTTTAAGGAGTATTTAAAGACAAAAATATAAGGTCCACTTATCAGATTCCTCACCCCCTCTGATGGCCCATTCTAAAAATTTTAGGGGGGGAGGGTTCGAGCTGAGTTTGGGACCCAAAATAAAGCCTCTGGTTCTCTGCCTGAATTTAAGGACAACAATAACATTTCAACACATTTTGGGGGTGTTTAGGTAAAGCACTACAATGGAGCTGACAAAATACATTGTTAAGTGACTAGGCTAGGTGTATATGGGCCCAGGATAGCATGCTGGAGAGGTTAGTGAAGGCAAATATGCATGAAGTCCAAAAAAAGGAGCATTAAAAAAAATTAAAAGATTACAGCATGCATGAGGATAAAGGGGACATTCATAGCATATTACAATCATGGTCATTAGGGAATGATGAACGAAATAAAAAACATTAGCATACATTAAATACATAGAATGTGATGTTAAAGGAGAAAACTTACCCTAATATAGTCCTTCTGCAGGACCTGAATGATGGCAGAACAGGTCTCTGGGATAATGATCCCCAGAGCCTGGGGGGAGATGCCTGTCGAGAACTTGAGGTCCTGCAGACTTGTCCCTGTCGCCAAGTACCGCAACGTGGTGACTATCTTCTGTCTGCTCCGGAGTGATGGCTTGCTGCATGCAGGTGTCCTGCTTCACAATATAAGGGGACAGCAAAGCCAACAGATGGTGAAAAACGGGGTCCGTCATCCGGAGGAAGTTCCTGAAATCATCGGGATTATTCTCCTGGATCTCACGCAGCAAAGGCATATGAGAGAACTGGTCACACTGGAGTAACCAATTCTTCGTCCATGAACTCCTCCACACCCTGTTCATGGACTGGGCTTGAGTCCAAGTATGAATCCCAACACCAAGCCCCCACACAGCATGAACTCTACAACGAGTACGTCCCACAACATGGCTTCAAAACGGTCGGCTGCTAAGAACGAACGAACAGAACCCACTGAATATCAGCAAGGCCTGTGAAGAACAAGCTGAAAATCAGAAACGAGCAGACAAGAACGCACTGAAAAACAGATACGAACTGACTACACGCACTGAAGAACAGATACAAACCCCACGAGCACAAACTGAAGAGAAGTAACGGACTGAAAAGCACGAAAGCTGAAAAGCGCAAATCGTCTCTTAACAAACTTCTACTAACACGAGATAAACACGAGATTAGCAGAAGGAGCCCAAAGGGTGGTGCACTGGCTATTGAACTTCCGTTTTCTAGTCCCGTCGTACTTGTTGTACGTCACCGCGTTCTGGACGGTCGGAATTTGGTGTGACCGTGTGTATGCAAAACAGCTTGAGCCGAATTCCATCTGGACTCCTTCAGAGTTTATTCCAAGGGGAAAACCGATCGTGTATACAGGGCATTATGGACTCCAGCTTGCCTCTGGGTTGCTCAAGTGGCTAGTGTCATTGTTAGTATGAAATCCACTCTGTGGGATGCAAGGAACCCGCCTTTGGCTGAATATGCATAAGGGAGATGGTTACGTTTTCCTTCACAGGCGTAGAATTTTTTATCTCATGCATGTCAGGAGGACTGTATACTGCCTTCCCTAGCTGCAGAGTTTTAAGAAAAAAAAACATTTGTCAGGTGATTATGTCTTTTGTTTTATAACAAATGCAAAAAAAAAAAAAAGCTTCACTTGATAAATAAACTGTGACACACATTTGCAAACTGTGATACACTTGATATGCTAGGATTATTGAATATAGTTGCATATACATAGTCATCAAAGAATTAATAATCCCAGGTTGGTCAAACATATTATGAGACTGTCAGTGTGTGTAATGATGGCCATACATGTAGCTATTTTTGACTGAGCTGAGTATGAATGCCCACAAGTAGAGTAGTATTAAAATATATAAGGATTTAAAACATATGGAAGTGTTCTGCACTTTGTGATCAACTGAAAATATTACCTAAAATATGATCTTTAAGCCAAAACTAATAAAAACTATTGTTTAATTAATCTGCCTTATGATTGGCTCTCTGGCACACTTGTTTGTTTGATCAATCAGAATCACTCAACAAAATTTCAATCAGAGCTTGCTTTCCAGGCTATTTTTTGCGATACGGCACTGCGTTACTTTAACTGATAATTGCGTGGTCGTGTGACACTGTACACAAATGAAAGTTTTGTCCTTTTTTCCCACAAATAGAGCTTTTTTTTGGTGGTATTTAATCACCTCTGAGTTTTTTTAATATCTGCGCTATAAACAAAGACTGACAATTTTGGGGGGAAAAAAACAAAATTTTTCTACTTTCTGCTATAAATAATACCCAATAAAAAAAATTTAAAAAAATCTAATTTCTTCATCAATTTAGGTCAATATGTTTTTTGCTACATTATTTTGGTAAAAAAAATCCAAGTAAGCCAGGGCTCGAGTCCTGCGGGAACGCATGCGAACAGCGTTCCTGTACTTTTGCATAGCAGGAACGCCATTCCAATTAGCAGCAGGGCCTGTGAGATGCCCACTGTGTATAATCCAGGCACAGGTGAGTCTGCAATGATGGGTACAGTGATTCTGTAATGATGGGCAATGTGAGGCTGCATTGATGGGCACAGTGAGGTTGCATTGATGGGCACAGTGAGGCTGCGTTGATGGGCACAGTGGGTCTGCATTGAACCATTATCACACACTGTTGTGTTTTTTTTATTAGTATAGCATACAGGTTAAATTATTTTGTTGTTACATCGGTTTTATATCTATTTGATTAATGCATATGAATTTTGGAGGTGTCCTTGTAAACTGGCACTTTACAATAAATGTTGCACATTATTTGTTAGAAAAGGAGTACGTAATACTGAATATATACAGTATCTCACAAACCTATGGTACACCCCTCACATATTTGTAAATATTTTATTATATCTTTTCATGTGACGACACTGAAGAAATGACACTTTGCTACAATGTAAAGTAGTGAGTGTACAGCTCGTATAACAGTGTAAATTTGCTGTCCCCTCAAAATTACTCAACACACAGCCATTAATGTCTATTTGGGGTGTGGATGGACTTCCTTTCTGGCCTCAGGAAATTGCTGGGTTCACCGCCATTTCCCTTCCTGCTTGCGTTCCACCCTGGAGCGCGATAGGCCAGCCTCACACGCATCGGTGGTGTGTTGAGGCTGGGTGGGGCTCTTCCCCGTCTCTCTCTAGGGGGGTCTGGCCATGCCGCGCACCCAAACGCCGAGAGATACATGATGGAGGCTGAATGCCCAGACTTAGGCACCAGCGTTTCCATCTTGCCTTATCAGCTGTCCCCTATTATTCAATTGGGGATTGAATCATCAAGCCCTCCAGCTGAGTATATCTGCTCCTTCCTGTGTGGTCATTCCTGCAGCACACAACTGGGAGTAGGTTGCACTGGAGCTGACTGTGGAGACAAAGGTATGATAAACTATGAGACAGATCATTTTGATTTTAATCATATGATATATAACTGGATACTAGCCAGATTTAATCTCTAAGTACTTTGCTTATGACTATATTACAATTTTTTTTTTTTTTTTAACAGAAGATTTTTTACTAAACAAATCAGCATTACAAAACACATGAAATTTAGTACAATCATTGTGGTGATAATAATGATATTAAGATCTATCTTCAGGCGATAGCCACTATTTATCAACTGTTTCAGATGTGTATATGTCAGAAATTTAACTTAACAATACTCCTACGGCATAACATTCTTATAAACCCTTAGACAATATAAAGTAGGTAATTGATATTCAATCAAGCCTGATGGGGGCAGCGGGGGGGGGGGGAGAGAAAGGGGGGGGAGGGATGGGAAGGAGGGGGATGAAGGGGGATGGGCATAAGAAGAATATACCTGGAATGTAGGATGTCCTCTACTGTATTTCACGTCCTAGTTATGGGGTAGGGGGTTCAGGGTCTCCAGAGGCGTCCACCCAGGAGGACCAAATTTTATCGAACTTCCCCGGGCATTGTCTACTTTCATACATCAGTCTATATAGGGGGAGTACCATATTCACCGACCTTCTCCACAAGGCGAGGGTAGGAGGCTCTGCCAATTTCCATCTCAGTAAAATTTCTCGCCTAGCGTAGTACAATGTGAAGGTTAGACACAGTTTACTATACCTTTCACCCTCAACATCCTCCAGATGACTAAGCAACAGTATTTGGGGATCCACCGGTAAGTTTGAGCCCTTGACTTCGCTCAGTGTGGAGGCAACTGCCGACCAAAAGGGTCGGATTTTGGGACAAGACCAGACCATGTGCCAGAATCTCTGCCTGCCTGCATCTCTGAGAGTTGGGATCTCTGTCATGGTAAATGCGCGCCAGTCTGTGCGGGGTGAAATACGCTCTGTGTAGGAACTTAAATTGTATGAACCTGTCTTTTGCAGCGATCATGGAGGGAATGTAGGAAATTAGACACTCCTTCCATTCCTCCTCGTCCAAAGAGGGAATATCAACCCTCCACTTTTCCCAGATTTTAGTTAATTTGGCATCATACTCCACTGTGAGATATAGATATAGAGTTGAGAGAGGCTTCTCCATCACACTGGAAGTCAGGAGCCGTTCAATGGAATCTGGTTCCAGAATGAGGGGGGCTGAGAACTGAGCTTCAAAGGCATGTTTCAACTGCCAGTATCTGAATTGGAAGGAAGGCGGGATAACGAAGGATTGCCTCAGGGCTTGGAAAGTCATAAGCCTACCATCCTTAACTACATGTTTTAAGGTGAGGATTCCCTTCTTTGCCCAGAGAGAGGGGTCCGGTGTACTGTAAAAGTGGGGGAGCATAGGGTTACCCCATAGGGGCATGTGAGATGAAATGTGATTGAGCTTCCGGTATATTTTCCTAGCCTCCTGCCAGACCCTCACAGTGGTCCGCATCAGAGTCGTCATGGATGAATTGGCCCTGAGACCGCGAAATAGGAGATTGCTCAGGGCAGCAAAGGAGCCCAGAATAGCCGCCTCTAGAGTGACCGCCGGATTCTGTGTGGGCTGGGAGAACCACCACCGAATCGTGACCAGAACAGCTGCCCAGTAGTAGATTTGAAAATTCGGCAGCGCCAGACCCCCCTGAAAGTGGGAGGTATAGGATCTGCTTGGCCACCCTGGGTGGCCTCCCAGCCCAGACAAATTGTATCAGCAGACTCTCCAGCCTGCGGAAGAAAGTCCTAGGGATGTGTATGGGTGTGTTATGGAAGAAATAGAGATACTTGGGAAGGTAAATCATTTTTAGCAAGTTGACTCTGCCAACAGGGGTCAGTGGAAGGGAACGCCAAGCAGCACACCTAGCCGTAAGCTGCGTCATGAGTGGTCGGAGATTGTTGTCCATGTAGTCCTGGACCTTAGCGCTAATTTTAATCCCCAAGTATTTGAAATCTTCTACCCATTTGAGCTGCGGGTGTGGTACCTTAGGGGTCGAGGGGTGGAGCGGGAAGAGAACCGACTTGTCCCAATTAATACGAATCCCCGAATAGCCACCAAATTGGTTAATTAGATCCAGGGCAGTCTGCAATTGAGGACGAGGCATCCGCTAAATAGAGCAGAGCATCGTCCGCGTACAATGATAGCTTTTCCTCAATTGGACCTACGTGAAGTCCCCTCACCCCAGGGTGAGCCCTCAGTGAAACAGCCAGAGGCTCCATCGCCAAAGCAAATAGGCCCAGGGAGAGGGGGCATCCCTGTCGCGTGCCACGAAACAGTTGAAACTTCCCCGATAGGCATCCGTTGGTACGTATTCTAGCTGAGGGGCCATGGTATAACATGCGGAGCCATTTCATAAAACCCGGGCCAAACCCGAATCGCGACAGCACTTCCCATAGGTAGCCCCACTCGACGGAGTCGAAAGCCTTCTCCGCGTCGAGTGAGGCCACCGTTCCTTTGGTCACCTCATCTGCCCTGTCTATATGAGTGTGAAGGCGTCTGATATTAATGTCAGTTCCCTTCCCGGGCATGAAGCCTGTTTGATCCCTGTGGATGAGGGCAGTAATGAACAAGTTAAGCCTATTAGCCAATACCTTTGCCAGTACCTTTGCATCCACGTTCAGAAGGGATATAGGGCGATAGGAGGCGCATAACGTGGGGTCCTTCCCTGGCTTAGGGCTCACCACTATGATCGCTTCGCTCATTGTGTCCGGGAGTTTTTCGAGATGCGGCGATGCAGAGAAAAGGCACTGAAGTTTATCAACTAGTTCTGTAGCATATTGTTTATAAAACTCCACAGGGATGCTGTCAGGCCCCGGTGTTTTCCCTGTCTGCATCGATTTAAGCGCCCGGAGTATCTCCAAGGACATGATTGGTGCGTCGAGCTTGTCACGATACATTACTGTAAGGGTTGGAACATCAATGTCATCTAAATATGCTACCAGATCCTCCCTACCCTGGACCTGTAGAGAGATTTATAGAATTGCGCAAAACAGCCATTGATACCTTCCGGTGTATGGATCAACTGTCCCGAGGAGTCGCTAATATGTGAGATGCTCATCCCTCCCGCCTGTTCCCTGGAAAGCCAGGCCAACAAACAGCCTGACCTCTCTCCCTGCTCAAAAAATCCGTTGGGATTGAGCCAGCATTTTCTTCTGGGTGAGAGAGGTATGGAGACGAATCACCTCCTTCGTCAGAAGTTGTAGCTGCGAGTAGTGCACAGGGTCCCGAGTGCGAACAAAAAGAGCCTCCGCACTACTCGCCTCTCCCTCAGCCTTAACCAAGTCTGCCCTATGCTCCCGACGGACTCTGGCAATGATGGTCTGGTAATGTCCCCTCGTCGTGGCCTTGAAGGCATCCCACACAACTGTGGGGTCAGCTGAGCCCACATTTACGGCCCAGAAGTCAAGCAGTTCCGTTCTAAATTGGGAGTCTACTGCAGTGTCTGAAATCCAAAATCTGGAAAGCCTCCATATCCTTTCTACTGTGCCCAGGGAAAGGTCTAAGGACAGCAACAAGGGTGCGTGGTCGGAGATTCCCCTAGGGAGTATTTGTATGTCCGTGACCCGTGGGAGGACCGGGCTCCCTGCGAAGACCAGGTCTATGCGGGAAAACGTTCTGTGGGAGGCCGAGTGGCATGTGTATGCCCTGGTCTGGGGATGACGCCACCTCCAGACATCCGTCAAGCCATAGGTGTCCTCCCACTCAGCCAACCCAGTGCAATGATGTCCCGCAGGAGTTAGCCTGTCAACGTCTGGGTCAGGGACCAGATTGAAGTCACCCAATATAACATTATTATCAGAAGCAAATTCAGCAATCTTGCTGGTGATCTGGTTGAGCACCAGCAAGGAAGCTGGAGGAGGCAAATATAAGCCCACAATAGTCCATGTTAGAGAGTATATTTTAGCATGAATAACGTACCGACCGTCAGGGTCCAGGGCCAAGTCCAGAAGCCGAAAAGGAAGTGATTTCAATACCAGAATAATAACACCCCTAGAGAAAGTGGAGTGCGTAGAGTGGTAATGGTGGCCCACCCATGTTTTTTTAGGGCCAGAACCCTACACCCTGTTAGGTGTGTCTCTTGGAGAACACATATGTGTGGGTTATAGGTTTTAATGAATTGGAACACCAGGGAACGCTAGACCGGGGAGTTCAGTCCCCTGGTGTTCCAGGAGATGATGTTTAGGGAGGACATATCTACGAGGGATAATAAGAGTGTTAGGAGTAAGCAGGTCACGGTTCCTGAACTGGACCCCTGGACCCGAAACGGACACATCTGGAAATAGTGCAATGCTGAGAAGTCAAGTATTATAGTACAAATATCAAATAAAAACAAAACCAAACCAAAAAAAAAACGATAAAGGATATCAGTATCTAAAGTAAATGCAATTTGCCCCATTAGGGGAACTTTCCCCACCCCCCACCCCACCCAACCCCACAAAACTGAGGCGTGTTTCAATCCCAAACTTATTCAGCTTGCCGGCTGCAACAGGGGGTCCGTGGAAGAGGCGAGCCCACCCCCCCAAACTTCACACGGGGGGAGGAAGCAGCAGTTCAAGCGGGTTTCCACACATGAGATCTCCGCTTGTGGTACAGCAGGCTGTGAGGGCCTAGAAAGTCAGACGAAGGGAATTAGCCCATAGTGCGGCCTCACAGTGAAGTCGATCCGTCTTTAGGAGGATACATAGAACAAGAATTCCAACATTGCTCAAGGGAAGAAACAGGTGTAAAGGAACTGTGTGTCCCAACGGTCTCCTGACCAAGTTCTTTGGCAGGGGCATTAACTTGAAATTTCCCTGGTAGGGATAGTGAGCATACCAAAAAAATATATAAATAACTGTGTCTGCGCTAAAACTAAATAAAATAAAATAAAATAAAATTGTGCTGAATAAAAACTACCAATATATAAGACCTATGAGTGTCACTCCAAATCAAACATATATAGCAAGCAATGTTAAATACAATTCGTTTGTGAAAATACATTCATAAGTGCAACATGCAAAAAGGAAACCAATCTATGCATATAATTAAAAATATAAAATCCAATATATGCATATACTTAAAAATATAAAATCCAAGTGTTGGTTGTGTAGCAATCAAGTGTCCACATCCAAATGAAAATCAGTTCATAAATAGCAAACATAAAGTGCAAATTTATAGTGTCCTAAAAAATTAGTGTTCATCATGCTCCTCCTTAATGGTGTAAACAATAAAGCATGCTCCAGTGCTCTCCTGCAACCCCCAATCGTGCATGCGCTCACCTCTAGGCATGTGACACGGTAATTAAACAGTGTCTAAACACGCATTGGAGCCACTCCTGGGCTCATTCAGGGTATGCTGATGTAAACTCCAACCCTCTCAGATGACATCAATAGTTTCACATAGAAGAAAGAAAAAGCTCCATAGTGTAATATAGCCATTGGATTTATTGAAAGCAAAATATAATTCCCGTCAGAAGGGTACTCACAATATACAGGTGCGTGAGTGCACCATCCTATCCAGAGTGTGGTATACAAACAGTACTTGTATGGCGTGCAGTGTGGTGTGCTTTCCTCTACTTCTCCGTGCTGACAGCTCCGTCCTACCCCTCCCCATAGTGGATAGTGGGATGAGGGATAGTGAGCATCCCTCCTCAAATCCGCACACAAAGTAGCTTGAACTGGGCCCAGGCTGTGCAACAAACTGCATCGTCAATGTGATAATTTGTGTGGTAGCTCGGACCTGGGCCTAGGCCATGGAGGGTAAGCAATGAGAAGGGTCATACAACACATACCAGGTAGACCCTCAATGAATCTGTGGTAGGGAGTCCAGCCAGACTGAGGCCTCTCTCAGTGTAGTAAAGAAACGAGTTGTCTCGCCGTCCTGGACTCTGAGGCGAGCAGGGAAGAGCACACTGTAGCGAATGCTGCGTGATCGCAACGCTGCTTTAACTTGGTCAAAAGATTTCCTGAGTTTCTGTGTCTCTACCGAATAGTCCAGGAAGATCATCAGCTAGATGCTTTGTGTTTTGGAATCTGAGGTCCCCAACATTTCTAGAAGCTCGGAGAACTTCGTCTCTGTCTCTGAAGTTGAAGAGATGGAGTATGAAGGTGCGGGGGGGTCCAGGGGGTTCTGGCTTAGGCGGGATGCGGTGCGCCCTCTCCACCGTGTAATAAGGTGACCAGCGGGCCTCAGGTAACAGGTCACGCAACAGAGCCTCTATGAAGGAGGTGGGATTAGTCCCCTCCACCCCCTCCGGTAGACCAACAATGCGGAGATTATTACGCCGATTCCTGTTCTCCGCGTCCTCGGCTCAGTATTCAAGGGCTTTTACTTTGGTTTGGAGTGTACGGAGTGATGCCCCATGATCCGCAATGGTATCTTCAGTGGTACTCAATCTCTGCTCCGTCTCAGTGACTCGCGATCTGATTTTATCTATATCTTGGCGAGATGAGACCCATATCCAGCTGGACAGCTTCGATTTTGGATGTTAACGTGGATTGGCAAGTGGCGATAGCTGCCATGACTTTCGCCAGCCAGGGGGGCTGAGAGTCATCCGATTCCATAGTGGTAATCTGCAAGGCTTTGTGGGCGCTGCGGCATTAAAGTCCTCCAGAGAGGGGCAGACGGGCGTCTGAGGGGAGTCCAACTGTGGTGGAAAAGTCAACCTCTTACCCCCTTTACTATACTTTGTGCTGGAGTTCCTGCGTCTCATTCAGAAGCTAGGGGGCCCAAAGCCAGGCAGTAGTCAGCAACTGGCTGTGGGAACCTGTCTGCAGGGTCAGGGGTAGTCAAGCAGTAGGTATGGTACAGTGTGTGTGTCCCCTTAACAGACTTTCCTTTCACCTGCAGTTATATGATGCAGAAGGTGTCCACTTCAGGCCTCCACAGATAGATCAGGGTATGCAGCTCAGCCAGGGATCCCCACAATCTGGAGGACAGGGGGGTGAAGGTATTCCAGGAATTGTTTCCCTGAACAGGGAGATATCCCCACCCAGCACAGGGCCTCCTCCTCTAGGCCAGCAGGATCAGGGTCTCCCCCAGTCAGTCCGACGGCTCCGGATCTTCAGGAGAGGCCGCGGTTGCAGCCTAGTCACACGTGGAGGGAAGGAGAGACCAGGCCCAGAGCACGGCCTATATACAGTCCAGGGTCTCCTCACCTGTCCCCATCCATAGTCCACAGCAGCCAGCCAGGTCGGACAGCAGGACCGATCACGCCAGGGGACTCGCGGTTCGCCGCGCGGCCCGTCAGGAAAGGCCGCGGCTTCGGCCTAGTCGTCCACGGCAGGCCGGGAGCGCGCGACGGCGCCGATCTCGGCCCGGGAAGGGAAATCCTCTTCTCTCCTCACTTACTGGGGTGTCCCAGGTTTCCCCCCGAGCAGCTGGGATGAAATCTGCAGGTTTTTAGGAGCGATGGATCCGGATTAGAGAATCGGATGAGCGGAGCTCTCTAGAAAATCCGCCGCTCACAGCGCCATCTTGGCCACGCCCCTACACTATATTACAAGTTAAATGGCTCTAAGTCCCTGCATTCCTGTATATATATATTAACAACTCTCTATATCTGCTTATCTATACAGATGAGCATCATAATAAACTCTCCAATGACAGATTACTAATTGGCTGTTTGGCAATACATGGTGGGAGCCTATGCTCCGTTACCTGGGGTTCCTGTATGTGGAGTTTTGGGCTCATTTCCTCATGGTCCTCGTGGTTCCCACCTGGTGCATGTCTGCGCAGCCCTCTCTGGGAAACAACTGATCACTTACTCATCAGTTATATGCAATATTTGTTTTTTATAATTTGGTAAGTATGAAATATGATCTGTTTATACCATATATAGCTATATGAATGCACTTTTCCACTTTTCTTTGTTCTATATGCATTTCTATATTACTATGTTACTAATATGATATATTTATTTTGTAGAACTACTACTACCCATTTGACAAAAACCTCTGAAGAAGGACTATAATTAGTCTGAAACATGTAAGGTGTCTACGCCAGTATGTACGACAGCTAGCCCACCGGTATCTATGGGCAGTATGTGCCAGGCATACAGAATGCGCTATTTTGGGTATTACATATCATGATCTTATATTCACAATCACATTAACACTATATGATGTTCATTGTTGATTTGTACTATTTTATCATGTTTTTATAATAAAATATATATATATCTAGTTTGGTCTGCCTGTCTAAAAATCCATGAGGGGTTTTACCATGCTATATGCACCAAGTGTTTTTTGTTCTTAGTTTGCCATTTTTGTTCAGTCGTAATCAGTTTAAATAGTTGGAATAGATAGATATACAGTGCCTTGAAAAAGTATTCTTATTTATTTGTAAAATAATTTTAAAAACCATTTATCATTTTCCTTCCACTTCACAATTATATGTGTTGGTCTATAACATGAAATCCCAATAAAATAAATTTACGTTTTTGGCTGTTACATGACAAAATGTGGAAAATTTAAAGGGGTATGAATACTTTTTTCAAGGCACTGTAGATATGTGCATGGCCACCATAAGACTTAACCAACCAATGAAGCAAACAGTGTTGTTGCAGGAAAATGTCAACTTATAAAATCTAACTTGATAAATTAGCCAACGCTATTATTGGTCAGCTATCAATTATGATGTTGCGCTAAACTTAGTCCATAAAAGTACCACTCCTGATATAGTCCAAAACCACACAACAGACTGAATAAAAAAAGCTTGAGCCTATCAGCTCAAAGGTCTTGCAGCTCTCATAAATCCAATGGGCTCTAGGCAAGCTGAAAAACAAAAATAAAAGCAAAAACATGAGACCTAGCACAGTTATTCCATTTAATGTAGATATAAAATGATCCCATGTCCCTGCATATTATGCTCACTAAGATACCCATCTAATGCTATGTACACACGATCGAACATTCTGACAACAAAACCAAGGATTTTTTTCCGACAGATGTTGGCTCAAACTTGTCTTGCATACACACGGTTACACAAATGTTGGAAATTCCGATCGGCAAGAAAGCGCTGACGTACAACTGGACTAGAAAAAGGAAGTTCAATACCAAGTGTGCCACCCTTTGGGCTTCTTCTGCTAATCTCGTGTTAGTCGAAGTTTGGTGAGAGACGATTCACGCTTTTCAGCCTCGTGCTTTTCAGTTCGTTACTGCGCTTCAGTTTGTGCTTGTGGGTTTGTATCTGTTTTACAGTGCATCCTTGTCCACTCGTTTCTTATTTGCAAATTGTTCTTATCAGGTCCTTTCTGATTTTCAGTGCTTTCTGTTAGTTCATTCTGACCAGCCGACCATTTTCTAGCCATTTTGCGAGTACATACTTGTCGTAGAGTTCGTGCTGTGCAGGGGCTTGGTGTTGGGGTTCTTACTTTGACCCAAGCCCAGTCCATGAACAGGGCGAGGAGAAGTTCATGGACGAAGAATTGGTTGCTCCAGCGTGACCAGTTCTTGCACATGCCTTTGTTGCGGGTGATCTGGGATAATAATCCTGATGATTTCAGGAATTATCTCCGGATAACGGACCCCGTTTGTCACCGTCTGTTGGCTTTGCTGTCCCTTTATATTATGAAGCAGGACACCTGCATGCGGCAAGCCATAACTCCCAAGCAGAGGCTCGTCACCACCTTGTGGGACTTGGCGATGGGGAGAAGTCTACAGGACATCAAGTTCTCGACAGGCATCTCCCCCAGGCTCTGGGGATCATTATTCCAGTGACCTGTTCTGCCATCATACAAGTCCTGCAGAAGGCTTATATTAAGGTAAGCTTTATCCTTTAACATCACATTCTATGCATTTAATGTTTGCTAATCTATTGTATTTCTTTCATCATTCCATAATTACCATGACTGTAATATGCAATGAATGTCCTCTTTGTCCTCATGCATGCTGTAAGCTTTTTAAGTTCCTTTTTTGTCCTTTGTGCATATATGCCTTCACTAACCTCCCCAGCATGCTATCCTAGGCCCATACACACCTAGCCTAGTCACATAATAATGTATTTTGTCAGCTTACCCTAAACACCCCCTAAAATGTGTACAAATGTGATTTTTGTCCTTAAATTCAGGTAGAGTGCAAGAGGCTTTTTTGGGGGGGCCAAAACTCATTTGGAACCCTCCCTCCCCCCAACTGCTAAGTCAGCTAATACCAATCCACTATCTGCTGACTTTGCCAAACCTATACACACTGTACCTACCTCTTTTGTGTTCAGATTTATGGATGAATTCACCAAAGCATGTAGTGCAAGGGCCTGCCTGAATACTTTCAAATGGTACAAGTTTTGTTTCAACTTTTGTTCTCCTATTATCTTGATAGGTAATTGCAGAATGTAAAAAGGTGCTTAAATTTGGACACCTTCGGAAGACAATGTGGCTGGTCTTCCATTTGTGTTTGTCGCTGATGAAGTGTTCGGGCTAGGTGACCATCTCATGAGGCCAGTTCCGATGAGGACCCTCACCCCGGACCAGAGGGTTTTTAACTACCGGCTGGCCAGAGCCAGAAGAGTGGTGGAGAATGCTTTCGGAATAATGGCCAGCCGGTTCCACCTATTTCTGACACCAAGCCACATGGCGGAATATAAACTGAACCATATTGTGCTTGCCTGCTGCATTCTACACAATTATCTCCGCAAAAATGCTACAAACTATGTGGCCTCAGTTGGGGCTGAGGCCGGATTACCAACTAGTAAATTGACGGCACTTGAAGCTGGCTGTCCTGGCTTAGCCCCCAAAGTGCCTGCGAAGTGAGACAAAATTATCTTGAGTACTTTGCGGGTAGTGGGGCCATTAATCTTCCAGCAAATGTGTGAAACATTTTTTTAATAAATTTTTATTATCAACTGAACTAATATTTCATTTGATTTACTGCTTGTGTTTATTTTAGCTGTCTCCTAGGTTCTCCAATGGGCTTTTCTTTTTGGCCATTTACTTCAATAGAGCAAACATAATTTATTTGATACATGAGCTGACAATCTCTTCTTCAGCTAACTATTATGTTGTGGGTCTGCTACACACACACACACACACATTGTTTTTGTTGTTAATGTATGTAATGCATTAATGATAAAAAATAATCATCTTTTTCAGCACCATGAATTAATGGTTTCCTAATTAGTCCTTAAAATGGCCTGATTGGGGCAAATTTTAGAGCACAGTTGAGGTTATTTAGTAAAGGCAAATTCACTTTGCACTACAAGTGCACTGCAAGTGCACTTGAAAGTGCACTGAAACTGCACTGAAAGTGCACTTGTAGTGCAAAGTGGATTTGCTTTTAGTAAATAATCCCCATTGTCACTGTAAACACCAACTTACTCCAAAGAATGGTATTGAGCATTGAAAGAAGAAGCCACACATTGTTGAGTAGAAAACATTTTACTCCGTGCACATTCACATGTGCATTAGAAAAGGGTTTTTGAACAAACCAACATCTTTGGTGTATAACATTTTTATGGTTGACATTAGAAATATCCTTTTTTTGGTTAAACAGGCATGTTTAAAACCATAATAACATACACAACTCAGGAACTTACAAAGTTCAACTTTGAAATATGAAGGCAATATCAGACATTAGTATGTTCAAACTGTGTTGATGTTGCCTTCATCAGATGGGGTGATATCACCCCTGTAAAAGCCAAATTTTGAAGATGCACACAAATTAGGAGTCAAAATGGGGATTTCCCCCTGATCCCATGCCTAATGTCAACATGCGCTAGATCCCTCCCTCTCATCTACTTGAGTTGCAAGGAAGAGGTTGCACCCACAAAACGCGTACATTAATATCCTGTGATGGCAGATAGCACATGTTGACACACTGTGTGCATCTTCAAAATTTGGCTTTCAAATTACTTTAAAACTTGATTTAAAAGAAAAAAATTCCACCACAAAACGGTACAATTTTTGTGTGTTTTAGATTCTGCCTAAAACATCAATGATGTTCTTCATTTTTTGCTGAACATCATTAACGTTTTCCTGAATGTTTTCTAAATCACGATTGCACACCACGATCTCTCCGATGTGGACATGTGCAATTGCACTAGTGAAATGAGTTTCTTCTTCCACAACATCCACATCACCTAAATTAAAAAAAACACACCATGTATTATAAATATGCAGGCATACATCTATTACCTGAAGCTGTGGTCAGACACTCACCTGTTGTGGTCACTATTTCGCTCAATTCATGTACCTCAGAATCCACATCCTAAGGTTGTGGTGTGGGGATTTCCCCTTCTTTAGGAGGTGTGGTGTTCTTGGTGTCCTCTGATGTCCCAAGTCTTTTCTCCCCTATGTGAATAAAAGAAAAAGGTATACTTAGCACACAGATATTTGAGGCAAGAAATTGAAATATGAAACATTGCTTGGAAGTGTAGTACAATTGCCTGTTTTGGCAGAGTTCCAAGCTGAAGACATGATTTTTTCCCTTTCTTAAAACTGGAATACTTACCTTTTTTGATAAAGTTTCACACATGGAGACACCCCTAGTATCCACTGGAGCACCTGTGTGAGACACCCTAAAAAGGGTGTTCTGGTGTCCCACACTAGTGCTCCTGCGTCCAGATGTGTAAACAGCTACTGAGTGTCCTCTCCTTACACTGAATCAAGTTTGCATTTCATTCTAGTTACAAACCCATCTAGACAACAATGTAATAAACTACAGGCCTGAACAAATGTAGTTAACCTGAATCTGTCAAAAACATTGTATTAGTGGGCGAACGAACATTGTTTACTACGAACGATTACTGTGCCCACGAACCTGAAACTTGCCATTTTAAACGCCATTTTAAACTATACAACAGTAAAGAGGAGCAGCATGCAAGTAATAATAATAAAAGGAACACAAGACAAAATACTTATTTACAGCACTCTCTTGATCCTTCTGTACTGATCCTGCTCTCTCAATTTGAGGTCTGACCAGCGTTTCCTCAATTGCTCCTTGGAACATCATTCCCCAAAATTCTTCTGCAGACTTTTCACAACATTAGTCATGATTTTGGCCTTTCTCACATTTGGGTTGCTGTACGGTCCATATTTCCCGTCATAGTCGGCACTCTTTAAGATGTCCACCATCTCAACAAAGGCCATATTTGAGGCCTTAAATCTCCTCCTGGATTGGGACGTTTCTGGCTCTGGGCTTTCGTCATTGCTGCTCTCCTCTGCAGGCACCTGTTGTCTCTCCGCCATGTGCTCTCCCACTGCGCCGAAAGAGAAGGGGCAGGGAATATACTAGAAAGAAGGTCAGGGGCGGAGTTTCACGCATGCGCAGTGTATATAAAGCATAACACACGTGCGTCGTACATACGATCTGTGAGTGGTGGACGGAGTAGCGTAAGCGCCGATCGCACAAATGAAGGTACCACTTTAACTTGGGGCATCAGTGGCCTATACTGCTTATAGATTGAGGCCTATATTAGGACAAGATTAGGAGAGTTTAGCCTGACATTAGGGTTTGTCTTGTGTTGTGTCTTGTAGATAATATGGATAAATTCAATGATCATGTCTTCCTCTCCAACTTCATTGATAAATACAGAGAGCTGCCCTGTCTGTGGCAAATGAAACACCCATTTTATAATAACAAACTGTAGCAATAACTCTCGATGGAGCTGCTGGTTTAAAGCGGGCCTGTCCTCTTATCTCTTTACCCCTCTTAAATTGCTCAATCCCCTTGGCACAGCTGTAGTGCAGTGTTGTAATGATATGAGTATTGACTTTAACCCACAATATACACTTACATTTATATTTACCTCTACCTGGGTGTCTGTAACTCCACCTGCAGGAGAAATAACAACACTGCACACAAACTTCAATAATAACCAGAAATAACTTCTTTCTTTGAGTAAGTAGTATATTTATATAAAGGGTTATTACAATGACTACACTATCACACCAACGTAGTGTAATAGTATAGTAAATAGTTATAACAATTGTTAACATACACAAATATACCTAATTGTATATATCTATACCAGGGAGCTCCCCCTGCTCTAAACTGTAAAGTCCATATACTTAGTAAATAAATGCAGAGCCCTGCAATAAAAAAAGATAGTCTTGACGTCTTCAGTCTTCGCTAGCTAAGAACTTGTAGTTGTAATCCACAAGGGGTTCCTCTTGGGTGTTGCACAGTGTAAGGTAATACACTAAGGCAGTTATAATCCGGCAGACTGACTAAGTGTTCTAATATGAAGAAGACAAACATCTAGCATCCGCTCTTGAATACTGAAGTCTATGCAGATGTACTGTTTCCAACTTAACTTGTTCTGTGGGATTATCAGTCCCAGCAACACTCTGTAACAGTTCTAAGTGTGTGTGTAGTATTAAACAAACTTCCGGGTGTTGACCCTCTCACCACATGAGATCCATGCAGATGGATGTCTCCGTTTCAGCAGTTCTCAGTCCGTATGGAGGCACCACTACGCTGTCACACTGTCCCGTTCACTAAAGACCAGGAGTCCTCGGTTACCTCCCCACGGGTCTCCAGAAGGATCACTTCTGCTGCTCCAGCACACTGTGATACGATGGCAGGATCCTTGCCAAAGTAGGCTGCAACCCTGTGGGACACACACACCCACAGAGTCCTGCTGGAAGGCCACGCGTCCCAGGAACAAGAGACCTAAGATGGCCGCTCCTTACCCTTTTATATCCTCCCACAATGCAGTTCAGTTCTCCTCTTGTCCAGGAGCATTGTGGGTGGGTCACAGCTAAAGTTCCGACGTAAACAATCAATCACTTCCATGTCACTTCACTTAATCATGAAACGTAAAAGTATTGTACCTTTTCAATTATCCACAAGATGGCACTATCACAACTTATGCACTGCATAACACGCATATGGCTAAAAACAACAGTTGTCAGCGCTACATACTCCCCCTGCTTTAAATCTTTTGTCCCCAAAGATATGTAAGACCTTGTTCCTGCTACACATCTTAGCTTCTAAATGAGTGCACAGGACCGACAGAGGAGCCTCCCACCAATTTTCAGGTGTTGGAAAGCTACTCTGTGTACCCACAACTGTCACCTTAGTATCAGATACAAGTGTGCCAAGGGGTGAAACAGGGCTCTCATTGTCCAGATTAACTGAGGAGGAACAAGGCTCATCCACATTCCTTTTGCTGGTAACCTTTGTTGTCTCAGAACACTCGCCCAGAGTATCATAGGTTAGTCTCTTGGGTGGGCGAATGTTCCTTTTTCCCCTTTGTTCTTTTGGTGTGTCCTCTATTTCTGGATGGACACCACTTCAGTGGGAGATAAACACTTTTCAACTCTTTTGGACAATGGTATAAACTCTGAAACTTCTGGCCTAAGGGCCTCACTACCCTCTTTGGTTGTTGGTGATGAAACACTCTCTTCAGCTTCGGGTATATTAGGTGACCACAACCAGCTAATGTCCATCTCTCTCTCCTCACTGTCTTCAGTTGTCAAAGGCCCAGACTGGGACCTAGTTACAGGCCGTTGTGCAACATCTGATGTAGATGATAACTCCTCCTCGGGGATTATCCTGACTGCATCAGTAAGGGGCAAAAGGTGATTCTGATGCCAAGTCTTGATTGGTCCAGAACTTCCTTCTGGCCTAATTTCAAATACTGGAAGTCCTGGGAGCTGTTTACAATGTATGGCTGTGACCTCCAGCGATTCTCTAGCTTGTGTTTCCCAGGAATGCCTAAATTCCTTAATAGAATTTGGTCACCAGGTTGTAGATCTTGAATCCTCACTTTGAGGTCAAAGTTTCTTTTATTTCTACTCCCTCTGCTGTCTGACATAGTCCGAGCCTTCTCATAAGCAATCTTCAGACTTTTTCTCAGCCTATTTGTATATCCTCGATAAGAAGCCTCTGAGGTGTGGTCCAAAGAAGTTCCGAAAGCCAGGTCCACTGGTAACCTAGCCTCTCGCCCAAACATCAGCCAATAAGGTGAATATCCTGTGACGTCACTCTTGGTGCTGTTATATGCATGTACTAAAGCGGCAATATGCTTACTCCAGTTGGGCTTTTGCTCAGAGGTTAGTGTCCCCAACATATTAAGAAGCATTCTATTAAACCTTTCCGGCTGAGGGTCTCCTTGAGGATGATAGGGTGTAGTTCTGGACTTTTTAATTCCCAATAGATCCAGCAATCTCCTGATGAGTGTACTCTCAAAGTCCCTTCCTTGATCTGAGTGGATCCTCTGTGGTAAGCCGTAATGGACGAAGAACTTCTCCACTAATGTCTTTGCCACTGTGACTGCCTTCTGATCTTTCATGGAGAAAGCTTGAGCATATCTGGTAAAATGTTCTGTGACTACCAGGAAATTTCCTTGCCCACTCAAGTCAGATTCTAAGCACAGGAAATCTATGCAAACTAGATCCATGGGACCTTGGCTTGATAAATGTCCCCTTGGAGCTGCCCGCTGCGGCAGAGTCTTTCTCTGGATACACCTATGGCAGGAGTGACAGTAACTCTCCACTTCTTTCCTCATGTAAGGCCAGTAGAATCTATCTCTTATCAATTGAAAAGTTATTTCTGACCCCAAATGTCCATGACAATCATGTAGAGCGATTAACACTGTCTCTCTGTGCTTCTCCAGCAGAAACAGCTGCCACTTCTCCTCTGGATCTTCAGAGGGGCCCCTTCGGTAGACCACCCCTTGCAACAACTGCAACCGATCCCACTCTTTGTGTAACAACAGAGCTTCTTTTCGGGCGCTTGTCAAAAGTAAATCAGGGTGCTTACCCTCCAGAGCTTCCAATACCAAGCTGCAGAGTGGATCTTCTTGTTGATCTTTCCTAAAATCTTTCCTTGATAACTTAGGTAAACCCTCTGCAGCAATCTGGGAGACATTACAGTAATACCTGGGTACTCCTCCTGTAGTCACTCCAATCTCTTCAGCTCTGGCTCCACCTTTCTCCTGCTTAACTGCTCCTTCACAAAGGGCTCTTACCCCTTCGGGGGCAAGTTGAGTCCAATCCTCTTGGGAGCTCAAGGGACTGTGGGGTCTTCTTGACAGCGCATCTGCATCTCAGTTTCCCACTCCCGGTCTATATTTCAGGCTGAAGGAGAATGTTGAGAGAGTAGCCAACCACCTATGGCCTGTGGCATCCAATTTTGCGGTGGTGAGTAAGTATGTGAGGGGATTCGGCACCATACAGATAATCTCTCAGCTTGTCCACCACAACCCACTTCAAGGCCAGAAACTCAAGTTTATGAGTTGGGTAGTTCTACTCAGCAGGAGACAGGCTCCGGCTCACATAAGCAACAGGCCTTAAATGTCCATTATGATCCTGATAGAGTACTCCGCCCAGCCCATCTCGGCTGGCATCCACATGCAGTTCATAGGGCTTGGTAGGATCCGCATAAGCTAACACTGGAGCAGTTGTAAGACTTTTCGTCAATTGACTGAATGTCTCTTCACATTCTTAAGTCCACTGATCCAGGATAGATTCCCTTTTCTTCCGGGGCCCTTCCTTTTGTCTCCCAGGTTTCTCTGAATCCACATCAGCCTCTTCCTGATTCTTCAGTAGTTCTGAAATGCCCCATACACACGGTCGGACTTTGTTCGGACATTCCGACAACAAAATCCTCGGATTTTTTCCGACGGATGTTGGCTCAAACTTGTTTTGCATACACACGGTCGCACAAAGTTGTCGGAATTTCCGATCGACAACCACGCGGTCACGTACACCACGTACGACGAGACTAGAAAAGGCCGGTTCAGAACCAAGCGCGGCACCCTTTGGGCTCCTTTTGCTAATCTCGTGTTAAGAAAAGTTTGGTGAGAGACGATTCGCGCTTTTTCAGACTCGTGGCTTTCAGATCGTTTTCTGACGTTCAGTTTGTGCTTGTGGGTTTGTATCTGCTCTTCAGTGCGTGCAGTCAGTTCGTATTGGAGTTTTCTGTGCGATCTTGTCCGCTCGTTGCTGTTTTTCAGGTCGCTCTTCACAGGCCTTGCTGTTCTTCAGTGCGTTCTGTTACTTCGTTCTGAGCAGCCGACCGTTTTCTAGCCATGTTGCGTATGCGTACTCCTCGTAGAGTTCGTGCTGTGCGGGGGCTTGGTGTTGGGGTCCTGACCTTGACACAAGTCCAGTCCATGAACAGGGTGGGGAGGAGTTCATGGACCAAGAATTGGTTGCTTCAGCGTGACCAGTTCTGTCATATGCCTTTGCTCCGTGAGATCCGTGAGAATAATCCTGATGATTTCAGGAACTTTCTCAGGATGACGGACCCCGTGTTTCACCGTTTGTTGGCTTCGCTGACCCCCTATATCAGCAGGCAGGATACCTGCATGAGGCAAGCCATCACTCCGGAGCAGAGGTTGGTCGCTACCTTGCGGTATTTGGCCACAGGGAGAAGTCTGCAGGACTTGAAGTTCTCGACAGGCATCTCCCCCCAGGCTCTGGGTATCATCATCCCAGAGACCTGTTCTGCCATCATCCAGGTCCTGCAGAAGGAGTATATGAAGGTAAGATTTTTATACTTTTATATCACATTTTATGGTATTGAATGTTTGATAATATATTGTATTTCTTTCCTCATTCCCTAATTACCATGATTGTAATATGCTGTGAATGTCCCCTTTGTTCTCATGCATGCTGGATTTTTATGTAATTATTATTTTAGGTCCTTCATACATTTTGCCCTTCAATAACCTCCCCAGCATGGTGTCTCCTGCCCTATATTCACCTCATGTAGTCACTTAACAATGTATTTTATCAGCTCCATAGTAGTGCTTTACCCCAAACACCCTTTAAAATGTTTGGAAATGTTATTTTTGATTTAAATTCAGGCAGAGGGCCAGAGGCTTTTTTTTGTGGTGTCCCCAAATTTTTTGTAACCCTCCCTCCCCCAACTGCTAAGTCAGCTGATCCCAATTCTCTATCTATCCTCAATCATCTATCTGCTGACTTAGCCAAACCCATACACACTATACCCACCTCTTTAGTGCTCAGATTTATGGATGAATTCCCCAAAGCATGTAGTGCAAGGGCCTGCCTGTATACTTTCCAATGGTACTGTTTAAAGTTCTTGTATCCTATTATTATCTTGATAGGTAATAGCAGAATGTCCAAATGTCCTCAAATGTGTACAGTGTGTATTTATATCTTTGTATTATGACACTTCTTACCTGTCCAGTGGGCTGCCAATAGTGTAACTAAGGAGGGGCTGTTCCAAGTAATACCCTGTATTTAGGCATTCATCTCTCAATGAAGTGAAGAGGGTTACCTGTCCAAGAGTTCCCCCCCCCTATAATGTTAGAAATGGCCCATGAGAGGGGGGGGGGGAATATGATAGGTGTACCTTATACTTTGTTGTTGTAAAATTCCCCTTAATAAATGCTATCTGGAGGTTGACCCATAATGTTTGTGTCTAATCTGCTTGCCATGTTTCTGTGAAAAAATAGTAATGTTTATTGTTTTTTCCTCAACAGTTTCCTTCCACGCCACAGGAATGGCAGACTGTGGCCTCCCACTTTGCCCAGCGGTGGGACTTTCCTAACTGCGGAGGGGCAATTGATGGGGAAACACGTCCACATCGTCCCACCACCCAACTCGGGGTCGTACTATTATAATTACAAGAGGTTTAATAGTATAGTGATGTTGGCGGTGGTGTCGGCTAATTACGAGTTCTTGTATGTGGACGTGGGGAAGAATGGCCGGATGTCCGATGGTGGAGTGATCGCCCAGACGGAGTTCTACAGGCGTCTCCAGAATGGCAGCTTGGACTTGCCACCTCCAGAGGACAATGTTGAAGGTCTCCCATTTGTGTTCGTTGCTGATGAAGCGTTTGCGCTGGGGGACCACCTGATGCAGCCATTCCCGATGAGGACCCTCACCCCAGAACAGAGGGTTTTTAATTACCGGCTGGCCAGAGCCCGAAGAGTGGTGGAGAACACATTTGGAATCCTGGCCAGCCGGTTCCGATTATTTCTGACACCCATCCATATGGCGGAGTATAAACTGAACCATATAATACTTGCCTGCTGTGTTCTCCATAATTTTCTACGCAAACATTCAGTCAACTATGCTGGCTCAGTTGGGCCTGAGGCCGGAATCCCAAATACATCAACAATGACGGCGCTTGAAAGCGGCCGTCCTGGCTTGCCCTCCCTGAATGCCCGTGATGTCCGGTTACGATACCTGGAGTTCTTTGCGGGTAGGGGGGCTATCAATATGCCAGACAATCTGTGACACCTTTTTCAAATAAAAAACAACCAAAAGAAATTCTTGGTGGCCATTTACTGCTTGTGTTTGTTTTAGCTGACCCTGACAGAAATGTGTGGAGTGCAGAAAATGTCGTGATTGTGTAACCTTATACAAAGCACTGTTGGCTGTAATTTACTAAATGCAAAGACACTTTTCACTACAAGTGCACTTGCAACTGCACTGAAACTGCACTTGTAGTGCAAAGTGGATTTGCCCTTAGGAAATAACCCCCATTTTCTCATAAAACAACAATTACATCACCCCAAAAGTGTTGTAGCGTTGAGACAATAATCCACACATTCTTGATTAACAATCTTTTTAATACCAGCACAATCACATGTGCATTTAACAAATGTTTTTCTGACAAACCAACATGTTTGTTGTATACCAATTTTTGTGGTGTCATTATCCAAAATCAAAATGTCCATTTTATAGAAAACAGGCCTGTGTAAAACCAACAAGAAAGACACAAATCTTGATCTTACAAAGTTCACATTTGGTAGAACTGGAAGGCAATATCAGACATGAGTATTTAGGAACTGTGTTTGATATTGCGTTCAGATGGGGGGAAATCACCCCTGGAAAAGCCAAATTTGGAAGATGCACACGAATTTCCCAATGTCAACATGTGCTATCTGCCATCAGGGGGGATCAAGGGACGTGTTTTGGGGGAGAAAGCCCTTCCTCACCGCTACTTTATTATTGAGGAAGGGGTTGCACCCCCAAAACGCGTCCATTGATCTCCCGTGATGGCAGATAGCACATGTTGACACACTGTGTGCATCCTCCAAATTTGGCTTTGGGAAAAATCACAAAAACATTTCGCACATTGTAGCACACAAAAGAAGAAAGTGATTTGGAGGGGTTTTAAACTCGCCCCAAAAGATCAATGATGTTTTTATATTTTGGAATAACATCATTGATGTTTTGCTTGATGTTTTCCAATTGTAAGTTACACCCCATGATCTCCCCGATCAGGATCTGGGCACTTTCGGATGTGAAAGGATCTGGATCCACAACCTCATGATCACCTAAAAAGAGAGGAAACCCCAAATAAATTAGGTTTCCCAAAAAATACCGCCATCCATCTCTTATCTGAGCCTGTGGTTGCAGACACTCACCTGTTGTGGTAACTACTTCCACCACGTCTTCTTCCTCCTGCTCATCTTGTGTTGGGGGTATTTCCCCTTCTTCCAGAGGGGGGGGGCTCTGGTCTCCTCGGATGAGGGGTGTCCTCCGAGTCTTTTCTCCCCTATGTAAAAAAAAAATGGTATAATTAGCACACAGATATTTAATGTCAGAACTATAAAGATGAAACATTGCTTGGAAGTGGGGTACAATGATCTATTTTAGCCAAGTTCCAAGATGTAGCTTTTTTAGTGTCCTTTGTCAAGCTGCAATACTTTACCTGTTTTGTACAAGCTTCACAGATGGAGACCCCCCTATAGTATACACTGGAGCACCTGTGTGGCCCCCCTAATAAAAATGGTGTTCTGGGGTCCCACACTAGTGCTCCAGTGTCCAGATGTGAAAACAGCTGCTCAGTGTCCTCTCCTTACACAGAATCTAGTTTGCATTTCATTCTAGTAACAAAGCCATCTACACAACCCAATTCTTTGAAGACAAGTATAGGGCGTCAAAATGGTGGCCAAATGCATATGGCCTAAACAATGGTATTTTATCGTCAGAAATAACAATGTGTGATCCGAACGAATAATGTGCCCATGAACATGAAAGTTAACATTTTAAACTGTACAACAGTTCCTAAAAGCACATGGAGCAGCACGAACGTAATAAACATAAAGAATAGGAACACAGCACAACTACTTACTTTTTTGCAGCACTCTCCGGATCTTTCTGTACTGCTCATGTTCTCGTAATTTCAGGTCCGACCACCGCTTCCTGAGCTGATCTTTCGATCGTCGTACCCCGAATTTCCGGTGCAGACTCCTGACCACTTTCGCCATGATCTTGGCCTTTCGGACATTGGGGTTGGGGTAAGGCCCATACTTTCCATCATAGTCGGCCTTCTTCAGGATGTCCACCATTTCCAACATCTCCCCAAAGGACATATTTGAGTCCTTTAATCTCCTTCTGGATCGGGACGTTTCAGGCTCCAGCCTTTCCTCCTCCTCCTCCTCCTCGTTGCTACAATTAGCACGATCCTGCTGTCTATCCGCCATGTGCTCTTCCCCCACTGCGCCGAACGAAAAGGGGCGGGGAATAGACTAGAAAGAACGTCAGGGGCGGGCGGAGTTATACGCATGCGCAGTGTGTATAAATCGTAACGCGCGCGTCTTACGTACGATCTGTGAGCGGAGGAAGGAGCATCGGAGACGCCGATCGTGCTAACGAAGGTAGGATCTAAACTTGGGCCTATACTGCTTTGAAATGGAAGCCTATATATTGTAACAAGATTAGGGGAGTTTGGCCTGACATTAGGGTTTGTCTTGTGTTGTGTCTTGCAGAGAAAATGGATGGGTTCAACGACCACAATTTCCTGCCCCTGTTTATTGACAAGTACAGGGAGCTGCCCTGTCTGTGGCAAGTGAGACACCCCCACTATAATCACAAACAGAAGAGGCAGGCAGCGCTGGAGAAACTGCTGGAGTTGGTGAAGCCGGTGGTCCCCACAGCAACCATCCCTTAATTGAAAGCTAAAATTGGTGGCCTGAGGAGCACATATCTTAGGGAGCGCAAGAAGGTCACAGATTCCCAGAGGTCCGGAGCTGCAGCAGATGACGTTTATGTCCCCAGGCTGTGGTACTATGAGAGACTGCGATTTCTGTCAGACCACACTGAAGTCAGGGAATCACTCTCTACTCTTCCTTCCACTCTTCCTTCCATACCAGCTGAGGCTTCCGATGTCCAACCTGGGCCTTCCAGCCAGGAAGAAGTGGAGGAGCCCAGCTGGAGTCAGGTATAGCATTCTTCTACAGATTTCTGGGCAATAAATAAATGATGTTTACTATAGATGTTATTATTGATCATTAATTGCTGATTAAAAAAAGTGCTTTACATATCAATAGACAGTAGTGGGCACCCAAAATTGGGAAAAGAATGAAAACTGCTGGGCTCAGAAGGATAGTCTGTTATATTTGTTAACATTCAATTTGCAGCAGTCAGGAGGTGAAAATTGTGTGTGATTGATGTAAAAAATACTAAAACTATGTCCCTTTTTCATACACAGGAAGACCCCAGCCAGGAGGAGGTTGTGGAATGTGGCAGTCAGGAGGAGGCGGGGATTAGTGTCAGCCAGGAGGAGGCGGGGATTAGTTGCAGCCTGGAGGAGGCGGGGCTAAGTGTCAGCCAAGAGAAGCCTGGGACAAGTCGCAGCCTGACTGAGTCTCAGGTTCCTCCCCTCCGCCTGCCATACAAAAGGGCCAGGAAGGCGACTCCGAGTCCCGTGCAGGATTCAGCATACAGGCTGATCCAGGAGGCTTCTGCGTCCCTCAGAGCCTTCCCCAGTCCTGAAGAGGCCTTTGCCTGCATGGCTGCCACCAAATTGCAGGGCATGCAGGAGGGTCAACGCAAGATCTCTGAGGACCTGATTTATAAAGTCCTACGTAAGGGGGAGAGTGGGGAACTAACACACAAGACGGATGTCATGGAGAGGGACGATCCTCCTCCTCCTCCTGCTGCCACAACTCCACCACCACAGCCACAGCGTGGAAGGAGGTGTGGAAAGAAGACCAAAGAGTGATGACCCTGGGTTCAGTCTGGTCTGACAGAAGATGCAGTCTCTCGTATGACCACAGCCTGGGGACACAGATGTCATCTGCTGCTTTCCGGATCTCTGGGACTTCTGGACCAGACTGCCCTCCCTTATGATATGGACTCCTCAGGCCACCAATTTTGGTTTTAAATAATTGATGTCTGCCCTGGGGGTCCAAGGCTTCGCCCACTTCTGCAGTTTCTCCAGCGTTGCCTCCCTCTTTGTTTATAGTTGTGACCCCTTAATAAAAGATTTTTAGGTAAATTCTACTCTCCTGTGTGTGTTTTCATCCAAAAAGGACCGTTTGTTGGTGACGATTCAGGTACATTTCTAAAGTACAATGTGAAATTAACAAGGGACACCAACACCAAACAATCTCCTACAGATTAAATAGAACAACATATCAATGGTGTTGTGGGAACTTGTCACCAAAAACACACACAAACATTTTCGGGAATACAAATCAAAATCACCAAAAAAAAAAAAGAGAAACACAAAAAAAGAATCTACATTAAAGTCCAAAAAAAAAAAAAAATTTTGTTGTCAGATGTGAGAAATCAAAATATATTGAGGGAATCCCGATAAACAGTAACGAAATAAGTTTGTGAGAAGTGTGTGTGAATATGAGCAGCAAAACGACTTAATTCTTGTCACATTATAAAGAAGAAGAGAGTGCGCTGTATTAAACCATTTTGAACATTGCAGCGTGACGAAAGTGCTGTATCCATTCCGAACGCTACGTTTACCAGAACGAGCTGTCCCGTGTCGGAATTTCTTCTGAGCATGCGTGGCACTTTGTGCGTCGGAACAGGCCACACACGGTCGGAAAAGACGCGATCGGATTTTGTTTCGGAAAATTTTATCTCCTGCTGTCCAACTTTGTGTGTTGGAAAATCCGATGTAAAATGTCCGATGGCGCCCACACACAGTCGGAATTTCCGACAACACGCTCCGATCGGACATTGTCCATCGGAAAATCCGACCGTGTGTACGGGGCATAAGTGGGTGGGCTATCTTTGCGAACCCCTCCACAAACCTCCGGTAGTAAGAGCAGAATCCTAGGAATGACCTGAGCTCAGTCAAATTCGTGGGCCTTGGCCAAGAGGTAACAGCTTCCAATTTCTCAGGGTCAGTTGCTATCCCTTCTTCAGACACAATGTGCCCCAGATAGTTTACTGAAGATTGATAGAACTGACATTTCTCCATTGAAAGTTTCAAACCCTCTTCATGTAGCCTCTTTAGAACCTTTTCCAGTCGCTCTTCATATTCTTCAACAGTTCGGCCAAATACAATGATATCGTCTAAGTATACTAAGACCTCAATCAAGTTCATGTCGCCTTCTCCATGAGCCATTGGAAAGTTGCTGGGGCCCCAGAGAGACCTTGTGGCATCTGGTTGAATTCATAGAACCCCATGGGGGTGATGAAAGCAGTCTTCTCCTTATCCTCAGGACTCATGGGGATCTGATAATAGCCACTCTTCAGATCTAATACACTGAACCACTTCGCCCCTGACAGGCTCTGTAGGGCATCTTCTATACAGTATATTGCTGGGGCCCCAGACAGACCTTGTGGCATCCGGTTGAATTCATAGAACCTGACGGGGGTGATGAAAGCAGTCTTCTCCTTATCCTCAGGACTCATGGGGATCTGATAAAAGCCACTCTTCAGATCTAATATACCGAACCACTTCGCCCCTGACAGGCTCTGTAGGGGGGTAGTGTATTGATCAGGAATGGTCCGTCGGTTCAGAGTCCTGTAGTCGATACACAGCCGGAGTGACCCATTTTTTTTCCTCACCACCACTATCGGAGAGGCATATGGATTCCTGGACTCCTTGATAATCCCAGTCCTTTTCAGCTCAGCCAGCTGTTCTCGGAGGTCTTCAAGATCTCCCAGTAGGATCCTCCTGACCCTTTCCCGAAAAGGTTTGTCTTCTTCCAACCGGATCTTGTGCTCTGCACTCTTGGCATACCCCACATCAAACTCGCTCTTTGAGAAAACTTCTTTCCATCTCATGAGCTGGGCTTTGGCTCTCTCCATCCATGCAAGCGTAAGGGAGGTGTTTTTCGGGTAAAAATTCTCTATGGGAATCTCCTCTTCTGGCTCCTTTTTCACATCTCTTGGAGAAACCGGGGTTGCTTGATTCGCCTGCCCAAGTAGCATTCTTGCTGGTATCTTCACAGGCAAGGCTGTCATGTTCCGAACACTGACTGAGACTCTCCCCCTACTTCTCTTAAGTGCCTTAGTAGATAACACTTTTGGGAGTATCTCCAGACCCACATCTTCTTCCTGAGTGTCCGTCTCCAAGACAATGAAAGGACCAGGTTGTCTCCAACTCAACTTGACAGAGGCTCTCATGCATACCACTTCACCCGGTTGTAGCAGTTCTTCACCTCGGTCTAAACGCCAAACTTTTCCCACCCCTTCTGGTGGGGCCTTCTGTTCATGTACTATATTCTTGTACACTTGGGTTAGCATGGGATGCACCTTCATGGCCGGGGCACTTTCCTTCTGTACAAGCGGTGTCAGGAGTCTTCTGACCAGATCAGTACTCGTTCCGATAATAAGGGAATTTTTAGGAGCCCCAGGGGGCCGAGGACACACAACCGCCAGGGTGTCGAAAGTCTCCGCCTTGCCGGCCACACTCGGTTCAAAGGTAAGTTTGATAGGGATATACCCCTCATAGGGGAAGTTCTGGGTACCTAGGCCCCATATCTCCAATTCTTCCAACTTTTGCAGGGGCAGATGCTTGAGATGCTTCATGTAGAAATCTTTATACAATAAGGTCACTTGGGCTCCAGTATCCAGCAGTGCCTTGGCATAGATTCCTTCTACATGGATGGGGATGATCGGAGAGGGTCCCACTAAGTTGCGGGGAAATTCACTCTGAGTGTTCGGCTTCTTCTGCCTGTTAGTGCGCATCTTGACTCCTCTTTTCCATGGACGCTCACTCAACTTCATTCCTCCTCTTACTCTCAAAACTTTGGGAACTTGGGTTTTGTTGGAGTTGACGACAGTTACAGGGCGCCCAGATGACTCCTTCACTGGGGCCCTTTGAAGTTTTCCACCGGCTTTTGACGTTGTACTGCTGCCCTTGGACTTGGGCACATGTTCCCAAAGTGTCCAACCCCTCCACAGTTGAAACAAAGTCCAGATCGGCTTCTGAAGGTGGAGTCTGATACTCTCTTTAAATTTTTTGTCCCTCCATTGGGCGGATTTGGGGGTCTCGTGGTCAGCAAAGCCATCATTTCCATTAACTGAGCCACCTGAGTCTTAAGAAGCTCAATCTGGGGATCATCCTCCATCACACTGACTGTTCGGACTCCAACAATGTGCTTTGGTTCTTGGATGTTCTCCTTTTTCCTTTCTAGGATAGCTTCTTCCTCCCTTACAATCTGATTTAGATATGGGTACTTCAATATGCCTCCATCTTGGCGAGTTCTTAACTGGAGGGTGATAGGGTCCAAAGGCTGGGCACCCCTTAAGACTTGTTTGGCTCAAATTTCATCCACCTTACAAGGATCTAATCCCTTCTTCAGTAATATCTGGTGAATAACCTTGTCCAGCCGTCTCATATATTCTGACAGCTTCTCTCCTGTTTCTTGATAGGTGTGTTCTAATTGATAAATTAGGACAGAAGCCTTTTCGGTACGTCCGAACACATCTTGCAGGATATCTATGTAGTCTTGGGCTACACAGTTCTGTTTACTGAGCTTTAAATTTCGAATGGCCTCAGAAGCAGGTCCTTGTAGACTCTCAGTAATTCGCTGTTTCTTTTGCGTTTCAGGGATGTTCCACTCATCCAACACTTACGTGGCCTGTTCCAACCAGTCTTCAAAAGTGTCTTCTCCTTTGGGTACAGGCCGTTGGCCCGAGAAAATTCCCAGTTTTCGGTACCCAGTCCCTTCTGGGGATAGTGTTTTTACCACTCGATTAATGTGTTCTTTCTCCCAGATATCTCCCCAGAGTTCCATGGCCGCGCTCGGTTCTGAGCAGGTGCCTTTCACCTCACACCACTGTGCCACAGTGGGGGGATCCATTCTAGGGTTCTTTAGGGGTGCTCGATTTCAGAGTGACAGTTATCCCGGACGAGCCCCCACATGTAGCAATAACTCTCGGTGGAGCTGCTGGTTTAAAGCGGGCCTGTCCTCTTATCTCTTTACCCCTCTTAAATTGCTCAATCCCCTTGGCACAGCTGTAGTGCAGTGTTGTAATGATATGAGTATTGACTTTAACCCACAATATACACTTACATTTATATTTACCTCTACCTGGGTGTTTGTAACTCCACCTGCAGGAGAAATAACAACACTGCACACAAACTTCAATAATAACCAGAAATAACTTCTTTCTTTGAGTAAGTAGTATATTTATATAAAGGGTTATTACAATGACTACACTATCACACCAACGTAGTGTAATAGTATAGTAAATAGTTATAACAATTGATAACATACACAAATATACCTAATTGTATATATCTATACCAGGGAGCTCCCCTGCTCTAAACTGTAAAGTCCCTATACTTAGTAAATAAATGTAGAGCCCTGCAATAAAAAAAGATAGTCTTGACGTCTTCAGTCTTCGCTAGCTAAGAACTTGAAATTGTAATCCACAAGGGGTTCCTCTTGGGTGTTGCGCAGTGTAAGGTAATACACTAAGGCAGTTATAATCCGGCAGACTGACTAAGTGTTCTCATATGAAGAAGACAAACATCTAGCATCCGCTCTTGAATACTGAAGACTGATGTATTGTTTTCCAACTTAACTTGTTCTGTGGGACTATCAGTCCCAGCAACACCCTGTAACAGTTCTAAGTGTGTGTGTAGTATTAAACAAACTTCCGGGTATTAACCCTCTCACCACATGAGATCCAGGCAGATGGATGTCTCTGTTTCAGCAGTTCTCAGTCCGTATGGAGGCACCACCACGCCGTCACACTGTCCCATTCACTAACGACCAGGAGTCCTTGGTTACCTCCCCACGGGTCTCCGGAATGATCACTTCTGCTGCTCCAGCACACTGTGATACGATGGCAGGATCCTTGCAGCTGCTCCGTTCCTTCTCAATGTAGGTCACAACCCTGTGGGACACACACACCCACAGAGTCCTGCTGGCAGGCCACGAGTCCCAGGAACAAGAGACCTAAGATGGCCTCTCCTTACCCTTTTATATCCTCACACAATGCAGTTCAGTTCTCCTCTTGTCCAGGAGCATTGTGGGTGGGTCACAGCTAAAGTTCTGAAGTAAACAATCAATCACTTCCATGTCACTTCACTTAATCATGAAATATAAAAGTATTGTACCTTTTCAATTATCCACAAGATGGCACTATCACAACTTATGTACTGCATAACACACATATGGCTAATAGGGATGAGCCGAACATGTTCGGTTCGCACCAGAACATGCGAACAGGAAAAAAGTTCGTTCGAACACGCGAACACCGTTAAAGTCTATGGGACACGAACATGAATAATCAAAAGTGCTAATTTTAAAGGCTTATATGCAAGTTATTGTCATAAAAAGTGTTTGGGGACCTAGGTCCTGCCCCAGGGGACATGGATCAATGCAAAAAAAAGTTTTAAAACGGCCGTTTTTTCGCTTTAAGCATTATTAAAATCACTGCTCCCGAAAAAACGGCCGTTTTTAAAACTTTTTTTTGTCTTGATCCATGTCCCCTGGGGCAGGACCCAGGTCCCCAAACACTTTTTATGACAATACCATGCATATAAGCTTTTAAAATTAGCACTTTTGATTTCTCCCATAGACTTTTAAAGGGTGTTCCGCGGCATTCAAATTTGCCGCGAACACCCCAAATTGTTCACTGTTCGACGAACTTGCGAACAGCCGATGCTCGAGTCGAACATGAGTTCGACTCAAACTTGAAGCTCGTCCCTAATGGCTAAAAACAACAGTTGTCAGCGCTACAAAACTAAAGAGGAAGGCAGCGCTTGATGAACTGTTGGAATTGGTGAAGCCGGTGATTCCCACGGCAAACATCAACTATTTGAAGTGCAAAATTGGTGGCCTGAGGAGCACATATAATAGGGAGCGCAAGAAGGTCCAGGATTCCATAAGATCAGGAGCAGCAGCAGATGACGTTTATGTCCCCAGGCTCTGGTACTATGACAGACTGCGTTTTTGTCAGAGCAGACTGAAATCAGGCAATCACTGTCAACCCTTCCTTCTACTCTTCCTTCCATCTCAGCTAAGGCTTCTGAAGTCCAACCTGGGCCTTCCACCAAGGAAGATGTGGAGGAGCCCAGCTTGAGCCAGGTATAGCATTGTTCAACATATTTCTTGACCAAAAATTGATGATGTTAACTGGATGCTATTAATGATCACTAATTTCTGATTTAACAAAGTGGTTTACATATCAATAGACAGTAGTAGCCAAAAATGATTGGGACATGAATGAAAAATGCTGGGGTCAGAATGATAGTCTTTTCTATTTGTTAACATTCAATTTGCAACAGTCATGAGCTCTAAATTGTGTGTGATTGATGACCAAAAAACTAAAACTATGTCCCATTTTCATACACAGGAAAGTCTCAGCCAGGAGGAGGCCGTGGAAAGTCTCAGCCAGGAGGTAGCGGGGGAAAGTGGCAGCCAGGAGGTGGCCATGGAAAGTGGCAGCCAGGAGGTGGCTGTGCCCAGTAGCCTGACCGATTCGCAGGTTCCTCCCCTCCACCTTCCAACAAAAAGGCCCAGGGAGGGGAGGAACATGGAGGAGTCAGCGCTTGGTTTGATTTGGCAGGCTACTGAGGTCCTCACAAACACCCCTAATGTCCAGGAGGCCTTTGCGTGTATGACGGCCAGTATGATGCAGGAATTGGAGGTGGGCCAACGCCTCATCAGTGAGGAGCTCATATTTCAGGTCCTAAATAAGAGGGTGGGGGCAAACTCACCAAGAAAAGTCATGTATGTGAGTTGGACCATACTCCTCCTCCACCTCCTGACACAACTCCAACACCACAGCCACAGCCTGGAAGGAAGCATGCAAGGAAGTCTTGAGAGTGATGGCCTGGGTTTGGTCTGGTCTGGCAAAAGACGCAGGCTGTTGTAAGACCACAGCCTGGGGACATATATGTCATCTGCTGCTGCTCCCGACCTCTCGGAGTCCTGGACCGTATTGTGCTCCCTATTAGATGGACACCTCAGGTTACCAATTTGGTCTGTCAAATAATTGATGTCTGCCCTGGGGTACAAAGGCTTCGCCAATCTCAACAGTTTATCCAGCGTTGCCTTCCTCTTTATTTTGTTATGACCCCTAATAAATTACTTTTTTTTTTTTTTTTTTTTTACAAATCCTTGGCTTAATGTGTTTTAGTTCAAAAAGGACAGTTTGTGAATAGGCAGGTACATTTCAAAAATACAATGGCAAATTTACAAGGGACACCAACACCAACCAACCTCTTTCAGGTTAAAAAATACAAGATAATAATGGTGCTGTGGTAACTTGACACACAAAACGACAAAAAATATTATGGAGATCACTAGAAAAAAAAAATCAGGAGATCTTGATAAAAAAAAAAAAGTAAATCACTTTAAAAAAAAAATAAAAAACATTATTCTGGAGATCTGGCGAAAAAAGAAAAAAAGATTATTCAGGAGATCACAAGAAATAATGAAGAAATCAGTTTGTCAGAACTCTGTGTGAATATCAGCAGCAAAACAACTTCATTATTCTAACATTATAAAGAAGTGAATGCATGAATGAAATATTTCAAAATTTGCAGCGTGATGAATGTGCTATCTCCGTTATGAACACTAGTTTTACCAGACCGATCGCTTTCGTCTCATAATTGATTCTGAGCATGCGTGGAATTTTGTGCCTTGGACTTGTGTACACACGCTCAGAATTCTCGACAACAAAGTTTTTTGTCGGAAAATTTGAGAACCTGTTCTCAAACAGTTGTTGTCGGAAATTCTGACAGCAAGTGTCAGAGCATGATGGAGCATACACACGGTCGGAATTTCCGACAATACGCTCACATCGAACATTTGTCGACGACCCATTAGAGGTTTTTTTTAAACCATCAATACTTCCTGCTGACACCACCAATTGTGGAAGTGAGTTCCACATCCTTTCGGCACTAATAGTGAAAGGGTTAAATAGTTAAGGGTTAAATCGCTTCTCCTTCAATTTCATTGAGTGGTCCTGTGTCTTCTTATACTCCCTCAGACTGAATAGTTTATTTCTATGCTAAAATCACCATTGAGGTATTTGTATATTGCTATCATATCTCTTCAAGTGTCTCTTCTCCAGGGAAAATAAATGTAATGTTTGTTGTTATTCCTCATAACAGAGGTCACCCAGTCCCCTTATTACCTTGGTGCACTTCTCTGGACTCTCTCCAGCTCTAGCACATCCTTTCTGAGGATTGGTGACCAGAACTGGACAGAATACCCCAGATGTGGCCGGACCAGAGTTTTATAAAGTGGCAGGGTTATAGCTTCATCTCTTAAGTAAATACCCTTTTTTATGCATGCTAATATTCTGCTAGCTTTGCTTGCTGCAGCTTGGCATTGCATACCGTTGCTGAGTCTGTTATCTACCAGAAAAGTCAGCCCAGTTCTTCAGGAACCCAAAATTCTCTTTCCTGCACCATTTCCTCAGCTGTTGTAAAGTTCCCTAAGCTCCTGCTGCCTCCCCAGTGTGGCTCGAAGTACAGGCAGTATCTCTGAGAATACCGTCTTGGAGGTCCTTTTCTTCAATAAAGCCCCTAAGTCAATGAAAACATTTCTAGACGCTTCACCTTCCTCTACAGTGGTGTACGTACATAGTAGGTACAACAAACTCTTAAGGATCAAACTAGACCATCAAAACCAACCAGGGATGATCAACAAAAAATATTGGGTTCGCTAATTACAAGAGTGCTGGTCAAATAGGGTAGAACCTATTTTCTCCATATTGCTCCATAGGAGGACAGAAACAAGACTAACATGTTGCTGCACGACTCTCATCATAATTAATAAAAGGGCAGTGGGCTCCATTCACAAAGTGGTATCTTACCACATCTGAGCATGTAGTAAGATATCGCAAAGCGTTCTTCAAAAAGTTTTTTGGTACTCACTAAAAAACGCAACTAAAATACTGCATGAATTATTTTATGAAGTCATGCTGTATTTTAGTAGTGAAAACATGTGGTAATTTAATGCCTGGCAGTAGGCAGCGTATTTATTAACATTAATAAACAGGCAAGTTTAACGCCTGTTGATGCAGGAGTTACCGAGCATATTTATTGTTTTGATATAAATACCGTAGAAACCTATATTGAATTGACAATTACAAGATCGCATGCGATATTTAGGCAAAATGTGTCCGGACACCTAAATATCGCATGCAAGTTCCTTTTGTGAATGGAGCCCATTGTGTCATACATATTGTTGTAGCACCACCCCCGAAGGAGACGCTTAAATATGTTTGGTTTTATACTCTGCCTACCTCTGGCACACCTAGTAAACAGTGTAAATGCAAGCACTGTAATAAGAGACACTGTTTGTTTACTGGGAGACCTTCCACAATCAACAATCATAGAGTAACTCAGTAGTCAAAAATGGCAAAACTCGGATATTATAACAGTACAGCATAGGGCTAAGTATAAATTTCCAATAGCACCGTTAAACAACTGTTGCCATATGGGTTTATGTGAAATCTCCATTAATAACCGTAAAATATTGTAATAATGAATATATTTCATTTAGCTGGCATCCATGAAAGCAGGGCAAAAGGGTTTCATTGAAGCTTTTGTTAAGAGCAGACAATGTGGGCGAGGCTTGTATATACAAACAATGGAGAGCCAATTCCATTGTTTTACACCTACTCGCTGCAAAGGGTTCCCATGCTGGGATATGCATTGTAGGGAGCCCAACCCATAATCAATACCTAAGTTCCTGGGGAAATTCAATTAGATCAACTGGCCAGCATAGTCACAAGGATTTGCATGAAAGGGGGCCGACTTATGGAGTAAGCCCTCCAATCATGACCCAAGCTAGGCCAACCAATGAGACATCAGCCTTGTTTGATATACTCAGAGCCAAGGGGGAGGTAACTCTCTCTCTGGGGAACAGCAGCCATCAGAATGGAACTAAAGGGTAATTATGAAAAAGGTCTGTTTTACTTGTAACTTAGATTACTGTTTTAAGGAATATACTCGGTATTCCTTCATGTAAATAGTTTATTTCAACCTAATATTTTCTTCTTTGGTGTAAGACGATAGATAGATGATTGTGTATTAGCTAGACTTTTAACTGCCGCCTAATAAATGTTATTATATTTGAAGCTTTCACTCTTGGCCGAAAAGAACTCTTTTTTAACCCACATCATATCTATGTGATATGAAAAATCTTAAATATAGATTTTTCAGGGTAACAAATGACGACCACGGAAGTAGAGTACAAAACTGAAAGTATTTAATATAATACTGAGATTTGTGTAATGCAGATTAAGGTTATTGGGGGGAATTTAAACTGAGTCAGTTTGTCCTCGAAGTTGGAGGTCACAACAAGTTTTATCTACGGAAAAATATAGGTAAATGTATATTTTATTAGTGGGTATTAGATGAACTCTAAAAAGGAGGGAGGATACACCACATATTTTGTATTGCTTAGTATCCCATAATTTTAATTGGAAAAGTTCTTTGGAAGTACCATTAATGTAATGGGGAGGAAGTAACTAGGCGGGAAAATTATTAGTGGGTATTAGATGAACTCTAAAAAGGAGGGAGGATACACCACATATCATTTTGTTTTGCTTAATATCCCGTAATTTTAATTGAAAAAGTTCTTTGGAAGTACCATTAATGTCATGGGGAGGAAGTAACTTGGCGGGAAAATTTTCTTTGTGCTCACCAAGCTTCATTGCTCTATCTAACCAGAGTTTGAGTGTGCTGTATGGTGAGTACATGTGTCTCATTGGAAAGACACTGATTGAGGGTGGTCTTAGTTTTGTTGAAAAGGTTCAACAGTTTTTTGTTTTTAATTTAAATGGTGTGTCCACTAAAGGCAGAGTATTGTGTGTAGGACATTGAAAATGAGCTACAAGAAAGTAGTTTGGTTTATTTGTTTGTTTGTTTTTTAACTGTGGGAATTTACAAGCAGTAATATTCTCATTGGCGTCAGGTAAAGTACAAAACAGTGGAAGTCTTGTTGCTGAATGCTGAAGCTAATATCTGAGAAAGATTATTATTAAAGGGTATAAGGTGCATTTAGCATACTGTATTATAATTAATTTTTAAGGATAAACCCTATCCAAAAAAATTTGATAATTTCTGGTAGATTTTTTTTTTTAAAACTGAATTTGGTTTAACATTGGTGTAAACACGGCTGTGTTTACCTTTCTATTGTAAACCTAGAGGGCTACCCACCCTTATTTGATCCTGGTGGCCTTACTATTGTTCCTTTTGTCCCCCGGGTCTATTGTTTTGCGGGTGTAGGCTCAGACGAGGTAAACTATGGTCTATTGTGTGTAGGCTACAGGCCAAGCATGTACTGGCCATCGGGACTACTGGGAGTTTCCCGGTGGGCCGATGGCTCAGTGGGCTGGTTTCAGTGATGGGGAGGAGAGAGAGAGAGAGAGAGAGATACAGAGGGCCAACTAAGTGTAGCATTAAAATAAAAACTTTTTATTCCACTAAAGGAATGTTACTGACAAAGGGAGTAGGGTGAAAGGCATTGAGACACTGTGCAAGAGTCCAGGCTTGTCATCAATCTGAATTAGGAGCCGCCAGCGGGAACCGATCAGGCTAGTAAATGCAGAGCAACGGTGCGACAGTGACAAGTGACGCGCTCAGGGCTCCCACTGGTTCTGCATTATGCTGAGCTGAACTATTTCATTTTATACAATGTAATAATAGAAATAATGCACTTCAATCATCCTGACACCATATCAACCATGGTGCCGTGATGATTGAAGTGCTAACACCAGGTGTTTGGAGTAAAGTGGGCCGGTCTGTATGAAGTCCAGGGCCAAATTATTGTCCCAGTCCAGCCCTGCTACAGGCTAGTGTTATGCCCCGTACACACGGTCGGACTTTGTTCGGACATTCCGACAACAAAATCCTAGGATCTTTTCAGACGGATGTTGGCTCAAACTTGTCTTGCATACACACGGTCACACAAAGTTGTCGGAAAATCCGATCGTTCTAAACGCGGTGACGTAAAACACGTACGTCGGGACTATAAACGGGGCAGTGGCCAATAGCTTTCATCTCTTTATTTATTCTGAGCACGCGTGGCACTTTGTCCGTCGGATTTGTGTACACACGATCGGAATTTCCGACAACGGATTTTGTTGTCGGAAAATTTTATATCCTGCTCTCAAACTTTGTGTGTCGGAAAATCCGATGGAAAATGTGTGATGGAGCCTACACACAGTCGGAAATTTCCGACAACAAGGTCCTATCACATATTTTCCATCGGAAAATCCGACCGTGTGTACGGGGCATTAGTGTGTCTCCACTAAACTAAAAGATTGTTTTATTGAGAGCTGAAAATATCTTTTATTTTCTACACTTTACTGTATTTTCTGAATTTTATTCTATTTGAGTTTCTGTTTATTGTTTTTTTTCACTCCTTCTATAGTGACTGTATAGTACAGGGGAACATTTAACTTAATCTAATTTACAAATTGTGCATATTATTTGTTGATAATGGCAGCCATGTCCTGTCTAGAAAAGTTTGTAGCAACTTATACTCTTAAACATAAGAGCAATGAATTTGCATGTGATGCTAGATTACAAGGTTCACCTTGGGCCTATGTCCAGGAATTATTTTAAGAACAATTTAAAACAACCGAAAATGATACAAAGCTCAAAGATTTAGCTGTAGCAGGCATGTATTCGGCTTGCATGGCTATGAATGCTAAAATACAGCAATTGGAAGATATAGTCTATAATAAAAATATTACAATTTCTGAGAGGGAAAAGGAGAATACCGCTTTACATAACCAAGTACAAACCTTAACTACCCTTAATCAAATGGTTAATGCCTCACAGGAGGAAAATGTTATAAATTACAAATTGACTCAAAAAGAAGTGGTACAATATAAAAACATGCTAACTAAAGTGGAGATTGAACTGAACCACATAATTAGTGCATATAAAGTGATCCAAAATCAGTTACATGAAACTAAGAAAGGAAAATGTATAGATCACACACAGTGCACACAGAGTCACAGTTGCTATAAACAATTTCAATTCTTAAAGGACAGGCGGCTGTGGCTAGCAGATGTGAACATGCTAATGCTACGGCACCTACTTGTGCCTATGATATTGGGGACACAGAGGAATATGAAGAGTACTGGGGAGGTGAAGATATGGGTCCTAATTCTACTTTTCCTGTGGCGATGGAAGAAATCACGGAGCCACAGGAAAATCGAGAATGCACCATGGTCACAGACCCACCAAACAATGGGGACCAGCTATCCACAAATGAGGAGCAAGACAAGTTCCCCATCATGGGTAGGATCCAGACCCTCTCCTCTCCTGAAGGAAATCAAACACTTTTGGGGTTTGATAGTGAAGGAAATGAGGGGATTTCAGATGTATATCCAATTCAACCGGTAAAAACCCTCAGGAGCGTGGCTGCTTTCATTGACAAAATTAAAAATAATGAACACATTCCACACGCAACCAATGTACAACAAAGCTGTGAGGTCTTAGGTGGGAGAAGGCCTAGTGTCCAAGTTCAGGCATCTTCCAGCCAAGGGCAGCGTGTGGAATCTACACATACCATAGATTGTAATGCAACCAGTTTGAGTATTTCTAGAGGCAACAGGAAGTTATCTCCATCTGTAGAAGGTAATTTCAACAACTCATTGAAAGGTGAGAGCTCTTTTGTAAATACCCCTAGACCTCTTATGAAGACAGGAAAAGTTGTTAATCAAGTTGGAGCCATTGAATATTCTCGGCCTAAAACCACACCAGTTGTTAAGAGACGCTTTAATACTTTACAAAAGATAAAGTGCTACATGTGTGGGTTATTGGGCCATATTTCACAGTTTTGTCTGTCTTCTGGGGAAAAGATATTTAAACACAAGCAATATACAACAAAGAGGCGTGACGTGGAAGTGTACTCACCGCGCTGGGGTGAAAATGCAAAATCATACATACCTTCCTCAACTATTAAGGCCGAAAATGAGGTTTTACAGCAGGAGATTAGGCAAATTGAAAAGGAACGGGATGAGTTTGTGAAAGAATTCCAATCCTTTAAAAGAAACGTTATTGAATCCTTGAATTGGAAAAATGGAGGGAGTAACTTGTCCATCGGGAAACAAACCACTACACTAAAACCGGGGTGGCAATACAATATATAAGTTATGTTATAGCGTTCTATGGCATTTAGGTTTCACTATATCGAGGCAGGAATGTCATGGACCATTTACCAATATACATGTATGAATGATGTATTTTTTGCATTAAATAAGTTTAAAGAAAAAAGAGGGGGATAGAGTTAATAACTGTTTTCTACAAGTAATTTTTTTTTCAGGTTACGTGAGTTCCTAAAAGTATATGTACATATAAAGAAGCTGTAGTGTAGATAGCTGTAAATATGCGTAAAATACGAGCCTAACAAAGGTAAGGTATACTAGACCATTGTTTTTTTTTCTTCTCTTTCTCTTCTTTCCTTATAGCAATTCATGTGCAATTATCAAAGCTCTATCCAGAATGTATGGGTGCAATCTAAATGAGTGTGTGTGTCTGAGTGATGGAATGCATGGGTATGAACTGTCCATGTGTAAACAAAGATTTTTTTTTGTAGGGGTGTACTCACCATTGTTTTTATGGTCATCAATAAGTGTGATCACACTAATGCGCATGCTTTGTACTGTTTATGATTATTTTATTAATTTTTCTCGTTTGTAATGAGCTTAATACTGGTACCAGTTTAAATTAATACTTTTTTTAAGTTTACATGTATTAGCGAATAAATAACCTGTGCACAGATACGAGATCTTGATCCCTATAAATCAGAGAAATTGTAGGGATTTTGTTTTTTTTTTCCTTTCCTGTGGCTTAGAGTGAAGGTTAATTCACTCTGACACTCAGAAAATACATAACAATACATTACTTTGCACCTTGTGGCATCTTATGGATTCAGTAGGTCTTGTGTTGTGTTTTTCCTTCCAAATTGACGCATGTGCTATTAATATGTGTAAAGGTTTTATATCTCCATGTTGTCTTCTTAGACTTTAAGTATTTACAAACACACCAGGTTTTCCTATAACTTTCTGTTTGTCAGAGTACAGATATGTGGGTGTGTCTGTACATTTTTGACTGTACTTACTGTGGATGGACTCATTACCTCGGCTGGAAGTCTGTTCCAATCATCCACTACTAGTTTAGTCCATTATTAACCTCTCAGAGAGGTACAGTGAGGTGTTATTAATGGTTTTTGAGTTTTGTATTTTAGGAGAAATAATCCGACAAGGACGGATGAATTACTTGGAAACACAGAGGACCTTAAAACATAATTTTTATGTTTGTTTTAAGGAGAAGCCTTGAATCAAATTAATTGCAGTCAGGCCCAAGTAAATTCTAAATAAAAAAAAATGGAACATTTTTTTTTGGGTTGTCTGTTTCATTAAACAGACATCCTGCTCTCTCTAATACAACTTATTGTGCCCTGCTTGACTTGCAAATTGATTTACACTGAGAGTCAATTAATATGTTAATCACCACCGAGAGAGGATGTTGCCTTTTGTAAAGCTACAATGTTTAAAGGCAGTTTCAATGTTTTTTTTGGTTTCACAAAATACTACAGATTCAAATTTTTTTTTTAATTTGCTTAATTTTTTTTTCTCTCATTTTTATTTTTTTTTTATTTTTTATCTTTTACGATAACTTTTTTGGTTTGCAAAAAATGGGAAGAAAGATTTAAAATTTTTTTTTGTTTTTATTTTTTTTCTTTTAATGTTTACTATTTTTCTTTCTTTCCTATATTAACTCTATTTTTTTTTTTTGGTGATTCTTGAGTTTGGTTTCACTAGGGTATAATAAAAAAAAAAAAAAAAGAGGGGAGTAGGGGGAACATTATATGGAGAACATTTAAAATGGTTGGAAATGTTGATATAGAATATATATAGCCCTATAGCATTTTGGGGATGGGACAAAGTTCCTACAGTTTTTTTCTTCTCTTTCGACAGTGGATAATTGTTTTATATAAATGTATGTCATGGTAGCTATTACCAACTATGACAGTAACACCTGGTTACACCTGGTCATGTGACTATTTTCATTGTATATGTGACATACAATCCTCTCTATAGTTCTAATATTGGGCAGTCATCATATGTGGTCATTGATCAATTTTTTTTTTGTTGGTCAGTTTTCTTTTTTGTGCCATAATTAAGTTCAAAGAGCATTGCATGAATATCATATAGATATACTGGGACTGGTGAGACTCATAGTGATTGGCAAATAGCAGGGAGTATAGTACAATTGTACTTAAGAGTAATTTAGTTTGATTGTTCCTGAAGCCACTAGTGACTGATGACATCACACTTATCCGTATTCTGAAATCAAGTTATTTTTGTCTGCGTAGGCGACACTGCCTAACCTGCACTGAGAACTCTTAAAGTGATGACCTCTTCCGTAGCCTGCTAAAGGCAGGACTCATACAGTAGCTACACACGGTAGCCAAGGACGGAGCTATATGCCCAAAGGTTTGGCACCAGCCAAGATTGAACTGAACACAGTTTCAGTAAAAGGAGTTAGTGGTGAGTTGCGATGGCAACAAAATTCCCCTGAACACATGAAGGGTCATACACACACACACAATGTGGTATTCCACAGAAGGTGGGGCAGAGGTACTTGCAGGCATATGACAATGGAGGAAGAAAGATGGGGGGATGGAAATCAGACACCTGGCTGAAGGGCATAACCATTCAAATTGTTGCACATGTCACTGGGAAAGGGGTCTCGTTAGTATGTCGCAGTATATCTATGGCAATTCTAATCAAAGGTCCTTACGGCTCAGACTTACCAGACAAGCATTCAGTTGAATGCATATGTCTTAAATGTACTTGTGTTTTTCTTTCTCTACCTTTGTCCACATTACATACATAGTTACATAGTAGGTGAGGTTGAAAAAAGACACAAGTCCATCAAGTCCAACCTATGTGTGTGATTATGTGTCAGTATTACATTATATATCCCTGTATGTTGCGGTCATTCAGGTGCTTATCTAATAGTTTCTTGAAGCTATCAATGCTCCCCGCTGAGACCACCTCCTGTGGAAGGGAATTCCACATCCTTGCCGCTCTTACAGTAAAGAACCCTCTACGTAGTTTAACCACTTCAGCCCCGGAAGGATTTACCCCCTTCCTGACCAGAGCACTTTTTACAATTTGGCACTGCGTCACTTTAACTGCTAATTGCGCGGTCATGCAATGCTGTACCCAAACGAAATTTGCGTCCTTTTCTTCCCACAAATAGAGCTTTCTTTTGATGGTATTTGATCACCTCTGCCATTTTTATTTTTTGCGCTATAAATGGAAAAAGACCGAAAATTTTGAAAAAAAATGATATTTTCTAATTTTTGTTATAAAAAAAATCCAATAAACTCAATTTTATGTATTCGTCCACATGTCTTTGATAAAAAAAATGTCAATAAGTGTATATTTATTGGTTTGCGCAAAAGTTATAGCGCCTACAAACTAGGGTACATTTTCTGGAATTTACACAGCCTTTAATTTATGACTGCCTATGTCATTTCTTGAGGTGCTAAAATGGCAGGGCAGTACAAAACCCCCACAAATGAGCCCATTTTGGAAAGTAGACACCCCAAGGAAATTGCTGAGAGGCATGTTGAGCCCATTGAATATTAATTTTTTTTGTCCCAAGTGATTGAATAATGACAAAAAAAAAAATTACAAAAAGTTGTCACTAAATGATATATTGCTCACACAGGCCATGGGCATATGTGGAATTGCACCCCAAAATATATTCAGCTGCTTCTCCTGAGTAGGGGGATACCACATGTGTGGGACTTTTTTGGAGCCTACCCGCGTACGGGGCCCCGAAAACCAATCACTGCCTTTAGGATTTCTAAGGGCGTAAATTTTTGATTTTACTGCTCACTACCTATCACAGTTTTGAAGGCCATAAAATGCCCAGATGGCATAAACCCCCCCAAATGACCCCATTTTGGAAAGTAGACACCCCAAGCTATTTGCTTTGAGGCATGTTGAGTCCATGGAATATTTTATATTTTGACACAAAATGCGGGAAAATGACAATTTTTTTTTTTTTTTTGCACAAAGTTGTCACTAAATGATATATTGCTCACACAGGCCATGGGCATATGTGGAATTGCAACCCAAAATACATTTAGCTGCTTCTCCTGAGTATGGGGATGCCACATGTGTGGGACTTTTTAGGAGCCTAGCCGCGTACGGGGCCCCGAAAACCAATCACCGCCTTCAGGATTTCTGAGGGTGTAAATTTTTGATTTCACTCTTCACTGCCTACCACAGTTTCGGGGGCCATGGAATGCCCAGGTGGCACAACCCCCCCCCCAAATGACCCCATTTTGGAAAGTAGACACCCCAAGCTATTTGCTGAGAGGCATGGTGAGTATTTTGCAGCTCTCATTTGTTTTTGAAAATGAAGAAAGACAAGAAAAAAACATTTTTTTTTCTTTTTTCAAATTTCAAAACTTTGTGACAAAAAGTGAGGTCTGCAAAATACTCACTATACCTCTCAGCAATTAGCTTGGGGTGTCTAATTTCCAAAATGGGGTCATTTGGGGGGGGGGTTTGTGCCACCTGGGTATTCCATGGCCTCCGAAACTGTGATAGGCAGTGAAGAGTGAAATCAAAAATTTACGCCCTTAGAAAGCTTGAAAGCGGTGCTTGGTTTTCGGGGTCCCGTACGAGGCTAGGCTCCAAAAAAGTCTCACACGTGTGGTATCCCCATACTCAGGAGAAGCAACAAAATGTATTTTGGGGTGTAATTTCACATATTTCCATGGCATGTTTGAGCAATCTATCATTTAGTGACAACTTTGTGCAAAAAAAAAAAAAAAAATTTGTCTCTTTCCCGCAACTTGTGTCACAATATAAAATATTCCATGGACTCGACATGCCTCTCAGCAAATAGCTTGGGGTGTCTACTTTCCAAAATGGGGTCATTTGGGGGGGTTTGAACTGTCCTGGCATTTTATGCACAACATTTAAAAGCTTATGTCACACATCACCCACTCTTCTAACCACTTGAAGACAAAGCCCTTTCTGACACTTTTTGTTTACATGAAAAAATTATTTTTTTTTGCAAGAAAATTACTTTGAACCCCCAAACATTATATATTTTTTTAAGCAAATGCCCTACAGATTAAAACGGTGGGTGTTTCATTTTTTTTTTCACACAGTATCTGCGCAGCAATTTTTCAAACGCATTTTTTGGGGAAAAAACACACTTTTTTAAATTTTAATGCACTAAAACACACTATATTGCCCAAATGTTTGATGAAATAAAAAAGATGATCTTAGGCCGAGTACATGGATACCAAACATGACATGCTTTAAAATTGTGCACAAACATGCAGTGGCAACAAAATAAATACATTTTTAAAAGCCTTTAAAAGCCTTTACAGGTTACCACTTTAGATTTACAGAGGAGGTCTACTGCTAAAATTACTGCCCTCGATCTGACCTTCGCGGTGATACCTCACATGCATGGTGCAATTGCTGTTTACATTTGACGCCAGACCGACGCTTGCGTTCGCCTTAGCGCGAGAACAGGGGGGTGACAGGGGTGCTTTTTTTTTTCTTTATTATTTTTTTCTTTTTTATCTTATTTTTAAACTGTTCCTTTCATTTTTTTTTAAAATCATTTTTATTGTTATCTCAGGGAATGTAAATATCCCCTATGATAGCAATAGGTAATGACAGGTACTCTTTTTTGAAAAAATTGGGGTCTCTTAGACCCTAGATTTCTCCTCTGCCCTCAAAGCATCTGACCACACCAAGATCGGTGTGATAAAATAAAATTTCCCAATGGCGCTGTTTACATCCGGCGAAATCAAAGTCATAAAATGCTCATAGCTTCCGGTTTCTTAGGCCATAGAGATGTTTGGAGCCACTCTGGTCTCTGATCAGCTCTATGGACAGCTGGCTGAATCACCGGCTGCATTCTCAGGTTCCCTGTTGAGACAGGAGAGCCAGAGAAAAACACGGAAGACGGTAGGGGATGGGGGCATTCCCTCCCACTGCTTGTAAAAGCAGTCTAGAGGCTAATTAGCCGACAGGATTGCTTTTACATGAAAGCCGACCGCTGGTTGAAAAGAATGATACCAAGATGATACCTAAACCTGCAGGCATCATTCTGGTATAACCACTCAAAGTCGTGAATGGCGTACCTGAAGACAAAAAAATGATTAACAATAAAGCACAGTAAACGGTAAAGTATAAAAAATTGCATACCTGAAAAGCAAACATGATAAAACATAATAACAATAAAACATTGCAGAATAGAATACAGTAAAAAAGAGCAGAACAATAGAGAGAGAATAGAGAGAGAACAATAAAACGACAACTATTTTTTTTTATTTTATATTTTTGCTTGTGTTTTTTTTCTTTTTTTTTTACACTTTTTTTTGTAACTAACTTTTATAACTGTAACCGGTTCCAGGTTCGGGTCTCTCAAAATGCGATGGCATCTTGGGAGACCCTGTGAAAGTGTGCCTAGTCTGTGCAATGCTGTACCCTACGCTAATACACAACTAGTGAATGGTAGCGTTCAAAACATTCACCAATGCAAAGACCAGGATTGTCAGGACAGGAGGGACAATAATAGCGGGTGTCACGCTTATATCCGCGCTTGCTGCAGGCATGACATCTTTTCTGGGGGGGTTCGCTGCAGAAGTGGTGGGTTCCCAATTAGGATTGGTGAATGCAGCAGGAAGGGCATTATGGTCACGACGGGCCTGTTTGTCTTCTTCTTGGTGGCAGCGGGACACTACTTGTGCTTGCCACCTCACCAGCTTGAACTGCACTTATGGGACTCGCCAAGTCACCAAGTGTTGTTGCAGTGCTGGTTTGACTACGACCGGGGTGTACTAGGCCGCTGGCGCTTGCCAGTTCACCAAAACGCTACCAAAAAAACTGTTAGCGATCGCAGGGATCAGGCCTGACTCTGCGAACGCTGCAGTTATGCGTTTATTGTTTTGTAAGTGACAGTGATCGATCGATACTGCACTTGGGTGGGCTTGGCTGGGCGGAGGGGCAAAACGCAGGTGCTAGCAGGTATCTGGGCTGATCCCGCTAACATTGCATTTTTGGGAACCCTAAACTGCTGGGGATGCTAGTATAGATCTGATCGGATCAGATATTGATCCGTTCAAATACTATACCACTAAGGGAGGTGTATGCTGCGTGCGTGGGTGTTAGCGGTACTGGCGCTAACCTGATGCTGCTTGGGGCTAGTGTTTGCCAGTTCACCAAAACGCTACCAAAAAAACTGTTAGTGATCGCAGGGATCAGGCCTGACTCTGCGAATGCTGCAGTTATGCGTTTAGTGTTTTGTAAGTGACAGTGATCGATTGATACTGCACTTGGGTGGGCTGGGCTGGGCCGGGCGGAGGGGCAAAACGCAGGTGCTAGCAGGTATCTGGGCTGATACCGCTAACACTGCGTTTTTGGGAACCCTAAACTGCTGGGAACGCTAGTATAAATCTGATCGGATCAGATATTGATCCGTTCAGATACTATACCACTAAGGGAGGTGTACGGTGCGTGCGTGGGTGTTAGTGGTACTGGCGCTAACCTGACGCTGCTTGGGGCTAGTGTTTGCCAGTTCACCAAAACGCTACCAAAAAAACTGTTAGCGATCGCAGGGATCAGGCCTGACTCTGCGAATGCTGCAGTTATGCGTTTAGTGTTTTGTAAGTGACAGCGATCGATCAATACTGCACTTGGGTGGGCTGGGCCAGGTGGAGGGGCAAAACGCAGGTGCTAGCAGGTATCTGGGCTGATCCCGCTAACACTGCGTTTTTGGGATCCCTAAACTGCTGGGGACGCTAATATAGATCTGATCGGATCAGAAATTGATCCGTTCAGATACTATACCACTAAGGGAGGCGTATGCTGCGTGCGTGGGTGTTATCGCTACTGGCACTAATATGACGCTGCCTGGGGCGACGCATATCACCGCTGGGTGATCAAGGGGCTAAACCTTTATTTGGTAATAAACGGCGGGTGCCCTGACACTATAAAAAATAAACAAACTAACCAGCGTCACCCGTAACGGTTATACAGTGATCAGTGGTGAAAGGGTTAACTAGGGGGCAATCAAGGGGTTAAAACATTTATTAGATAGTATATGGGGGTCCCTGTCGCTATAAAACGCTGATGGCGAACCTAAATATTTACCTCCCTAAATAGCGTCACCAGTGACACTAATACAGCGATCAGAAAAATGATCGATTAGCGACACTGGCGACAGGGGGTGATCAAGGGGTTAAAACTTTATTAGGGGGGGTTAGTGGGGTACCCTAGACCTAAAGGGGGCTAACAATAACTGCCCTACCACAGTAACTGTCACAAACTGACACCATGCAGTAATCAGAAAAACAAAAACAAAAAACTGCTTGGTGTCAGTGTGACAGGGAGGGGTGATTGGGGAGTGATCGAGGGGCAATCGGGGGGGGGGTCGGGGGTGTAATGTGTGCCTGGCATGTTCTACTGTGTGTGTTTGTGTTTTACACTCACAGTGATGTCTTCTCTCCTCGGCGCCGGAACAGAAAATCGAGCCGAGGAGAGATGACATCATTTCCTTTGCTGCTGTTTAGCATACAGCAGCAAAGGAAGATTCTCATTGGCTGGGAGCGATCGCCAGGGGAGGGCCAGGAACGGATGGTCTCCCCCTCACCTCTCATCACTCCCAGGCACAAGCCGACCGCCTCGGGCACCGGGGGGGTCCGATAGAGGCAGATCACGTATGGGTACGTGATTCTGCCTGCCCGTGCCATTCTGCCGACGTATATCGGCGTGAGGCGGTCGGCAAGTGGTTAAGGTTAAACCTCTTTTCTTCTAATTTTAATGAGTGGCCACGAGTCTTGTTAAACGCTCTTCTGCGAAAAAGTTTTATCCCTATTGTGGGGTCACCAGTACAGTATTTGTATATTGAAATCATATCCCCTCTCAAGCGTCTCTTCTCCAGAGAGAATAAGTTCAGTGCTCGCAACCTTTCCTCATAACTAAGATCCTCCAGACCCTTTAATAGCTTTGTTGCCCTTCTTTGTACTCGCTCCATTACCAGTACATCCTTCCTGAGGACTGGTGCCCAGAACTGGACAGCATACTCCAGGTACGGCCGGACCAGAGCCTTGTAGAGTGGGAGAATTATCGTTTTATCTCTGGAGTTGATCCCCTTTTTAATGCATGCCAATATTCTGTTTGCTTTGTTAGCAGCAGCTTGGCATTGCATGCCATTGCCGAGCCTATCATCTACTAGGACCTCCAGGTCCTTTTCCATCCTAGCTTCCCCCAGAGGTTCTCCCCCCAGTGTATAGATTGCATTCATATTTTTGCCACCCAAATGCATTATTTTACATTTTTCTACATTGAACCTCATTTGCCATGTAGTCGCCCACCCCATTAATTTGTTCAGGTCTTTTTGCAAGGTTTCCGCATCCTGCAGAGAAGTTATTGCCCTGCTTAGCTTAGTATCATCTGCAAATACAGAGATTGAACTGTTTATCCCATCCTCCAGATCGTTTATGAACAAATTAAATAGGATTGGTCTCAGCACAGAACCCTGGGGAACCCCACTACCCACCCCTGACCATTCTGAGTACTCCCCATTTATGACCACCCTCTGAACTCGCCCTTGTAGCCAGTTTTCAATCCATGTACTCACTCTATGGTCCTAACCAACAGACCTTATTTTGTACAGTAAACGTTTATGGGGAACTGTGTCAAATGCTTTTGCAAAATCCAGATACACCACGTCTACGGGCCTTCCTTTATCTAGATGGCAACTCACCTCCTCATAGAAGGTTAATAGATTGGTTTGGCAAGAACGATTCTTCATAAATCCATTCTGATTACTGCTAATGATACCGTTCTTATTACTAAAATCTTGTATATAGTCCCTTATCATCCCCTCCAAGAGTTTACATACTAATGATGTTAGGCTAACTAGTCTGTAATTCCCAGGGATGTATTCTGGGCCCTTTTTAAATATTGGTGCTACATTGGCTTTTCTCCAATCAGCTGGTACCATTCCAGTCAGTAGACTATCTGTAAAGATTAGGAACAACGGTCTGGCAATCACTTGACTGAGTACCCTCAGGTGCAAGCCATCTGGTCCCGGTGATTTATTAATGTTAAGTTTCTCAAGTCTAATTTTAATTCTGTCCTCTGTTAACCATGGAGGTGCTTCCTGTGTTGTGTCATGAGGATAAACACTGCAGTTTTGGTTACTGAAGCCCCATGATTCACTCGTGAAGACTGAGGAGAAGAATAAATTCAATACCTTCGCCATCTCCCCATCCTTTGTAACCAGATGTCCTTCCTCATTCTTTATGGGGCCAATATGGTCTGTCCTCCCTTTTTTACTGTTTACATACTTAAAGAATTTCTTGGGATTTTTTTTGCTCTCCTCCGCTATGTGTCTTTCATGTTCTATCTTAGCTGTCCTAATTGCACCCTTACATTTCTTGTTGCATTCTTTATAAAGTTTGAATGCTGAGGATGATCCCTCAACCTTGTATTTGTCAAAGGCCTTCTCCTTTGCTTTTATATGCATTTTTACATTGGAGTTAAGCCATCCAGGACTTTTGTTCGCTTTTTTAAATGTATTACCCAATGGGATACATTGGCTAATGCCCTTATTTAATATGCTCTTAAAGCAAACCCATCTCTCCTCCGTATTCTTTGTTCCTAATATTTTATCCCAATTTATGCCTTTTAGCAAGGTTTGTAGTTTAGGGAAGTTGGCTCTTTTGAAATTCAGTGTCTTTGTATTCCTTTTATGTTTCTTATTTGTGTGATTTATACTGAAACTAATTGACCTGTGATCGCTGTTACCTAAATCCGTGATCAGGTCTGTATTGTTGGTAATCAGTAGATCCAGTAATGTTTGATTTCTAGTTGGTGCGTCTACCATCTGACCCATAAAATTGTCCTGCAAGACATTAAGGAACTGGCGAGCCTTAAATGAATGTGCGGTTCCCATGTCTGGATAATTAAAATCCCCCATTATGATAACACTTCCCATCCTTGCAGCGTTGCAGCGTAAATTACGCAGCTGACTTAAAATCTCTCTAAAAGCTTGCTGACGTGGTAAAAAAAAAAAAATCCTTGCTGCTAATCCAAATTGTGATAGGAGATCTGTCTCCACTTCCTCCCTCAGGTTAGGGGGCCTATAGCATACTCCCAGTATTATTTTCCCCTTAGCTTCATCCCTTTGGAGCTCTACCCATAAGGATTCCACCTCCTCTCTAGCTCCCTCAGTGATGTCATCTCTCACATTCACTTGTACATTATTCTTGATATATAGGCATACCCCTCCCCCTTTTTTATCCTCTCTATCCTTGTGGTATAGGGGATACCCTTGAATGTTTGCCAGCCAATCATGAGAGCTGTTGAACCAGGTCTCTGAAATTCCCACAAAATCCAAATCCTCCTCGTACAACAGTATCTCTAGTTCACCCATCTTGTCCGCCATGCTCCTGGCATTGGTGAACATGCCACATAGTTTAGACCGGTCGCATATTGTCCTCATATTGGGTGTTTCGAGATTGTAACTAGGACTTGCTACTATACTCACCTTGTGTTTTTGTGCTTTGGTTAACCTACCACTAATGCCCCCAATACTACCCTCTGGAATATCTTCTGTGCTGGCTATCTCTGCCTCTGGACCCTCCCCCCCATCGCCTAGTTTAAAAACCCCTCTAACTTTTTGGCCATCTTCATTCCCAGCAGATCTGCACCCTCCTCATTTAGGTGCAGTCTGTCCCTTCTATAGTACCGGTTACCGACTGAGAAGTCGGCCCAGTCCTCCAGGAACCCAAACCCCTCCTTACTACACCAGCTCTTCAGCCACTTGTTTACTTACCTAATCTCCCTCTGCCTTTCTGGTGTGGCTCGATGTACCAGTAGTATTCCTGAGAATACTCAATTTAGCTCCTAAGTCCCTAAAATCGTTCTTTAGGACACTCCATCTGCCTCTGACTTTGTCATTGGTGCCAACGTGCACCATGACAGCCGGGTCTTCCCCAACCCCTCCCAGTAATCTGTCCACATTAATAAAGTATAATCTTAGAAAGCCAGGAAAGCTGGTCCCCAGGCCGCTATTGTATGCTGTATCCAATTGGAATCACCAGGAAGGCCGTCCCAGAAGCAAGGGCAACAGGACCAGATTCGCCTTATGGACTTTCGTACTGTTATTATTGGACTGTTGTTATTATTGGACTGTTGAGAACAAGGATCTTCATGTTTTTTTTTTTATTTTCCTTCTTGTTTTGTTTTGGTGCTGTCTCTCATGATTTTTATTATGGACTTATTACATCCAGAACAAGTGATGACTACCGATACTGGGATCCAGAAATGTGAACTGTAGAGATGGAGAGTTTAAAAGTTTTTTCTTCTCAAAGAGTTTTATTTCATTTCAGAGGGTAAAGCCAAAAGTGCCAAATATTAAAGGAGATTGCATATAAACCATTATTCTAGGTGTGGCCGAGTCTCATATTCTCAACTGGCCACAAGGGGCCATCTGTTGCCATATGGGTTTACGTGAAATCTCCATTAATAACCGTAAAATATTGTAATAATGAATATATTTCATTTAGCTGGCATCCATGAAAGCAGGGCAAAAGGGTTTCATTGAAGCTTTTGTTAAGAGCAGACAACGTGGGCGAGGCTTGTATATACAAACAATGGAGAGCCAATTCCATTGTTTTACACCTACTCGCTTCAAAGGGTTCCCATGCTGGGATATGCATTGGTGGGAGCCCAACCCATAATCAACACCTAAGTTCCTGGGGAAATTCAGTTAGATCAACTGGCCAGTATAGTCACAAGGATTTGCATGAAAGGGGGCTGACTTATGGAGTAAGCCCTCCAATCATGATCCAAGCTAGGCCAACCAATGAGACATCAGCCTGGTTTGATATACTCAGAGCCAAGGGGGAGGTAACGCTCTCTCTGGGGAACAGCAGCCATCAGAATGGAACTAAAGGGTAATTATGAAAAAGGTCTGTTTTACTTGTAACTTAGATTACTGTTTTAAGGAATATACTTGGTATTCCTTCATGTAAATAGTTTATTTCAACCTAATATTTTGTGTATTAGCTAGACTTTCAACTGCTTCCTAATAAATGTTATTATATTTGAAGCTTTCACTCTTGGTCGAAAAGAACTCTTATTTAACCCACATCATATCTATGAGATATGAAAAATCTTAAATATAGATTTTTCAGGGTAACACAGCTTAAAAGATTTTAGTATGGCCTATGTGCTCAGGCATGAAGGGGAACAGGTCTGGCTTGATTACAGCCAGTCTGTTTCCCTAAAATCCTGAAATCACAGACCCAGGAAGTAAACATGTGATGCAATATATGAATAAGTTATCTACCATCTACCACTGCGCCACAGAATAATAAAAAAGGGGTGACCATGAAAAGTAAATAAAAGTACATTTGTAGCTGCCACTTTCAATAAACACAATACTCACATAGGCTGGGTTCACAATAGAGCATGGAGCAGCTCACAGCAGGGAGTCCGGTGCATCTACATTCACCAGTTCAGGTTTGATTTCAGCCCAAATTTTTGGCTGAATTCGCACCTGAAATGGACCAAAAGACGCATAGTAATTGGATGCAGTGAAACCCAGCCTTAAATCTAACATTATAAGTGATTAACGGCGCTCAAATATATGTTACATATAAATGAAAATTAACTACTAATGCTTATTACAAACATAGCAATCATACAAGGTAAATGTGAACATCGTGATAAAAAACATAAATGAAACCAAATAATGCAATCACCACAGTGATAATGAAATACACATATGTATGTGTGATAAAAGTCCATATATAAAGTGCAGGAAGTGCCAAGGTGCACAGAAGCAATCATACCGCATCGTAAGTGCACCAATCGGAAGTGACGTTCCGGCAACTTTTACAGTTTGGTGAGAATCAGAAGCCAGACTTCCTGCTGGCTTCTGATTTAAACTGCTGTAACGCTCTGGGATATATAATACTCAATGCTTGTTTTTATGTGGAAATTGTAGGTGCAATGTTTGAATTTTTTAATTAATAAATTGATTATGTTTTGAGACATATTACACTAGCTTTCCTTTGTCTCCCCCTTTTATGAGCGAGTTCTATCTTTAACTGCAAGAAGTGGAGAGCACTGTGCTGGAGAGATTAACAGCTGGAGATGTTTATCTGCCAAACAAGCGAGTGTGAGGCCAATAGCTCCGGTGAGTGTACATCTTTTGGGGAGAGGTGTTTGGCGCTCTAACAGTGTGGTGTGAAGAACTCATCGCTTTTTGGAGGATTGCTTCTGTGCACCTTGGCACTTTATATATGGACTTTTAACACATATGCATATGTGTATTTCATTATCACTGTGGTGATTTCACTATTTGGGTTAATTTATGTTTTTTTATCATGATGTTCACATTTACCTTGTTCGATTGCTATGTTTGTAATAAGCATTAGTAGTTAATTTTCATTTATATGTAACATACATTTGAGCGCTGCTGTTCACTTATAGTGTTAGATTTAAGTGATAAGGTTGAGTAAACACATGATGCAACAGGCAATAATGTAAATGATCAACTTTAGAATTAATGTTATAGAGTTCCTCTTTAGTGAATATTACAAAGACCACCAAATCACTGCTAACTGAAGAAGAAGCAGGAAATATCCTTGAGAAAATCATGTGGTCTGTGACGTAACGCGTAGGAGGAGCTAGTGACGAGCATTGCTGTTACGAATCACTAACACGGCAGCAGCAGCTCTTTGAGGAGACGCGCTCACAGCGGCTAATTGCATCCTTTATGCCTAATACTACTTGGGGCTATGTGAGTGTGTCACTGTGGTCATTATTCTTCTCTGTTTTTATTCGGTTCATTGCACAGTGATACTATTTGTTTATTTTACATGATTCGCCTCTTGCTGAGACTGACACAAAGTGAAACAAAGTGCAATCTATTACTTATTTATCTGGGAAAATAAACTTTAAAGGCACCAATGAATGAAGTTATTAATCGGGTTGCTAATCACCACAAAATTTAACCCTTGCATCTTAAATAATTAATGGACTGTTGGATCAACATTATCATTTATTTTGTGTCTGAGGAATTGTATTATATAATTATTCCCTTATTTGTCAATATGTATGTCTCATTAAATTATTAGCTTATGAGTGCTGACAGATGCACATGTATTACACACATACTGTTTTTCGTTCTAGTGTGGTTTTATCGCATGTAATTTTATACAATTTTTTTGCATTTATGTGTTGGTGGCTTTATTTATTGAATTTTCATATTCACGCACACCTATCTACACATCATTAGTGTGTTTATCATATGATATTTATGCAATTTTTATGCAATTCCATGCACGTTTATGTTTTGTTGGATATACCCCCTTTTTTTAAATGTATTTAATTTATTTAAAGTGAGCTGTGCACTGATTGATATTGATACCTAATTAGAGCACATCAATAATCTATTTTTTCACTTAATATTAGATGCCTGAACACCTATGATTGATAGCAGCTTAATTTCTTAATATCAATTTTCAATCAATGTTACTATTTTTTTAGCCTTATCATATATTTCATTTCAGCGCTTGAGTTTTTTCACATTTCACATATAGGCAATATCTAGCATCATATACAAAAAGTAAAAATTCTCAAAAACATTTGGTGAAAAAAGTCTAAGAGAAAAGACTAAGGCAGAGTCCCAAGAATGAAAATTGATAGCCTGAATCACAGTCCCAAATAAATATTCATGTGATGAGAAATTAGCTAGTAGATTTTCATACAAATGTAGAAACGAGATGTCAATAAAAAACTGTGAAGAGAAATCCCTCCTCCAAAGTGCTTTACACCCAAAGTGAGTATGTAGTCTCCTTACCGACTTAAATGACCACCGAGGCAGTCTCACCAAGCACAGGGAATTCGGTCTCCCAAAAATCTTCGCTCCGAGCCTGGTGAAATTATTCATGGCTTATTGGGCTAAGGGAGGTAATTGACACTGACCTGCGAGGGAGTCGCACCTTTGGAGAAGGTACATCGATGATGTCGTCTCTTGAGGCCTTTTTTTCTAAACTCAATTCTAATGATAGAGGAATCTCCTTGCAGTACAAGGTGAGTGAATCTCAGATCCATTTCCTTGACCTTAACATTACTGTTAGGGATGGTTGTTTATCTACTACCACCAACTTCAAGGAGACAGAACGCAATGCCTTTATTCCCTTAACCAGCTGTCATCATCCAGCATGGCTTAATGCGGTCCCTAAAGGCCAATTCCAACGGATAAGGCGCAATTGTACTTCCATTTCTGACTATCAGCAGCAAGCTTTGGTTTTAAAATCTAGATTTTTGGACAAGGGCTATATGGAGGAGGAGCTGAGATCATTAAAAATGTCGGTGACATGGATAGAGATCTTATGCTGAATGGCCCAAGTAAGGCTAATCAAGTATCAGATAACAGATTTGGTTATTCTATGATCACTAGTTATTCTAACCAACACTTTTCCGTTAGGAAGATTTTTAATAAACATTGGAGCATATTAAAAAATGATAAGATTTTAGGTCCTGTTATCCCTGATCGGCCGGTAGTCATTTACAGAGGTGCCTCCAGTTTGCGTCATAGTATCGCTCCTAATGTAATAAACCCTCCTAAAACGCTTTCGTTTTTTCAAACAATGAATGCCTTCTTTCCTTGCAGGAAATGCAATATTTGTCAAATCAACTCTTTCAGAGTGCAAAAATGTGAAACTTTCCAGCCCACTCAGACAAATAGATCCTTTAACATAGAGTCATTTATTACATGCTCTATGGAGTGTGTTGTATATCTAATCCAGTGTCCATGTTCCAAACAGTACATTGGACGCACTAAAAGGGCTTTACATGTACGTCTGGATGAACATGTAGGAAACAGTAAAAACATTGATTTACCAAACATAACTTTTCTAGGCATTATGCCAAACACCATGACAAAAAACTTAAAGGGATGATTTTTTTACCCATTGATAAAATTTGTCCACACTGGAGGGGTACTAACAAGATTAGATCTATTTCCAGGCTTGAAGCAAAATGGATTTTTGACATGAGATCATATGTGCCCTTTGGCTTAAACGTCGATTGGGATATAAACTGTTTCATCAGTAATGCTTGAAGCCAGATTTTAGCTTTTAATTTTAAATATAAATCCTTTTTTAATTTTTAGATTTTGTATATTTTGCATATGCGCTAATTTACTTTAGCTTGTATATTTAATCTTTTCACCTTATGTACTGGTTTTTAATCCTATTCATTTTAATTTTATTATATATGTCCACTATGCTATTAGTGTATTCTCGATGTCTAGCTCGGCTTCCAATGATTGCTCTTTGATGTGGCTTTTTGGTTAGTGTATGTTCCAGTAATACCATTATCAGCCATTAGATGGTGGTAGTATCTTTTATATTCTGCCGGTTTCCTCTATATTTACTGCTCTGCTAAGCCTGCCAGTAGTCAAAATGGTGGTGCCTTTATGCCCCCATCATTAGTGCCTGAGTGGCCCTTAGTTAAGATGGCGCTGCGGGACTATTTAAATGATGTACATGATGACACAATCACAGCAGCCAATCCCCAGACAACGTCCTATCGTGACGAAAATCGTAGAGTGGGGCCTGTGACACTGACGTCATCACGTTTTTCTTTTCTGAGTTTGAGGGTTACAGCAACCAGCGAGCAGAGGAGGCTTGAGGAGACTCCGCTTTATGATCCATTGTGGTACACTGCGAATAATGACTTTAAGTGCATAGTGCCTGTAAGTGCAATTTATTTAAGCGTATTAAATTCATTATCTTAAATGCTACACTATAGGAGCCTATTTTGTTTATGTTTTCGAGTGACACGGATCCAGCAGCTTCAGACATCTTACAGGTTTTTGGGAGACCGAATTCCCTGTGCTTGGTGAGACCACCTTGGTGGTCATTTAGGTCGGTAAGGAGACTACATACTCACTTTGGGTGTAAAGCACTTTTTTTTTTTTTGCAAAATCATTTTTATTAAGTTTTTCATTAACATACAAGATTGCCCACATAGGGGCCAAAATTGGCCATGCAGGGGCAGATCCTCTGATGTGGCAAAGAACCACAACAGGGCACATCATTCAACATAAACACCTACCTCTGAAGCAGCAACAGGCTATAACAGGGCAGAGCATACAACATTAACAACCTTACTTATCTATACCCGAATGTGGGGAGAGGTTGGTTCAGGAGAATCTGTGCTCAATATTGTAATGATAGGATAATGTGACATGATAGTAATTGGGTCCATATACTAACATACTGTAACCAAATTGATAGTCTAGGAGTTAGTTACTGCATCAGTTGCAGTGGTATTGTCATCCAGCCAACAGGTCCATACCTTTTCAAATTTTTGCGGGCAACCCCTGCCCGACTAGGTGGCTTTATAAAGGGGTAAACTGGCATTCACTAGATTTTTCAGAATCTGACAGAGGGGGGAGATGATTGTTTCCAGTTCATCGTAATGGGCTTACGTGCATAGTACAGTAACAGGGATATGAGTATTTTCCTAACTCTGAGTATTGACATTTGTTCCAGCAGTCCCAACAGACAACATTTAGGATCATAAGGGACAGTATTCTTATGCCTTGTTTCCACTGAGCGGATCGGTTCGGGTCGGTACAGTTTGAATGGCCTAGAATGGTCCGGTCTATTCTGGTGAGCGTTTCCACTGCAAGTGGGACCACAAGGGGCCATACAGGGTTTAGAAAAAATGCCTCAGCATAGCACAGCAGAGGGTTTTCTGTCAGCCAATCAGTGGAATGTATCGTAGCTCCGCCCTAACTGAACCGTTCCATTTTCTATGGCCCCACATCTGAAGCAGGACCCTGAATGGAACGGTTCGGTTCGGTTGTTTGGGCCATTTTCATAATGGAAACACCCAAAATAGCATACCGTACCGAACCGATCCGCTCAGTGAAAACGAGGCATTAGTGACCTTAGCGATCACCTGGAGTACTTCTTTCCAACAGTGTACAATTGCTGGGCAAACCCAGAAAATGTGAAAGAAGTCCCCCGGCTGGTAGGAGCAGCGCCAACACGTCGGAGAATCTCTCTGTTGCGTATAGTGAGCTCTGTGTATAATTTTGTATTAAACTAGTTTGTCCCTGGCTGAGACCAGAGGGGAGAATGGAAAATCCCATATCTCCCTCCAGTCATCATCCAGCTCCGGTATGTCCCCCACACATTTCCTGCGGAGGGAGGACAACTTGGGGATGGTTGCAACCAGCAGGGACCCGTATATCTGAGACGTGGGTTTCTCCAAGTTCCTCACCTGAAGGGTGGATTCGAGTTCTGAATATTCCAATATGATCTGTTGGCCTAAGAACTGACACCTGTAGGCACGAGCGACCTGAAGATACCTGAAATGGGCCCGTGCAGGTATATTGAACTTGGTGCGCAATACCTGAAAGGGAGTGAGCTCACCGTTGGTGATAACATGTTCAAGGGTCGGTATTTTGTATTTGGCCCAGGCCTGTGGATCCGGGATGGTAATAAACTGTGGTAGGTTAGGGTTCATCCACAGGGGGGTGTGAGGAGACCAGGTGTTCGGCTGGGGTGCCCTCAGCGCCTCACCCACCCTCGACACCCGCATAGTGGTACGCATAGAAGGGGTGAGGCAGTGAGGTGTTTTTGGCCCCCTAAACAGCAACCCCTTCAAGGCCTCCAGCACCATTGCAGAATTGAACCACCAATGGGCGGTTACAAGCTGAGTGGCCAAGAAATACTTATGGCAATCAGAGAGAGCCAAACCCCCGCTGTCCACAGGCCTGGTCAGAGTGGTGTATTTCAATCTAGGTGATTTAGACCCCCAAATGAAGGAGAGGAAGAGTTGTTTTAGAGAAGTAAAGAAGGTTTTCGTCAGCCATTGTGGAGAATTTCGAAAAATGTATGTAAATTTGGGGAGGACTTTATTTTAAGAAGGTTGATGCGCCCAATGAGGGAAAGAGGGAGATTACTCCATGCCCGCAGTTTGGATTTAAGTGCTACTAGGACAGGTTCAAGATTGAGCCGGACAAAGTCCCCACTTTCTCTTGAGATGATGATACCTAAATAGGTAAACTTATCAACCCATTGAAGTGGAATAGAGGAGGGTGAGGAGGATCTGGCCCCCTCATCCACTAGAAAGAGCTGAGACTTGCGCCAATTCACCTTCAACCCCGTGAAGGCGGAGAAGGCGTCCATAATTCCAAGTGCGCCCCGCAGAGAGTCATTTAAAAAAGCAGTAAATCATCCACATAAAGAGCCACCCTCTCCTCCAGCCAGCCCACCCTAAGTCCACGGATCTCGGCCGAGCTCCTGAGGGCCTCAGCAATAGGTTCCATGGCCAGGGCAAAGAAAGCCGGGGAGAGAAGGCATCCCTGCCTGGTGCTCCTCTGCAGGGAGCCATTCATTTTAATACATGCCAGGGGACCGGTGTACAGTGTGTGTATCCAGTCAATAAATTTTAGTGGAAAGCCCATTCTTCTAAGTACCTCCCATAAATATACCCACTCCACCGTGTCAAATGCCTTTTCCATATCAAGGGTGGCAATGGTCCTAGTGCCCTGGTTAGCATAGGGAGCATGAATATTAGAGAACAGTCTGCATATGTTAATGTCTGTGGACCTACCTGACATAAAGCCCGTTTGATCAGGGTCAATCAGAGACTTTATTAAGTCTAGTGGCCAGTAACTTGGTTAGTATTTTTAGGTCACAGTTTATAGTGCAATTGGCCTGTAAGAGGCACACATCTTAGGATCCTTATTAGGCTTTGGAATGAGGACGATATGGGCTTCCCTCATAGAGGACGGTAAGGAGCCTTGTTGGAGACAGGCTTGAAACATCTGAGCTAGCCTGGGGGCAAGCAGTTCTGTGTGGGCTCTATAATATTCTTTGGGCAGTCCATCCGGCCCCGGGGTCCTTCCTGCCAGGAAAGACCTAATGGCCATTGTGACCTCCTCTGGTGTGATCTCTGAAACAAGGAGTTGTCTTTCCGTGTCAGAGAGCCACCCCAGTGCTAGCGTGTCTAACATAGAATTCATAGGTGTAGGTTCAAATCCATCAGGGGGGAGGAAACATATAAAGAGGTATAAAACTTGGTGAATGCAGACAGAATATCCTCCTGAGAAGTGACTAGTACTCCTTCTTCAGTGAGGATTTCTGATATAACCACTAAGGGCCTATCCTGTTGTGCTAGCATCGCTAGTAGTTTGCTGTTCTTGTCTCCATGTTCGAAATATTGCTGTCTGCTATTTTGTATACCTAGCCTGGTGTTGTCTGAGACATGGAGGTGCAATTCTCGCCGAAGAGAGGAAAGGTGCTCGAAATTAGGGACAGTTGCCGAGTCTGAATATTGGTTGAGAGCCTCCTCAACTTTTTGCTGTAGGTCAGAGACCTTGTCCCCAAGTTCCGCCCTTACCGCTGCCACAGTCGAGATATACTAACCCCTGCTATGAGCTTTGGAAGCATCCCATGCCACCTTCAGGGAGGCTGACCCTGCATTATGCACCCAGTAGTCCTGCAAGGAGGGAGAGACCCTGTCGTGGACTGCCTCATTATTAATCCAATGGGGTTGTAACCTCCAAAGGGCTTTGCTCCGTGACTGGGTGATCCTAATGGTCAATTTAAGAGGGTGGTGGTCAGATAGGCCAGAGGGAAGATAACTGGCCTCCTGGATGTTGGCCAGGAAGGCAGTATTGGCAAAAGCCAAATCAATTCGGGAGGATGTTTTAAATGTGGACGAAAAGCAGGAGTACGTTCTATCATGGGGATGGAACCACCACCATGCCTCTTGGAACTCAGTTGCCTGAGCCCATGTACCAAGATCAGGATTGAAAGTAGATTGTAGGGAAGGTCTAACTAGGTCACGGGACAGTGTGGCATTAAAGTCTCCCATGAACAGAACATACGCTGGGGAATGCGGAGCCAGCCTTTTATAGTGTGTACAGAATGTGGACCCAGCTCGGAGGAGGCAGATAAACATTCACAATAACATATTTCCTGTTATAGATGTTCAACACCACCATAACAAATTTCCCCTGGGGATCCAAATGAACATCATGAATTACACACGGAACTCGTTTACTGATTAGTACAGACACCCCTCTAGAATACGAGGAGTAGGTCGCATGAAGCGCTCTTTGCACCCAGGGTTTTTTCAGAGCCATAACCTTACCACCAGTTAAGTGTGTCTCCTGCAGCAGCACTATGTGGGGGCTATGCAGTTTTAAGTATTGGAATAATAATGATCTTTTGTATTTGGAGTTAAGCCCCCTGACGTTCCACGATACAATGGTCAGCAACTTAGCATCCGAGGGGGCCATCATGGAACACCAGGGGGAAACGTAAGCAGGATGAGCCTAGCCAACCAATAGATGCATCTAAACCCAAATTTGACACATATATTCAGCAGCATGTGAGCAGCACAGTACATATTCTTTCCTTTAAAGCAGAGAAACCCCTACCCCCAGAACGCATAACTCCCTACCCAAACATCATAAAAACCACGTTCAGAGGCCAAAAAAATAGGCCAGAGAACCATACAAACCGATGTAGGGTCTTGTCCCATAACTGAAGAAAACAAAGTCCTTGGGTCACTAGGACCCGTAGAAAAAAGGGAGAATAAAAAAGGGGGGGGGGGCTGCCATAGCTAGCAGAAGTCCTCACTAGAGTCTGAGCGAGGGGAGGGTTTTGAGGTGGAAAACTGCAATGGATCACAGTTCAGGGGTCAAAGATAGAATCCGTGTGATAATTGCTGGAGCTCCTCAAGCAGGAAGCATTGGTTCAATCAGCAAAGGGTGTCAGATAAAGGGTAGGATTATGGCAAGGTGCAGCAGTGCAGAAGAACATACGGGCAGATAGTGGGGAAATGCTGTAATGCAGCCTGGGAGAGAAGGCAGGTCAGTATAAGAGGATGATATACTTAGCTGGTCCCAGCGTGCTGTATGTCCATCATCATTTCGTTTGGCAGTATGATACTAGCGGGTATTCAACCATGCCGCAGCAGCTTCAGGAGTGTCAAAGAAGCGAGTGTTGTCGCCATCAGTGATCCTCAGTCTGCTGGGGTAAAGAAGGCCAAAACGTATTCCCTTTTCCCGAAGTCGGCGTCTCACATCCGTGAAAGACTTGTGGCGCTGCTGCACCTCTTGAGAGAAATCTGGGAAAAAAAGCAGTTTGGCGTTCTCGTATTTAATTTCAGGCATGGCTCGGGCCTCAGCCAGGATGCGGCCCAGATCGCGGTAATAAAGCAACCGCAGCAGGAAGGGACATGGAGGGGCCAGAGGTCTTGGAGGGAGTGGTGGGACCCTGTGGTCTCTCTCAACAACAAATGTGGGTGACATATTGCTCAGATTAAACAGGGTGGATGTTAGCCATTCTGTGAACTCCGCTGGTGTGGGACCCTCGGCTCTCTCAGGTAAACCAAGTATGCGAATGTTATTTCATCTGAGGCGGTTCTCAGTATCTATGACTCTTTCCTGGAGCGCCTTCACTTGGAGCTGCAGGGCTCTCACCTCTCTGGAATCCGAGCGGACCGTATCCTCCACCGTGGAAACCCTGTCCTCCACCTCGGCTATGCGGGACCGGAACTTATCCATACCTTGCTGGATTAGACCAACGTCGACAGTTAGGAAATCTATCTTGGCAGTTAGGATTTCTTTGTATGCCGTAATGGCTGCCAGGATTTCTGCTCCTGAGGGGGCCTCCGCTGCTCCCATGTCTGCAGGCGTTTGCGTGCTCACTGCCATCGCAGCAGCTGGCTGTCCCCTGGACAAGGTGGCCACCGATGGAGAGGTATGGGAGGCTCTTTTCCCGGATTTTTTGAGTAGCAGCTTTTGGGTGGGCCCATCCGCAGTATATCTGAGTATGAACGGAGTGTCTTGGGGGGGTCAACGAGCAGGCACCAGAGAGCAGGATGGAAGATGTGGTGATGGTAGGTTGTCCGCACTATGCCAGGACCTCCAGTATGACACAGCTCCTGCTAGGATTTTGGCACAGGGAAGGTAGCCTGAAGATTACTGGGGCAAGGCACTGTAGTGTGGAGGATGCGCCCGGCTCGCTAGGCCGCAAAATGGTGGCGGGCCGCGGGTGCCTGAAATCAGCCTTAACGGATCCCCAGGCGACCCCTCAGACACCCATGCAGCACAGCTATCTCCCAGGGTGAAGACCTCCACAGATAGGTAAAAATAGGCCACCGCTCGGTCGGATCGCGGCACTCGAGCCCGGGGATGCTGGAAACTTCGTAGGCCTCAAAATGGCGGCGGATCCACAGTGTGTGGAGCCGGCCGCAGTCTAATGGGGACACAATCAGCCAGCCGGGCCTCACAATTCATGCTTGGGCTGGTGCAGGGGATGTCCAGGGCTAATTAGGGAGAGGATGGAGGCTCACCACCTTTGTTGTATAGCAGGATAGCAGCAGATTTAGGTCAGGATCAGCGGAGCTCTCCAGTCACACGTCTTATTCGGTCTACATCCGGACACGCCCCCCGGGTGTTAAGCACTTTGGAGGAGGGATTTCTCTTCACGATTTTTTATTGCCATCTCGTTTCTACATCTGTATTAAAATCTACCGGCTAATTTCTCATCACATGAATATTTATTTGGGACTGTGCTTCAGGCTCTCAATTTTCATTCTTGGGACTCTGCCTTAGTCTTTTCTCTTTTTTCACTCAGACTTTTTTCACCTAATGTTTTTGAGAATTTTTACTTTTTGTATATGATGCTAGATATTGCCTATATACTTATGAGCACTTCTTGTTGTTTTTTTAGTATCTATTAGTGTTTGTTTATTGGTCTGATCTCAGCATATCATTATTTTTTATTTAGAACACGTTACTGGTGATCACATTTCATATGTCTTTCACTTTATCTGGCTGTAGTTTTCCAATTTCATGCATTGGAACTCTACCTTAGTTTTTTATTTTTTACTTTTTTCAACATTTCAGAATTTTGGTCAAAAACATTTCTTTTTTTTCCCTCTTTCTTAGTATTGGAATACACAATTGCACAAGTGCTGCACCCACATTTTTTTCTGTTTAACTGAGTTTTGTATTTAAGACTTTTGGTACTGCCAGCTTCTCATTTATTTGATTCACTTTTAGTTTCTTATACTCATTTCTAGCGCAGCATTAACCTCCAGGTTCTTTTTTAGCACACTGACACCTGATGCTGTGGCAGGAGGGTCACCTCAATGGATCACGGCTGCCCCTCTGGTCACATCTGTCTTCCCTTGACTTGTGGTCAGATCTCCAGCTCCCAGGCAGCCTCTGGGTGTCCCAGTTCTCCTCTTGCCCGAGAGCATGTTGGGGTGAGTAGTTTCTGCCCCCAGGGGTTAGAATGGGGCCACCCACCGTGCTGGGTACTACATGTCCCAGGATCCTTTGCAACTCAACTTCCTGGCTGGTGATTTGTTCCCTCCCCTGCCAATGAGGAGACAGTAGAAAGTGCAGAACGGGTGGCCGGATCCATACAAGCACCACTCTGTGCTCTGTGGGGTGGAGGAAAGGGAAGGGGAGAAATCCCCCACAGCTACTGACAGACTCCTGTGTCCTCGAGCCTGTCTGTGTGTATGTTGGCAACAGCAGGCAGGGGGTGCAGGGCCACGAGTGACAAAGCGGCACCCGCTACATTGTCATATACATATTTTTATACATTATTATTAAAATGCCTATGATATTTATTACAAGGTTACGAATGGCTGCATGTTCTTCTGGGTTGTAATTGTTTTTGTGATCATGTGCAATATTTCTCATATGATGAAGTTCTGTTCGGTAATGAGAAAAATTTTGCAGTTTGCTCCTTTAATAATTTTGTTTTGAAAGGTCTGAATTGGCTTTTGAAATTTGTGTAGACACTATATGAAAATCTTGTGATCGTTCAGAATATGGAATTTTCCCTCTGATTATCATATAATGTGTAGCCCCCATTGGTGATGGCCAAATCTTTCACAGGGTATGCTTACTATTTCATAGATATGTTCATACACAGTTAGGACCAAATTTTGCAAATTTGGGCCAAATGTAACCTTTTCCAACTTCGTCAAAATGTTCATTCTCTTTTGACCACAGGGGAGAGGACAATGTTATCTGACAGAGTTTCCTTAGCATTCTGTTTTTGGGAACATATCTGCATATGGCAAGAACCAGTTATGATATAAAAATTATATACAAATTAAAGTTATTCTTAGGCCCCTTTCACACGGGCTGTCCGATCAGGTCTGCCTGTGAGTTTTTCGGACTGGGAACGTCCTCTATGTCCGCTGACACACGACCTCCATTCGATTCGAACCTGTCTGGCAAAAACAGACAAATGTTGGTTCTATTTTCCATCTGACCGGCGGATCAGATAGCATCGGATGGAAATGGACAGGAGGTTTGTTTCCATCCAAGTGCCCCATAGAGGAGATAGAACTGTGTCCGTGTCTACTCTGCATAGTGGAGCAGACACGGACCTGTCATCTGCTCAGCGGGAATCAGTGGAGAGATTCCCTGCTAAACAAGCGGATTCTGCCTAGCGGGGGTGCCCGTGTCAAAGGGGCCCTATTCATATTAATTAACTTGAAATAACCTTTCACTAATCTAGCTCTATTGAAAAATGAATGTAATGATTTGGCATGGGTTAGGGTTACTATTACTGCACTTGTATGCACATCTTAGTTCTTGCACTAACTTACCTAATAAAACTGCCACCTTTATGTTCATAGATTACATTACTTGATGATGAGAAGGCAAGCTGCCTTTAAATGCAGTGGTACGGATCTACTGTGCATATATTGTACCCAATATAAAATAGGAATCTTTTATACAATACATATCCAATCCATTACTATTACCAGTATTTAAAGTGGGGGTCCACCTATCTATCGTTTTTTTTTTTTTTGAGTTCATTCACAAACTTTTCTTCTCAGCATTACATACTCACATATTGTGTGTAATATGTCCGCCTGTGCCAGATTTCGTCGGAAAGAATAACTTATATTATTCACTGCAGGCGGTTTCCATCTTCATTGTGGGCATTTGAAGCCCACAAGCATTTATTTCCTGGATGTGGTGAATGCTGTGCTCCCAGCATTCACTGCTCGTTCCCGCACATGCTCAGTGGCATACTGGGAAGCCTGAGACTAGCTCCCAGGAGTCTGGGAGAGGCTAGAAACACGCCTACTCCCACGGGAGGAGAACCAGGAAGTGCAAAGAAGAATAGAAAAATAAAAGGTAATTACGGCGATTTAAATTTTTTAAACGGCATGTCAGCATCTAGGCAAGGAAGAGAATACATACAGATATTGTTCAAAATTTGGGTGGAACTCCGCTTTAAAGAGGAATTCCGGCCAGCTAAAAAAAAAAATTAAAGTCAGCAGCTACAAACACTGTAATGTAAATTTTTATATAACTCATAAGGTTGCTACCAAAATTTTAAAATACAAGAATTTAGTGATATTTCATGAATAGCATCAGAGTGTTTGGGGTCCAGCACATGGTCATACTCTTGTAGTTCAACAATTTTTTATATTATACTGACAATAAGTTACCTATAATTTCATGTTACATATTCTGTTGAGCCTTTAATGAAGGCTTTCATATGGTGAAAATGTATTTTATCTGATAATATCACAAATATTTAAACAGTCTATGAACAAATAGTAGCTAACTAATTATTGGATATTCGATTCGACTCGATATAGTTTTGAATCAATATCAATTCAAAAACGGCCAAAAAATTTGAATGGAATCGAAAACGGAAAAACGAATGAAAACTAAACGAATTGCGAAAAAGAAACATTCTAACATAACAAATGTAAGTAAACAAAATTTTTAACTTAATGAATCCATCAAAATGAAACAAAACAATTTTTTTCGTTCTGCACATGTCTTGAATTCACCTCCATCCTAGGGGAGGTACCTTCGATTGTAAACTATTATGCTTAAAAGCTAGATGGGTTTATAAACTAAAGGCAACCCAAAATATATTCAATCAAGATTGTAAGCTGGCCTTAAATCTGGACTTCTGTTTTTTTTTTCTTGGGGGGGGTGACCCTCTGTTGTGTTTTTTTTTTCTCTTCCTTGTCGCATCTGGTTTCTGGCTTCATGTTACTTTGATTTGTTTTGGCATGTCTGTATTCTTTTCTGCTTGGTTTCTTACTTATTTTGGTCCCCTGCGTACTATATTATATTGTGTTTGTTTGTGTATTCTTGGTGTTTGATTTGTTGTAATATTTTGGTCAGTTTCATCTGTAAGGTCTTCTTCTTTGTGTTTTTGACCTGCTCTGCATAATTATAATTGTGTCTGGGTGTTTTTGTCTCGATCCTCCATATTTTCTTTTTCCTGGCCCACAGGTGTGGTGATAATGTTGTTCCATTTTGCAGCCAGGTCGCTCACTGTTGGTGTTTCTAGGATTGGTGTGTTAGTTTGCTGAACATGCATGGTGTTCCCACTTATTTTTGGGACTTTGTCCCCCCCCCCCCTTTTCATCCAATTGGATGTGACATTACTTCCATCCTGCTCCCCCCCGGGATGCTGACTATTTGGCTATGACTTGAGAGGCAACTGCCACCCATGGGGAGGGGACTACTTCCCCATCTGCTTCCTAATTGGAGGGTTTGAGGGGTTGGTTGGGATTTTTTGCTCCTTTTGCTCTAATCGGTGGAAGGGTTGGCCCCTGTGAGGATATTTATCACATAGAAGGGACATAACTCTGCAGGATTATTCAGGCAAGACCTGGTGATATGCTACTGGTGGGACAAAGTTTTGGCTGTGCTGTAATGTGAGTCGTTTTTCAATCTTTGAGAGGATATGTTAAGGATTCGCTTTTACAAGTTTGATTAACACTTAGTATTTTGTATTTGTTTATTTTGAATAGTCCTGGGAAGGCTCTTTGGAGCAGATCTATTTGGAAGTCTGGAGTTGGGGTGGTTATGCTCAGGGACGCAGGCCAGTGTGTAATACTCTAACAATTTTGGAAACAAATCTATGTGTTGCAATAGAAAGCCCTCCTTTTTTATTAATTTTTTAAATTTCATTCCAGACAGTCCACATCCTGCCTGTTTGGCAGTGCGGAGTGTGTTGCGTTCTATATAGATTTGGACTATTGCTATTAAATTCAAATCTCTTCTCTAGGGATGAGCTTCATATTTGAGTCGAACCCATGTTGGACTCGAACATCGTCTGTTCGGTCGTTCACCGAATTGCGAACGATATGGGCCATTTGCGCCAAATTCGAGTGACGCGTCACGGGCCATAATTCACTGCGGCATCGAAAGTGCATTGCTGGCTGATGATTGGCCGAGCATGCACTATGACCCGCATGCTTGGCCAATCACAGCGCCGTCTGTACAGCGAGCTGTAACTGGCTCAGGGGGTTTAGTACACGCCCCACACTATATAAGGCCGCCTGCACGTCGGCCCTGTGTAGTGTGTTCCGGCGTTGAGAGACAGAGACAGAGAGACAGTGTCATTTGATTTAATTTAGATTGATTAGGTAGGACAGTCAGTCAGTTAGCTGTACTTACAGTGTATTGTATATATATATATATATGCATCCCAGGTGTTGTGTGTGTGTGTATATATATACATATATATATATATATATATACACACTGTATTCAGTTTAGCCTGATCCGTTTCTGTTATTATCTTCCTACTGACAGGCAGGCAGGTGTTGTTACAGTATCTGAAGAAAATTGCTGGTGCTCTTCTGATCCTATTAGTACCAAAGTCAGGCAGCTACAGTATTTACAGTGCGCAATGTTCAGCTAAAGCTACAAGTTAGTGTAGCGCGACCTCTGCACAGTGTTCAGCTAAAGCTACAAGTTAGTGTAGCGCCACCTCTGCACAGTGTTCAGCTAAAGCTACAAGTTAGTGTAGCGCCACCTCTGCACAGTGTTGAGCTAAAGCTACAACCTCTGCAAAGTGTTCAGCTAAAGCTACAAGTTAGTGTAGCGCGACCTCTGCACAGTGTTCAGCTAAAGCTACAAGTTAGTGTAGTGCGACCTCTGCACAGTGCTCAGCTAAAGCTACAAGTTAGTGTAGTGCGACCTCTGCACAGTGTTCAGCTAAAGCTACCTGTAGAAGATTGGTGGTGTTTTACTGATCCTATCACTACCGCAGGCAGCTATATTATTTACACATTAGTGTAGTGTGACCTCGGCACAGTGTTCAGCTAAAGCTACAAGTTAGTGTAGTGCGACCTCTGCACAGTGTTCCGCTAAAGCTACAAGTTAGTGTAGTGCGACCTCTGCACAGTGTTCAGCTAAAGCTACAAGTTAGTGTAGTGTGACCTTTGCACAGTGCTCAGCTAAAGCTACAAGTTAGTGTAGTGCAACCTCTGCACAGTGTTCAGCTAAAGCTACCTGTAGAAGATTGGTGGTATTTTTCTGATCCTATCACTACCGCAGGCAGCTACATTATTTACACGTTAGTGTAGTGCGACCTCGGCACAGTGTTCAGCTAAAGCTACAAGTTAGTGTAGTGCGACCTCTGCACAGTGTTCAGCTAAAGCTACAAGTTAGTGTAGTGCGACCTCTGCACAGTGTTCAGCTAAAGCTACAAGTTAGTGTAGTGCGACCTCTGCACAATGTTCAGCTAAAGCTACCTGTAGAAGATTGGTGGTGTTCTCATACTAATAATACTACAGGCAGGCAGTTGATTTTGCTAGCTGCAGTATCAGTGTATATATATATATATATATATATATATATATATATATATATATATATATATATATATATATCCCATCTTAGTGCAGCTACATCTCACTGCAGGCCATTAGTATGTCTGGAAGGCCAACAAGGAGAGGCAGTCAGTCACAAGCCAATAAAAGAGGGCAAGCAGGCTCTGTGCCTAGAGGCAACAGTGCTGGTCGTGGAGACGGTGCATCCTCATCAGCACGTGGCCGTGGGACACGATTGACCTTTTTTTCGGCAGCTGGCCATGTTGAGCTGCAACATGCGAAAGACTTGGTCGAGTGGATGACCAAGCCATCCTCATCCTCTCTCACCCATGCTCAGGGTACTTTGTCTGGCAAAGCAGCTGCCAACCCAGCCTCTTCCCTCGGCTCAATGGAATCAGTCACTCCTTCCCTAGCCCCACCATGTCCTCCTGAGGAGTCCCCCGAACTGTTTGACCACAGTGTTGGGTACATGCTCCAGGAGGATGCCCAGCGTTTTGAAGGCTCCAATGATGGTACTCAGCTAGAGGAAGGCAGTAACGTGAGCCCAGACAGAGGGGGTGCCCAAGAAGGACAGCAATCTGGCAGTCATGTTGCCCCTGCTGCAGCATACTGGCAGGTTTGCTCCAGCGATGAGGAGGGAGGGGATGATGAGGTAACTGACTCCACGTGGGTGCCTGATAGGAGAGAGGAGGAGGCGGCACGCACATTCAGTGCTGCTGGAGGTTTTGTAACTGATCACAGGGTGCACCTGTCCACCGACTCGGTCGATCGACTGACCTTCATAAAAATGAATCAGTCTTGGATCACCACCAGCTACCAAGCACCTGATGCTGATGTAACCGAATAATTTTTTCTGAAATGTCAGATCCCTTCAAGACTGCCTATGCTGATGCTGAGTGACTATCCTCTTCCTCCTCAATGATTATGCTGATAGCTTGTAAGAGTATTTTTGGTTCTGGGCACCGCCACCAGTGGCTAAGGCCCAATTTTTCAGCCCCTGTTTAACAGGGGCGTGTAATTACAATTTTTGATGCAATATTTTGCAAGGAGGGTTCGTTGCTGCACTCAACTAGAGTATTTGTGAGGGGTTGCAGTATTGTGGCACCAGCACCAGTGCCTAAGGCCCAATTTTTCAGGCCCTGTTTAACAGAGTGTGTAATTACAATTTTTGATGCAATACTTTGCAGCAGGGCTCGTTCCTGCGCTCCAACTAGAGTATCTGTGAAGTGCTGCAGTGCTGTGGCACCAGTGCCTAAGGCCCAATTTTTCAGCCCCTGTTTAGCAGGGGCATGTAATTACAATTTTTGATGCAATATTTTACAGGAGGGCTCATTCCTGCGCTCCAACTAGAGTATCTTTGAGGGGTTGCAGTGTTGTGACACCAGTGCCTAAGGCCCAATTTTTCTGCCCCTGTTCAACAGGGACAAGTAATTACAATTCTTGATCTAATATCTCACAGCTGGGCCCGTTTCTGTGCCCACCAAGAGTAACTGTGAGGACTTACTGTGTTGTGGCACAAGCACCACCACCACCAAAGGCCCAATTTTTCTGCCCCTGTTCAACAGGTGCATGTAATTACAATTCTTGATCTAATATTTCACAGCAGGGCCCATTCCAGCTCCCACCAAGAGTAACTGTGAGGACTTACAGTGTTCAGTGTTGTGGCACCAGCACCACCAAAGGCCCAATTTTTCTGACCCTGTTCAACAGGGGCATGTAATTACAATTCTTGATCTAATATTTCACAGCAGAGCCCGTTCCTGCGCTCACCAAGAGTAACTGTGAGGGCTTACAGTGTTGTGGTAACACCAACACCTAGGGCCCCAATTTCTGCAAAGTATATAGGGCAGGCCCCTACTTTCAAACATCTAACTTACCAACGACTCCTACTTGCAAACGGAAGGAGACAACAGGAAGTGAGATTAAATCTACCCCTAGGAAGGGAAATTCTCTCCTGTAAGAGTTAATATGGGAAAAACGTGTCTCCTTTCCACTGATACTTTATCACCAATCCTTGTTTCACTAAAAACCCCAAATTGTCAAAAACATTTGTCATTGGGACAGTAAGTGAGGTAAAATCTTCTGAAGAGGTGCACAGACAGCAAAACAAATGTCACAGGGGTGATAACCCTTCCCTATGTTTTCAAAAAGGATTAAAAATTGATTTTTTGGCTGGAGCTACACTTTAAAAATGTACCAGTTCAAAATTACAAACAGATTTTACTTATCAACAAACCTACAGTCCCTGTCTTGTTTGCACCGCCTGTATACTGCTGTTCAGAGGGCCTGGGGCCCCACACCTTTCCTTTTTTTAATTTGGGTGCGGGGTTCCCCTTAATATCCATACAAGACCCAAAGGGCCTGGTAATGGACTGGGAGGGGGTACCCATGTCATTTGTCTCACTGATTTTGATCCATATTACCGGGACCAGACATTACATTAAAGCTGTAAGCAGTTTTAAATGACTTTTATTCCTTTAAAAATATCATTTTGTGCAGGGACTGTTCTAAGCACGGGAAACACGCGCCACTTTACAGGCATACTATAGACACACCCCAGGTACGATTAGTGGCGTTGTTAGGTGGGTGCGGGGGGTGTGGGCCGCACCCGGGTGACACCCGTAGGTAGCGGCACGCACTGCTAACACTGCCCGCTGCCCTGATCTGCTCCTCCAGACTTGCGCTGTGTCCCTCAGCGCAGCGGACTGAAGCTGCCTCCCCCTCCTCTCTGTTTACATCCACACAAGAGGAGGAGGAGGAGCCTGAGGGACACACACGGCTGTGTGTATCTGTCCGCGCTGTTCTGATGTCTGTAAACTTTATGTATATGTGGGTGGACATGTGCAGGGGGGTTCTATACTAATGGGTGGTCTGTACTGAGGGGGGATTCTATACTAATGGGGGGTCTGCACTGAGGGGGATTCTATAGTAATGGGGGGTCTACACTGAGAGGGGATTCTATACTAATGGGGGTCTGCACTGAGGGGGGATTCTATACTAATGGGGGGTCTGCACTGAGGGGGGATTCTATACTAATGGTGGGTTGGCACTGAGGGGGGTTCTAGACTAATGGGGGGTCTGCACCGTGGGGGGGTTTATACTAATGGGGGGTCTGCACTGAGGGGTGATTCTATACTAATGGGGGGTCTGCACTGAGGGGGATTCTATACAAATGTGGGGTCTGCACTGAGGGGGGATTCTATACTAATAGGGGGTCTGCACTGAGAGGGGATTCTATACTAATGGGGGGGTCTGCACTGAGGGGGGATTTTATACTAATAGGGGGTCTGCACTGAGGGGGGATTCTATACTAATGGGGTGTCTGCACTAAGGGGGATTCTATACTAATGGGGGGTTGACACTGAGGGGAGATTCTATACTAATAGGGGGTCTGCACTGAGGGGGGATTCTATACTAATGGGGGGTCTGCACTGAGGGGGGATTCTATACTAATAGGGGGTCTGCACTGAGGGGGGTTCTATACTAATGGGGGGTCTGCACTGAGGGGGGATTCTATACTAATAGGGGGTCTGCACTGAGGGGGGATTCTATACTAATGGGGGGTCTTCACTGAGGGAGGATTCTATACTAATGGGGAGTCTGCACTGAGGGGGGATTCTATACTAATGAGGGGGTCTGCACTGAGGGGATTCTACAGTAATAGGGGGTCTGCACTGAGGGGGGTTCTATACTAATGGGGAGTCTGCACTGAGAGGAAATTCTATACTAATAGGGGGTCTGCACTGAGGGGGGATTCTATACTAATGGGGGGTCTGCACTGAAATGGGATACTATACTAATGGGGGGTCTGCACTGAGGGGGGATTCTACACTAATGGGGGTCTGCACTGAGGGGGGATTCTATACTAATGGGGGGTCTACACTGAGGGGGGTTATATACTAATGGGGGTTGGCACTGAGGGGGGGATTTTATACTGATGGGGGTCTGCACTGAGGGGGGATTCTATACTAATGGGGGTCTGCACTGAGGGGGGATTCTATACTAATGGGGGGGTCTGCACTGAGAGGGGAATTCCATACTGATGGGGGTCAGCACTGGGGGGGTGTATGTACTGATGGGGGGTCTGCACTGAGGTGGGAGGTTGATAATGATGGAGGGGGGTCTGCAGACTCTGCACTGAGGGAGGGTGTCTGTACTGATGGGGGGGTCTGCAATAAGGGAGGGGAGTCTGTACTGAGGGAGGGGGTCAGTACTAAGGGGGGTCTATACTGAGGAAAGGGGGTCTGCACTGAGCGGGGGTCTGTACTGATGGAGGGGGGTCTGTACTGATGGAGGGGAGTCTGTACTGAGGGAGGGGAGTCTGTACTTAGTGGGGGGTCTATATTGATGGAAGGGGGTCTGTACTGAGGGAGGGGGGCTATATTGATGGAGTGGGGTCTGTAGTTAGTGGAGGGGGGTCTGCACTGAGGTAGTTGGTGGAGGGGGTGACACCAATTTTTTCGGCACCGGGTGACACCAACTCTAGTGACGCCACTGGGTACGATATTTAACCACTTCATCCCCGGAAGGATTTACCCCCTTCCTGACCAGAGCACTTTTTACAATTTGACACTGCGTCACTTTAACTGCTAATTGCGTGGTCATGCAATGCTGTACCCAAATGAAATTTGCGTCCTTTTCTTCCCACAAATAGAGCTTTCTTTTGATGGTATTTGATCACCTCTGCGGTTTTTATTATTTGCGCTATAAACGGAAAAAGACCGAAAATTTTGAAAAAAAAAAGATATTTTCTACTTTTTGTTTTAAAAGAAATCCAATAAACTCAATTTTAGTCATTCATTTAGGCCAAAATGTATTCGGCCACATGTCTTTGGTAAAAAAAATGTCAATAAGCGTATATTTAGTGGTTTGCGCAAAAGTTATAGCGTCTACAAACTAGGGTACATTTTCTGGAATTTACACAGCTTTTAGTTTATGACTGCCTATCTCATTTCTTGAGGTGCTAAAATGGCAAGGCAGTACAAAACCCACCAAATGACCACATTTTAGAAAATAGACACCCCAAGGAAATTGCTGAGAGGCATGTTGAGCCCATTGAATATTATTTTTTTTTGCCCAAGTGATTGAATAATGACAAAAAAAATTAAAAAATTACAAAAAGTTGTCACTAAATGATATATTGCTCACACAGGTCATGGGCCTATGTGGAATTGCACCCCGAAAACCAAGCACCGCCTTCAGGATTCCTAAGGGCGTAAATTTTTGATTTTACTCCTCACTACCTATCACAGTTTTGAAGGCCATAAAATGCCAAGATGGCACAAACCCCCCCAAAATGACCCCATTTTGGAAAGTAGACACCCCAAGCTATTTGCTGAGAGGCATGTTGAGTCCATGGAATATTTTATATTTTGACACAAGTTGCGGGAAAATTACAAACTTTTTTTTTGCACAAAGTTGTCACTAAATGATATATTGCTCAAACATGCCATGGGCATATGTGGAATTACAACCCAAAATACATTCTGCTGCTTCTCCTGAGTACAGGGATACCACATGTTTGGGAATTTTTGGGAGCCTAGCCACGTACGGGGCCCCAAAACCAAGCACCGCCTTCAGGATTTCTAAAGGCGTAAATTATTGATTTCACTCCTCACTGCCTATCACAGTTTTGAAGGCCATAAAATGCCAAGATGGCACAAAACCCCCGAAATGACCCCATTTTGGAAAGTAGACGCCCCAAGCTATTTGCTGAGAGGCATGTTGAGTCCATGGAATATTTTATATTTTGCCACAAGTTGCAGGAAAGTGACAAACTTTTTTTTTTTGCACAAAGTTGTCACTAAATTATATATTGCTCACACAGGCCATGGGCATATGTGGAAGTGGAATTGCACCCCAAAATACATTCTGCTGATTCTCCTGAGTACAGGGATACCACATGTGTGGGACTTTTTGGGAGCCTAGCCACGTACGGGGCCCTGAAACCCAAGCACCGCTTTCAGGATTTCTAAAGGCGTAAAGTTTTATATCACTCCTCACTACCTATCACAGTTTTGAAGGCCATAAAATGCCCAGATGGCACAACCCCCCCCCCCAAATGACCCCATTTTGGAAAGTAGACACCCCAAGCTATTTGCTGAGAGGCATGGTGAGTATTTTGCAGCTCTCATTTGTTTTTGAAAATAAGGAAAGACAAGAAAAAAATGTTTTTGTCTTTTTTCAATTTTCAAAACTTTGTGACAAAAAGTGAGGTCTGCAAAATACTCACTATACCTCTCAGCAAATAGCTTGGGGTGTCTACTCTCCAAAATAGGGTCATTTGGGGGGGTTGTGCCACCTGGGCATTCCATGGCCTCCGAAACTGTGATAGGCAGTGAGGAGTAAAATCATAAATTTACGCCCTTAGAAAGCCTGAAGGCGGTGCTTGGTTTTCGGGGTTCCGTACGCGGCTAGGCTCCCAAAAAGTCTCACACATGTGGTATCCCTGTACTCAGGAGAAGCAACAGAATGTATTTTGGGGTGTAATTTCACATATTCCCATGGCATGTTTGAGCAATATATCATTTAGTGACAACTTTGTGCAAAAAAAAAAAAAATTTGTTTCTTTCCCGTAACTTGTGTCACAATATAAAATATTCCATGGACTCGACATGCCTCTCAGCAAATAGCTTGGGGTGTCTACTTTCCAAAATGGGGTCATTTGGGGGGGTTTTGAACTGTCCTGGCATTTTATGCACAACATTTAGAAGCTTATGTCACACATCACCCACTCTTCTAACCACTTGAAGACAAAACCCTTTCTGACACTTTTTGTTTACATGAAAATTTTTTTTTTTTTTTGCAAGAAAATTACTTTGAACCCCCAAACATTATATATTTTTTAAAGCAAATGCCCTACAGATTAAAATGGTGCTTGCTGCAGACACGACATCTTTTTTGGGGGGGGGTTCGCTGGGTAGGGGTACTCGGGAGGACATAAAGAAAATGCCTCTCATGCAGCCGACTGCATTTGGTTGGGGATGTGAATGGGGGAAGTACGGGCGCTGCAGAAGTGGTGGGTTCCCAATTAGGATTGGCGAATGCAGCAGGAAGGGCACTATGGGCACGACGGGCCTGTGTTTGTCTTCTTCTTGGTGGCAGCGGGACACTACTTGTGCTTGCCACCTCACCAGCTTGAACTGCACTTATGGGACTCGCCAGGTCACCAAGTGTTACTGCAGTGCTGGTTTGACTACGACCGGGGTGTACTAGGCCACTGGTGCTTGCCAGTTCACCAAAACGCTACCAAAAAAACTGTTAGCGATCGCAGGGATCAGGCCTGACTCTGTGAACGCTGCAGTTATATGTTTAGTGTTTTGTAAGTGACAGTGATCGATCGATACTGAGTACGGGGGTGTAATTTCACATATTCCCATGGCATGTTTGAGCAATATATCATTTAGTGACAACTTTGTGCAAAAAAAAAAAATGTGTCTCTTTCCCGCAACTTGCGTCACAATATAAAATATTCCATGGACTCGACATGCCTCTCAGAAAATAGCTTGGGGTGTCTACTTTCCAAAATGGGGTCATTTGGGGGGGGGGGGGGTTTGAACTGTCCTGGCATTTTATGCACAACATTTAGAAGCTTATGTCACACATCACCCACTCTTCTAACCACTTGAAGACAAAGCCCTTTCTGACACTTTTTGTTTACATGAAAAAAATATTTTTTTTGCAAGAAAATTACTTTGAACCCCCAAACATTATATATTTTTTTTAAAGCAAATGCCCTACAGATTAAAATGGTGGGTGTTCCATTTTTTTTTTCACACAGTATTTGCGCAGCGATTTTTCAAACGCATTTTTTGGGGAAAAAACACACTTTTTAAAATTTTAATGCACTAAAACACACTATATTGCCCAAATGTTTGATGAAATAAAAAAGATGATCTTAGGCCGAGTACATGGATACCCAACATGACATGCTTTAAAATTGCTCACAAACGTGCAGTGGTGACAAACTAAATACATTTTTAAAAGCCTTTACAGGTTACCACTTTAGATTTACAGAGGAGGTCTACTGCTAAAATTACTGCCCTCGATTTGACGTTCGCGGTGACACCTCACATGCATGGTGCAATTTCTGTTTACATTTGACGCCAGACCGACGCTTGCGTTCGCCTTTGCGCGAGAGCAGGGGGGGAGAGGGGTGCTTTTTTTTTTTTTTTTTTTTTTTATTTATTTATTTATTTTTTTTTTTTTTGCTTTTTTATCTTATTTTTAAACTGTTCCTTTCATTTTTTTTTAAATCATTTTTATTGTTATCTCAGGGAATGTAAATATCCCCTATGATAGCAATAGGTAGTGACAGGTACTCTTTTTTGAAAAAATTGGGGTCTATTAGACCCTAGATCTCTCCTCTGCCCTCAAAGCATCTGACCACACCAAGATCGGTGTGATAAAATGCTTTCCCAATGGCACTGATTACATCCCGCGAAATCTAAGTCATGAAATGCTCGTAGCTTCCGGTTTCTTAGGCCATAGAGATGTTTGGAGCCACTCTGGTCTCTGATCAGCTCTATGGTCAGCTGGCTGAATCATCGACTTCCATCTTCAGGTTCCCTGTTTAGACAGGAGAGCCAGAGAAAAACACGGAAGACGGTGGGGGGGGGCATTCCCTCCCACTGCTTGTAAAAGCAGTCCAGAGGCTAATTAGCCACTAGGATTGCTTTTACATGAAAGCCGACCGCTGGCTGAAAAGAATGATACCAAGATGATACCTAAACCTGCAGGCATCATTCTGGTATAACCACTCAAAGTCGTGAATGGCGTACCTGAAGACAAAAAAATGGTTAATAATAAAACACAGTAAACGGTAACGTATAAAAAATTGCATACCTGAAAAGCAAATGTGATAAAACATAATAACAATAAAACATTGCAGAATAGAATACAGTAAAAAAGAGCAGAACAATAGAGAGAGAATATAGAGAGAGAGAGAGCAATAAAACGACAACAATTTTTTAAAATTTTATATATATATATATATATATATATATATATATATATATATATATATATTTTTTTTACACTTTTTTTTGTAACTAACTTTTATAACTGTAACCGGTTCCAGGTTTGGGTCTCTCAAAATGCGATGGCATCTTGGGAGACCCTGTGAAAGTGTGCCTAGTCGGTGCAATGCTGTACCCTACGCTAATACTCAACTAGTGAATGGTAGCGTTCAAAACATTCACCAATGCAAAGACCAGGATTGTCAGGACAGGAGGGACAATAATAGCGGTTGCTGCAGACACATCTTTTTTGGGGGGGTTCGCTGGGTAGGGGTACTCGGGAGGATATAAAGAAAATGCCTCTCATGCAGCCGACTGCATTTGGTTGGGGATGTGAATGGGGGAAGTACGGGCGCTGCAGAAGTGGTGGGTTCCCAATTAGGATTGGCGAATGCAGCAGGAAGGGCACTATGGGCACGACGGGCCTGTTTGTCTTCTTCTTGGTGGCAGCGGGACACTACTTGTGCTTGCCACCTCACCAGCTTGAACTGCACTTATGGGACTCGCCAGGTCACCAAGTGTTACTGCAGTGCTGGTTTGACTACGACCGGGGTGTACTAGGCCACTGGTGCTTGCCAGTTCACCAAAACGCTACCAAAAAAACTGTTAGCGATCGCAGGGATCAGGCCTGACTCTGCGAACGCTGCAGTTATGTGTTTAGTGTTTTGTAAGTGACAGTGATCGATCGATACTGCACTTGGGTGGGCTGGGCGGAGGGGCAAAAAGGCAGGTGCTAGCAGGTATCTGGGCTGATCCCACTAACACTGCATTTTTGGGAACCCTAAACTGCTAGGGACGCTAGTATAGATCTGATCGGATCAGATATTGATCCGATCAGATACTATACCACTAAGGGAGGTGTACGGTGCGTGCATGGGTGTTAGCAGTACTGGCACTAACCTGACGCTGCCTGTGGCTGGTGCTTACCAGTTCACCAAAATGCTACCAAAAAAACTGTTAGTGATCGCAGGGATCAGGCCTGACTCTGCGAATGCTGCAGTTATGCGTTTAGTGTTTTGTAAGTGACAGTGATCGATCGATACTGCACTTGGGTGGGCTGGGCTGGGCCGGGCAGAGGGGCAAAACGCAGGTGCTAGCAGGTATCTGGGCTGATCCCACTAACACTGCGTTTTTGGGAACCTTAAACTGCTGGGGACGCTAGTATAGATCTGATCGGCTCAGATATTGATCCGTACAGATACTATACCACTAAGGGAGGCGTATGCTGCGTGCATGGGTGTTAGCGGTACTGGCGCTAATCTGACGCTGCCTGGGGCGACGCATATCACCGCCGGGCGATCAGGGGGCTAAACCTTTATTCGGTAATAAACGGCGGGTGCCCTGACACTATAAAAAGTAAATGAACTAACCAGTGTCACCCGTAACAGTTATACGGTGATCAGAGGTGAAAGGGTTAACTAGGGGGCAATCAAGGGGTTAAAACCTTTATTCGGTAGTATATGGGGGTCCCTGTCCCTATGAAACGCTGACAGCGAACCTAAATATTTACCTCCCTAACTGGCGTCACCAGCGACACTAATACAGCAATCAGAAAAATGATTGCTTAGTGACACTGGCGACAGGGGGGGATCAAGGGGTTAAAACTTTATTAGGGGGGGTTAGGGGGGTACCCTAGACCTAAAGGGGGCTAATACTAACTGCCCTAACACAGTAACTGTCACAAACTGACACCATGCAGTAATCAAAAAAAAAAAATCGGGGATGTAATGTATGCCTGGCGTGTTCTACTGTATGTGTGTGTTTGTGTAACTCACATTCCAGTCTTCTCTCCTCGGCGCCGGAACGGAAAATACAGAGCCGAGGAGAGATGACATAATTTCCTTTGCTGCTGTTTAGCATACAGCAGCAAAGGAATGATTGTTTTTTTCAGGGATGCATGAACTGTCCTGTCACCATTTGAGGAGGCCACGAGGATGGTGAGCAGTGACAGTGCATGCATCAGTGACACTGTCCCCCTTGTCCACCTGTTGGAGCACACGCTGCGTGGAATAATGGACAGGGCACTTGAGGCAGAACAGAGGCAGGAAGAGGAGGACTTCCTTAGCTCTCAAGGCCCCCTTTATCCAGACAGTGTTCCTGCGTGCCCGCCAATCACACAGGAAGAGGACGAGGAGGAGGAGGATTGTGTCAGTATGGAGGTGGAGCCTGGCACTCAGCATCAGCAGCAGTCTTTAAGGGATCAGTCCTAAGAAACACATGGACTTGTACATGGCTAGGAGGAGGTGGCTGCGGACCATGTCGTCCTTAGTGACCCAGAGGACTCTGGACCGAATGCCTCAGCAAACCTACGCTGCATGGCCTCCCTGATCCTGCAAAGCCTGCGTAAGGATCCTCGTATTCGTGGTATCAAGGAGAATGACCAATACTGGCTGGCAACCCTCCTTGATCCACGTTACAAGGGTAAGGTTGCGGACCTTATCTTGCCATCGCAGAGGGAGCAGAGGATGAAACATCTTCAGGAAGCCTTGCAGAAAGGTCTGTGCAACGCGTTCCCAGAGACTGGGAGGTTACAAACTCCTGTTTCTGGACAACGTGTTACTGAGGCTTCGGTCAGTCAAAGAAGGAGCGGTGGAGAAGGTGGCCGTCTGACCGATGTGTTCAGACAATTTTTTGGTCCACAGCCCCAAGGTATGATCAGTTCCAGCAACCATCGCCAGCGTCTGTTTCACATGGTGCAGGAATACCTAGGGGCAAGATCTGACTTGGACACCTTTCCCACCGAAAATCCTCTGGGTTACTGGGTCTTGAGGATGGATCACTGGCCAGAGTTTGCACAGTATGCAATTAAGCTACTGGCCTGTCCTGCATCCAGCGTTCTTTCGGAACGCACATTTAGTGCTGCTGGAGGCTTTGTAACCGATCACAGGGTGCGTCTGTCCACCGACTCGGTCGATCGACTGACCCTCATAAAAATGAATCAGTCTTGGATCACCACCAGCTACCAAGCACTTGATGCTGATGTAACCGAATAATTTTTTTTTAAATCTCAGATCCCTTCAAAGACTGCCTATGCTGATGCTGAGTGACTATCCTGAGTAATTATCCTCTTCCTCCTCAATGATCACGCTGATAGCTTGTAAGAACATTTTTGGTTCTGGGCGCCACCACCAGTGCCTAAGGCATCAATTTTTCACCCCCTGTTTAACAGGGGCGTGTAATTACAATTTTTGATGCAATACTTTGCAGCAGGGCTCGTTTCTGCGTTCCAACTAGAGTATCTGTGAGGGGTTGCAGTGTTGTGGCACCAGCACCAGTGATTAAGGCCCAATTTTTCAGCCCCTGTTCAAAAGGGGCATGTAATTACAATTCTTGATCTAATATTTCACAGCAGGGCCCGTTTCTGCGCCCAACAAGAGCAAGTGAGGACTTACAGTGTTGTGGCACTAGCACCACCACCACCAAAGGCCCAATTTTTCTGCCCCTGTTCAACAGGGGCATGTAATTACAATTCTTGATCTAATATTTCACAGCAGGGCCCTGTGAGGGCTTACAGTGTTGTGGCCACAACAACACCTAAGGCCCAAATTTCTGCTGAGTATATAGGGCAGGCCCCTACTTTCAAACATCCAACTTACAAACGACTCCTAACGGAAGGAGACAACAAGAAGTGAGATGAAATCTACCCCTAGGAAGGGAAATTCTCTCCTGTAAGAGTTAATATGGGAAAACCTTTCTCCTTTCCACTGATGCTTTATCACCAATCCTTGTTTCACAAAAAAACCCCAAATTTTCAAAAAACATTTGTCATTGGGACAAAAAGTGAGGTGAAATCTTCTGAAGAGGAGCACAGACAGCAAAACAAATGTCACAGGGGTGATAACCCTTCCCTATGTTTTCCAAAAAGCTTAAAATAGATTTATTGGCTGGAGCTAAACATGTTAAAAATGTACCAGTTCAAAATTACAAACAGATTCTACTTAACAACAAACCTACAGTCCCTGTCTTGTTTGCACCGCCTGTATACTGCTGTTCAGAGTATATAGGGCCTGGTGGACCCACGCCTTTCCTTTTTTTAATTTAGGTGCGGGGTTCCCCTTAATATCCATACAATACCCAAAGGGCCTGGTAATGGACTGGGGGGTACCCATGCTGTTTGTCTCACTGAGCTTCATCCATATTGCCAGGACCCGACAGTACCTTAAAGCCACAAGCAGTTTTAAATGACTTTTTTTCCTTTAAAAATGACATTTTGTGCAGGGACTGCTCTAAGCACGGGAAACACGCGCCACTTTACAGGCATACTATAGACACCCCCCAGGTACGATATTTAAAGGAATATTTAACTTTTTTCAACTTTAAGCATCATTAAAATCACTGCTCCCCAAAAAAACGGACGTTTTTAAAAGTTTTTTTTGCATTGATACATGTCCCCTAGGGCAGGACCCGAGTCCCCAAACCCCTTTTAGGACAATACCATGCAAATTAGCCTTTAAAATGAGCACATTTGATTTCGAACGTTCGAGTCCCACAGACGTCAATAGGGTTCTAACGTTTGTGCGAATTTTCGGTCCGTTCGCAGGTTCTGGTGCGAACCGAACCGGGGGGTGTTCGGCTCATTTCTAGTGGTTACATGTTTACAGCAGCAGACAGCCTTGGCTCTTTTCAGACCATCACTCAGGTGTACAGGCTGAGCAGATATTAGAACATCTGATCCCGGGTGCAGGTATTTGCAGTATACTTGCTGCACCATGGTGATGTAGGATATATGAATGCAACCCAAGACTGGATTTTGGGTAACCTTACTGTGCAAGCTGAGCAGGTGTAAGGGGCAACATATTGTGGTAGGCAGTAAATTCAGTGATTTATTTAAACCTTAAAAAAATGTGTCCTGAAAAATTTTATGAAAATGTTTTAAGAGATAAAAAAAAATATATTGTGCACTATTATACTATTACTATAGGAGCCAGCCGCACCTGCCCTCTCCACAGCCTGGAATTCCAGTGAGAAAAACAGAGAGATAGGGTGCACCAGCCATGTGCATTATCCTTTAGAAACAATATATTAAAATTAATGATAAAAAGAAACTACTTATAAACAGTAGTAGAAGATCTCAAATATATAAAAACAATCTTCAAATTACAGCATGCAGTCAGGGAACAGCAGAGCCCACTGGAGGTGCCGGAAGAGCTCACAAGAATCACTGCTGGCTGACGCGTTTCGAGGGGAACGTCCATGCTCTGAGGAAGAGGGGACATTCCCCTCGAAACGTGTCAGCCAGCATGTTCCAGCTCTTGCTTCCTCTCCTCCCAACCCCCTCCCTGTGACAACAGGCAGGGGAACTTCTCTCCGCACCTTATGTCACAATTTAAAACAGTGCGGCCATACAGGGCTCAGTTCTGTGAATGGATGAACTACAAGTACCATTATACATCATGGCCGACGGCTTATTTTTTATTAGTGTAGGTGTTGGTGGTGGGTGCCTAGTTTTTGTATTTCCAGTGTATTTTTTTCTACAATTGTGCAATAAAAATTTTCCCTTAACAAGCAGCTTGGTTCGCCCGTGACTTCTTTCTCAGGGGTCCTCTTTCCCCTTGTGCAGCATGTAGGACCTGGTATATGGTGATTGTGTTCTGGAGTAATTAGCAACATGAGAGGTTGAAGGGTGATTTATCCCAAATGCAGCTAAACCTAATTATTGGCCTTGGGGAGACTGACCCCTCTCATCTGGCTACCTTACTATACATTGAGCATTTGGTGGGTGCCCTTCTACTTAGACTATTCCTAATCTGCTATATTATTTTTGCAAGCTGAACTATGAGTTGTAACAAGAATGTGTCAGCTTTCTGTTGGTGCATTATTGTGCAGGGTATTCAGTGAGTCAGGAAGAATATGTAATATAGTAAGATTAAAAGTCTTGCGGTTAACATGCTTTTCAGACTAAACAATTATGCCCTAGGCTCTCTTTGCTCATAGGGTGGGTGAGACATCAGCTATGACATATATAAAACAATTCCATCTCTGAGTAAATGAAGCAGACATCTGACAATAATCATGGAAGAGCTAGTCCATTTGGCATTTATGTTTTTTATACTAGCTGCAGAACAGGAAAGAAAATCAATATAAACTATTGTTTTATTTTGATTAGCAACGCTTCTGTGAGAATAGTTTCTTTTTTAAAAGGTAAAGACGATCATTCCTGATGAGTTCCTACTTGCCACTCAATTACCCAGAACATAATTACGTATGGTATAATAAATCTCTGACAACTGGGGGGTACTGATACCTGTCCCCATGACATCACCTCACATGGAGATGAGTTTTGGGTAGATGCCAGTGAATTCAGTCCTAGATCACATGCTAAGCAATTTTTCAGCTCAGCCTGAAATCACTAATTCCTATAAATCCAATGTGCCAACACAACTCAAAACCATTTGAGATCTCAGTGGAAGGATTTCCAGATTGGGTCCCTGTGTGGGTCACTGGAGAGTGACTGAACCAGCTGCCATCCAATCAAAACTGAACCATCAATTCTGGAAGTTACATGTTAAATCTACTAGAGGACCCTCAGTCAGGTGCATGTAATAAGCCAATCTCCCAAGGTGTAAAGCTGATAAAGGCATATGTACTGTCCCAGCTACAGCTCTCACATCAAATGCTTCCATTGGTTCAGCATTAGATTCCCATTCATATAAAAATTACTTGGACTTTCAGGATAAAAGCAGAACACTTGTAATGGTATCAATGGGGCATAGAGGATGGTCTATGAATTAATCCAGCCTTTCTCAATGTTTTACAATGGAGGATCTGTTCAAGCAATTTTTCATGTCTTAGTAAAGCCCTGTTAAAATTTATAACCACACTTTAAGCTACACTTTAAGCATACTTGGCAAATTGTAGATATGATCATTAGGGAATAAGTAACAAAGAAAAGTATGAACATCCAGAGCAGTTCATTTATCAATACCAATAAGAAAGGCAGACAGTAAAAATTGTAGAGTGACTTTGCATTGGTGGTCAGTGGAAACCTTTTCCCTTTTTTGGTGGTTGTCAGTGGAATAATGCTTATCTTACACTGGAAGTTAATGGAGTGTTCCTTTTGGCTTAGTGGTCAGTATAAAGGTGACAGTGGAAGCCATAGGAAAAGTTTACATTTAAATTTGTGGTTGGTACAATGGTGGCAAGTAGGAGAGAAGAAAGAATGCTCTTTTATATTGTTGGTCAATGAAAAAAATACCCTGATACATATCATCAGTGCAGGAACTATGCAGGCATTGTCAGGCGGGTATAAATCATACCCTGCTCAAGGGAACACCTTCACAATCTCTGTAGGAACCCCAGGGTTCCACAGAACCCTAATTAAGACAAGCTTACCTGACCTGTATCTGTCATGTACAGTATAATCAAATATTGTATATACTGTCTTACTTGGAACCTAAACCTAAATTGTCTGAGAAACTATACAGAAGCAAATTGACTATATTCGTGATGAACTGAAAGTACCTGGGTTTGGTTTGATGGAGGGTTGGCAAACATGAACAAAGTTCAGATTCCGAATCCTAACCCTATTGAAGTCAAAGGGAGATGAATCTTAGAAATCAATAATGGCCATTTTCTGAGCCAATAGGCAAGGGATTGCCAAACAAAGTGAGTGGGGAACTGGAAAGTGGCTTGGGGGACATTTAGTAATAAAGAAAAAATGTAATTATCATTTAGTGGGGAGGAGGCCTTTTTAGGCAGCTTAAAAGGTAATATTGAAAATAAAGAAATTGTTCATATTACATGCATATGACATGCATGCCTTAAAGATGTATGTGGTTTCTCCCCTCCCCTACTTCCTTTAGCATCATTTCCCATTCTGAGCTCATGATGCAGTCCAACTAGTTCGTAAGCATATGAATAGGGAGAGCCTTAGCTTCTACAAAGTACATGGTCTTGAAAATGTTACTCCATATTTATGCTAGAAAAAAAATTAAAATAGCCTTAGCAACACATTCCACCTCTTGATTTGTAAGTATATTATAGGAAAAACATTTTTAAAACCATGTATTGTTTAGAAGCTAAGGCTTTGGACGACTATGTTGGGAAGTGGGACTGTATGATATGTGGAGGAAGCTACACCCTGAAGAAAATGCGTATGCATGCTATTATAAAACACATTACACACTATCAAGAATAGATTTTAGATTTGGCTCTGTGCTCGGCTGATTTTATACCATATGTGCTGGATGTGAGTATCGAACCTCGAGGTATCTCAGACCATTCTCCTCTGTTAGTTACTTTAACATCAGGGCGTCAGGCTTCTAATATGTCTTGGCGGCTGAATCCCTTTTGGTTGGAATTATTCCCTAAGGAGGATGTCATTCCTAACCGTATCCTGGATTTTTGGTCTCTCAACTTAGGCTCCGCTTCCATACAAGTTGTATAGGATGCTCTAAAGGCCTATCTTCGGTGAATGTTAGGCCAGAATATAATGCCCTGTACACACGGGCGGACTTTTCAGCATCAACGGTCTTTCCCACGGACTTTCAACGGAGTTACGACGGACTTTCTAACGAATGGACTTGCCTACACACGATCACACCAAAGTCCGACGGATTCGTACGTGATGACGTACGACCGGACTAAAATGAGGAAGTTCATAGCCAGTAGCCAATAGCCGCCCTAGCGTCGGTTTTAGTCCGTTGGACTAGCATACAGACGAGCACATTTTTCGACCGGACTCGAGTCCGTCAGAAAGATTTGAAACATGTTCCAAATCTAAATTCCGTCAGATTTTCGACAGAAAAAGTCCACTGAAGGTCCGATGAAGCTCACACACGGTCGGGTTGTTTGCCGGATTCGGTCCGTCGGACCAGTCCGGTCGAAAATTCCGCTTGTGTGTATGCGGCATAAGTATTGTCAAAAGTGCTTCCCGTAGAGAGCTCGAGCTGGCAAAGGCTGACACCTCCGTGGCAAAAGCCATATATATTCAAAATCCTTCTCTGGATATCCAACAGGAATGGCTTTCATCTCAAAATAGGCTGAAGGAACTATTGGAACCTAGGGCCAGGAATAAACTCTTTTTTCAGAAGAGACTTAGCTGGGCGGAGGGAGAAGCGAACGGTAGATTATTGCCTCAGATAGTGAGGTCCCAATCTAACCCTACACATGTTTCAGCTTTAATGAATGTAGAGGGGGAGGTTTGTAACCAGACTAGTTCAATTATATCTATCTTTAAGTCCTATTATCAAGATTTATATACTTTCAGGGCGGATTTCACCCTTGCAGAGCTATCTAGTTACATGGTATTGATCTCCCGGCTATTTCAATAGAAGTGAGAGAAATTCTCAATGCTTAACTTACTTTAATGGAAGCGGAAAATGTGGTGGCTAGTTTTCCCAATGCCAAGGCCCCAGAGGCCGATGGTCTCCCTATTGAGACCTATAGAAAATATAATAAAGAATTGCTTCCTGCTCTTCTTAGCACACTAAATGAGGCTTTTCATATGGGTCAGCTCCCAGACTCCTTGGGACAATGGTTACAGTAGTCATACCCAAAACAAAAAGGATTAAAAAAAAAATTTGCTACACCCTGAATCTCATGGACTATTATCTACAGACGTTACAATTCTTGCGAAGATACTTGCAACTAGACTAAATAAGGTTATTAACAGTATTATTCATCCAGATCAAGTAGGATTTATGTCCAACAAATCAACCGCATTCAATATCAGACGTGCATATTTAAATATGCAGGTTCTGGCCCCGAGCCATTCAGACCGTGCTTTCTTATCATTAGACGCAATCAAGGCCTTTGATTGTGTTGAATGACCATATCTGTGGGCCATTCTTGATAAATTCAGGCTTGGCTCTAGTTTTTGTAAGTGAGTCTGGTTGTTATACACCGATTCGGGGGCATCTGTTAGGATGAATGGCTTTCAATCTCCTAGTTTCACACTTTTCCAGGGCACTAGGCAGGGGTGTCCGCTGTCTCCCCTGCTTTTTGCCCTGGCCATAGAGCCTTTGGCATGTCTTATACAGGCCTCTCCTGATGTTACTAGTTTGATTAGGGGAGACATGGAGGAAAAGATATCACTATATCCGGATGATCTTCTCTTTTTCATGTCTAATGTCTGTTCATCCCTGCGGGTAGTAATGGAACACGTTAAGGAGTTTGGAAGGTTTTCCAGTTTAGGCATAAACTGGGAGAAATCCATGTTGATGCCTTTAGACCCCCTTCCGGATCCACTACCACCTATACATTCTCATTTTAAGGTTGTATGATCTATAAAATACTTGGGTATAACTATGTCGGACTCCCTACAGTCATATACAGAATTGTGGATAATATATTTCCACTTACTTAATTAGATTTCAAAATCAGAGTAAAATCTGGACTAAGCTCCCTTTATCGCTAATAGGTCGTATCAGTTTAATAAAAATGATATGGATGCCTTAGCGCCTCTATTTTTTACATAATGCCCCGATTTGGATACCTATCCGGATCTTTATTAAGATAAACACTATATTTAGGCAATAAATATGGCGGAACAAAACCCCTCGTATCAAACTGGAGACTTTACAGCATCCCACAAATGCCCACGGGCTGGCAGTTCCTAATTCAAGGCTATAATTTCTCACCTCCCAATTACAGCATTTTGCTGGATGGGAGTCTGAACAGATATCCCTTCCTGCTCAACAATTATTCTCTTTTGCATTTAAGGGACGGTCTCCACTCTTTGTCCTCGATGGTGCAAGAGGGGGTGTCGCACTTGCTGATATGCCTACTTGTATGTTAATCTGTAAAGAATGGGATACAGTTAAAAAAATGGGAAAATGATAGACTTTCTCAAATTTCGGCTCTTAGAGGTTTTCAGAGATGGGCAAAATTAGGAATAACTACTTTAGCTCAGCTATATCAGAATGGTTTACTTAAATCTTTTGAAGATCTGAGGGGAGAGTTCTCCGCAGAATCCAATTGGTTTTATCAATTCCTCCAATTAATTCATGCTCTACATGCCCAGTTTTCTTCTGCTAAGATATTTTTCCCCTCTATCCCCATCTTAGATAAAATAGTACGGGCAGGGTCAACAAAGGGTCTTACCTCGGTTACTTATAGGGTACTGTCAGATGGGTTCCTATTGAACTTCCCCATGCGTTCTCGGGCTGGCTGGGAGAAAGATATTGGTCCCATCTCTGAGGAGATTTGGGACGATGTCCTCCGATCCCCGTCCAGGGTGTCTCTTTCTCCATCACACAGACTGACCCAGATTTTTATTCTCCATTGGGTCTATAAAACTCTGCAGCTTCTCTGTGCAATTGGACTGAAATCTGAGCCAGCCTGTGCTAGATGCGGTAACACAGGTACATTAATATGTCTTTTGTGGCGATGTCCAAAAACTCCAAAGATACTGGGTGGAGGTGATTGGTACCTTAAATAGGGTATTGGATATTAACATTCCGGTTGAACCACTTATATGTATATTGGGTTACTGTGGTACATCTATCTATACCTCCCCTACTGGTAATACTATAAGGCGTGCACTTTTTGTTTCCTGTAGACAGATTGCTCTTAAGTGGACCTCTCGACATCCATCGACTGTGTCAGATTGGATTGTAGATCTCAATAGGATCATTCTCTTTGAAAAGCATACATATTCCCTAAGGAATTCCCTTAATAAGTTTGATGTTATCTGGTGTAGACGGCTTCAATCTATGACTTAGGTATCATGTCAACCAATGGGTACTGTGTACTTTGTAATACTGGATATTGTTATTCTCTTTTCCGTGTGTCATATATACTCCGAGTGAGCGGGGGGTGGTGGGATGGCAGGGTTTGTTGCAGCATAGTGGGCTGGGGGGGGGTTGTTTTTCTTTTTTTTTTTGGGGGGGGGTTGGTTTGGGTGATTTCTATTTTTGTGGTTTTGTCTGTATTGTGTCAATGTTGTTTTCATAAAAAATAATAAAAAGGATTTGATTTAAAAAAGAAGCTAAGGCTCCCCCTATTTATATGCTAATGAATATGTTGGACTGCTTCATGAGCTCAGTCAAGAAATGCTGCTACAGGAAGTAGGGGGGAGAGGAGAGGACTTGAACAAGCCATATGGTGAAAGACAAAGGAACAGTTGTGATGGAGGACTCCATAACAGCATAACAACAAGGAAGGTCTGTATCAGAAGAAACTTTATGATGACGCTATTGCCTATTTCCTGCAATCGCTCATAGAAGTAGAGCCTATGGTCCTGGTCACCTATCGAGATCACAAATCAACTATAACCTGAGATAAGTAACTTTCTATCATGTTCTTTTTGTATACAGACCTTTAATCATGAATATTCCCTGGGAAATATGCAGCATCTACTGTATGTATATCTGTGTATATCTGTCAGTCTTGTACCGGTAGTTCTGGTAGCAGAACTTTTATTTCCTTGGTTATCATTATACCAATTGTACATAGTTTCAATATGTAATATAAGATTTTAGATTCTATAATAAATTATTTCTTTTTTATTTTTTATTCAAAAACTATACTCTTGATAATATCTAAGATCTTTTTTTATCTGAGGTCATCTTATATTAACCTGGTTCAAGTTGGTTTTATCCCACCTTATACAATGTATGACGTAATCTTTTGAGTAGTTAGATCAATGCTAAAATTGTTTTAGCATATATACCACCTCAACCTGGTCCCAGTGGGGACATCTCAAACACTCTCTTTCCCAACAGTACACTCACGAACGTCACACCACAACCTAATTTTTCCAATCCTTTAAACTCAACTAACTATCTCTCACCCAATCACAGATATGTAGGAAACAAAGTACTCTTGATTCTCATATCACTTCTAATGCCACATCCACCATAAATTTTCCCATGTTAGGGATACCGCCACCCCACACTTAGGACTGGATGTCCTAAATCTTACTCCCTATCATTTTTGCGAACAAGACTTAAATGTGTTGAAACTTGGTTTAAGTTTTTGGCCATCACAAAAAATGGATAAGTACGAGACCATTAAAGATGTCTATATGTTTACTCGTAACCTTACTTACAAATTTCTATTCGATCAAGATAGAATACGAAATAAAGAGGAGCGGGAACTCTCATAGAGTATAAAACATTTTAAGATGGACGAGTTCCGAGCACTTCGGGACGTAATGCTCCTCTTAGAGGAAAGTGATGACACTCTTCTCCCTGACACTCCCACTTCAACATCCCTCACTCCTCCCACACCTGTACTCAATAGGTTTAAACTTAAATCTCGCCAATTTCCCGATCTATCCCAAAATCCTCAGATCTGGACGTTTCTACAGAATGTCGTCAGTGACATTAAACACATGAATTTATCTCACAGAAAAAATAATCTAACTTCAACACAGCGCCAAGCTCTTTCCAAAATACAGAACCACCCTGACATCATTGTCAAACCCACCGATAAAGGCGGCAACATAGTCCTTCTGACTAGATCCTTTTATGAAAACATGTGTTTAAAAATTCTCTCTAACAAAGAATTCCTCCGTCATATACCATATCCTTTAGAAACCAATTCCTAGACATTATCGGAGATGCCCGCCTAAGAGGATTAATCGACAAAGACACCTATGAATACCTGAATGCTCGGTCTCCCAGGGTGGCGACGTTCTATGCACTTCCTAAAGTGCATAAGGACCCGGTGTTGCCCCCTGGGAGACCAATTATTTCAGGTATTGGCAGTCTCACGGACAACGCTAGCAAACTGGTAGATGCCACACTCATGCCCCATGTCATGGCCCTGCTGTCATATACCAAAGATACTTTGGATCTTCTAAAACAGATTGAGGGGTTGCCAATCCCTCCCGATTCCCTGCTCGTGACGCTTGATGTGGAGGCCCTGTACTCCAGCATCCCTCACGAGCGGGGGATTGGGATGGTCCGCACCTTTTTGTACGAGGAGGATCACCACCAATGGAATTATAATGAGTTTATTTTGAAGCTACTTAACTTCATCCTGACTCACAATGCTTTTGAATTTATGGGTTCCCACTACCTCCAGGTGCAGGGCGTTGCCATGGGCACCTGTTGTGCCCCTGGCTACGCCAATCTGTACCTGGGGGGTGGGAACGTCACGTGTTTTCTCGAGATCGATATACAGAATATATAGATCAAATATTGATCTGGAAACGTTACATAGACAACATTTTTATTATTTGGACAGGCACTACAAAGACCCTAAAGAAATTCATACAAATGCTGAATGTCAATAATTTCAATCTGACATTCACACATCACTGTCACGCTAACACTGTCAATTTTCTGGATCTTGAGATCTATAGGGACGTCAACAACACTCTATCTACAAATTTATTTTGGAAAACCACAGCAGGCAATACACTGCTACATGCTACAAGCGCACATCCTCCCCCCTCATTAGAAGTATACCGTATGCACAATATCTTCGTCTCCGCCGAAATTGTACACAAATAACGGATTTTCAACATCAGTCCAATTTACTTAGGTCACGAGGCTACAGTCGGTCCCTCCTACGCAAGGCCTTCAGTAAAGCCAAAGACAAATCACGGACTGATCTGTATACAACAAAAACCCGACCACACAAACCCACTGTTAAAATGATTACCAGATTTTCTTCCCACTATCAGGACATTAACAACATCCTCAAAGAACACTGGCACTTCCTGACAGAAGACCCCATTTTAAAAAAATATGTTAATACATACCCGGAAGTAATTTATAAACGTGCAACCTCCCTCAAGGATAGACTAGTATCTAGTCAATATAAAACCTACAATCCCGTTGCCCCACAGTGACCAAGGGGCACAGCGCCCTGTGGTGGTTGTTCATTTTGCCCGTGGATATCCTCGGAATATCCCATTTCACTACCCAATGGCGAAACCTTCCATCCAAAATTCTCAGCCACATGTTGCACCCAAGGGGTAGTCTACTTGATGAAATGCACCTGTGGGGTTTTTTATGTGGGGAAAACGGCCAGACAGCTGAGGCAAAGAATTAACGATCGTGTTTACTACTCGGGGAACGGTAAGATGCTCACTCCGGTGAGCAGACATCTCGACCTATACCATCGTTTTAACACGTCCTCGATTTCTTTTTCTGTTCTGGCCGTCATTCCCCCAAAACCCCAGAGGTGGTGAATGGGACAAATTCATTTTACAAAAAGAGACCCTATGGATCGAGCGGTTAAACGCCACCAGGGCACCGGGTCTGAATGAATCCCATTCATACAGACCCTTCCTTTGAGTCCCTAGCTATGGCCAAAGATAAGCCCTCTCAACACGTGTCAACCTTATCACAATATTTATGAAATGAGAAGGACTATATATGAAATGACATGACATTTTGTAGTTGAGGTCTCCTCTAATTTCCAGAACAATGTACCCCTATGTTCCCCTTTCCTTTGAAACATTAAATGATACTGTTATTGTTTATTTATATTTATTGATCCCACTTGGGGATCATATTGTGATATTGTGATTATTTAATAAGGTTACTGGTTACATACATATTGTATATATTCTTCTCTTCTTCCCACCATGTTGATGATTCAGGGACTCCCCCTTAGTGTTGGTCTCCTGTTGACTTGCTTTGCCCCTGCCTCGGTGAATTCCATTACCTAGCGCCGCACATCCTGTCCGATTCTCCGACCAGATGTGCGGCTATTGACGGAGACATGGGGATTCTCTTTTCCCCTAGTCTCCGCTTCTGCTGCCCGCCTGCTGGCCTGGCCCCGTCCCCCCGCATCATCTCCCGGCGCATGCGCGGCATCGCTCCGACCTTGCGTCGTTGTACGTGGGGGTCCCGCGGCGCGGCGCAGGCGCGGTGGCCTGTAATGGGACCGGAACACGCCGGGCTCCTCGGAGCCACTTGTTTCCGGCCTGGGTCACCCTATTTAAGGGTGCAGCATTATACACCCGAAGCGTCCACATAACTGGCCCCCGCTCGATGGAGCGGTGTTTCCCTGAGTGCCCTCTCTACTACCATAGGGTAAGTCTAGCAATTCCAACTTACACTCTACCATCCATATGCTAATCATTACTATCCTTGCAGCCTATGATGACTGCAATGCTCTATAACACTATGATAACTGTGTATCCCCCTCTCCTCTCTCTTTCTTTCTACACATCAGCGCTACAATTGCAGAGCCTTTTGCCTTTCTACTTATGGATACCTGATGGTATATACACCTGAGAGGTCCTGGGTCTTGGCCGTTTGCTGTGTTCATTGTAAATAAGACATGTGTTACCTTTGATCGAATTGCGATTATTTGCACACAAATTTTCACTGGCAGCATTTACTTTATTATATTCATATCTAATTGGTAAGTGAAACATTCTCCCACATAGACCTTCTGCATGTCAGGGTTAGAATCCCTCCTTGTTTCATATCTTCTTCCTTCCCTTTTCTATCCTTGTTCTTTTTCCTCCCTCTCCTCTTCCCTCCTCCCCCTCCCCCTCCCTCCCCTTCTCCCCCTTCCCCCCTCTTTTTCTCCCTCAGTTTTTTCCCCTCCCTCTCTTCACTTTGGCCCTATTTCTCCTTCTCCCTTCCCCCTCCCCTCTTTTTCTCCCTTTCCCTCCCTTCCTTCCCTGCCCCTTTTCGTTTTCCTATTGCTCTCTTCTCTTCAACCATTGAAAACTTAATATACATATTCTTACATATATTTATTCATACCCTTTACATCCCCTACTTGAATCTTTACCCCTTGCTCCCCCTGAAGTGGTTGACTCTGACCACCGGGCTGTGCTTCGCGTCACTGGGAGACCTAAATCTTTTATAGGACCTGTCCTATGGGTCATTATACTTGGTGGTGGAGATATTTTCTAAATGTTGAAATGTTTTTTGTATACCATTAATCTTAGGACCTGCTTTCCTTTGATATTTTGTTATTGTGATATGTGTTTTGTCTCTTTATGTATTTAAATTAGAATCTCTAGCTCCTGAGGAAGCGTTCTGTGTAACGTGAAACATGTAGAGCAACTAGAGAACATTTCACCTTGGATCATCAGACCTGCAGCACTGTTTGTTATAGCTCCACTACTGTCTACTGTTCAATGTTCGGGGAAGTATTTCTCCTTCATTTGGAATAAGTGATTTAATTATCCCTTGAAATGCTATACAAGCTCGCAGGATAGGATCCTCATGGTGTACTATTACTAGGTTTCATGTCTAGCCTGATTTGTTTTTAACATATCTATGTTTGTTCATTGTCTTTTTATACTTTACTAATAAAAAAACCCTAAACCAATTTACTCTTTCGTAGTTCAATACCTTTGTGCCCTCAAAGTCCCATCCTTAGACTCTAGGCGTTTACAAATTTATATGTACCACCCTAACCTGGCACTATATACCACCCTGACCTGGCACTATATACCACCCTAACCTGGCACTATATTTCACCCTGACCTGGCTCCATATATCACCCTAACCTGGCTCTATATATCACCCTGACCTGGCTCTATATATCACCCTGACCTGGCTCTATATACCACCCTGACCTGGCACTATATACCACCCTGACCTGGCTCTATATATCACCCTAACCTGGCACTATATACCACCTTGACCTACCACTATATACCACCCTGACCTGTCTCTATATACCACCCTGACCTGGCACTATATACCACCTTGACCTACCACTATATACCACCCTGACCTGTCTCTATATACCACCCTGACCTGGCACTATATACCACTCTGATCTGGCACTATATACCACCCTAAGGTGACACTTATTATCACCCTAACCTGGCACTATATGGCACCCTAACCTGGCACTATATCACCTAACCTGCCAGTATACTACCCTAATGTCACTTGACACTGATGTTTGGTGCACTTCCCGCCCGCTTGGGGAGGTACCAGATATAGGATCCGCCCCTGGTTGTAACATGAGAATATTTGGAAAATTTCAAGGGGTATGATTACTTATACACTGTATATATGTCAATGTGGCGCAAAAATAATCTAATGGCTATAAAAAATATCAAAGATGCTATTTTACAAAAATTGCACATTGTGAATAAAATATAATAAAAATAAAAAATGCAATTGGGCAACTTCTAAATATATACTACAGTTGTGTCTCCACAAATGTTTTTTATATATATTACAAAAAATAAATATATATTACATTGGCCCATGCAAAAATCCAAATGTAGTAAGATAAGATAATAAAACACTAGAAAATAATGGCCCTCTAGATACTACCTTTAATAGTACTGCAAAAATATCCCTTTAGATCAAAGGCATAAGTAAATGAGATGGGAGCTATCTGTGAAAAACGTAACACAAAAACTGAGATTAAAAGCCTGATATAGCTCAACCTTCTCATATCATGAAAAACTGTTACTTCAATTCACTAGAAAAATGTTTATTGATATCAGACAATAGCAGAAAACAACAAGTAAATAAAATGGTACCACATCACACAATAACCACTGACACTGATAAAAAAACAAATGTCCACCTCATTTGTATATCAATGACCAAAAATAACTGGTATAACTATGTATTCTTACCCCCAGGCTAATGCTGCCAGTGAAATGAGGTCAATAAAGTCCAGTAATCCTAGACAGATATGCAGAGGGACACTCTGGTATGGTCCCTTAAATGGCACCATAGGAACCGCGGATATCAGCAAAATGAGTTATATGCAAAGTACAGAATTCCAAAGATGGTGCATAATTGTATACATCTGAATGGAAACTTGGAAAGATGCAGTGGACTGCAAAAGGAAATGGAAAATGAGGACTGCCACCATGTGTTCCCCCTGAACTTAAGATGGCTGCTGTAGCGTGCCCCCATGCCATGCGCATAGACAATAAAATAGTGGGTGTTGCATATATTTATGTCAAATTATATTTGTGCAGCGGTTTTTCAAATGCAAATTTTCAGGAAAAAATGCAATGGGTTTTAATACACAAAGACACAATATAATACCGAGTAAATTACCTCTGAGTAAATAGATACCAAACATGTCATACTTTAAAATTGCGTCCGCCCATGGAACAGGGCTAAATTATGGTACCTACAAATCTCCATAGGCAACGCTTTTAAAGTCTTTACCAGTTTAGAGTTACACAGGAGGTCTGGTGCTAGAATGATTGCTCTCACTATGTTTGCGGCAATACCTTACATGTGTGGTGCTATTGGCATTTACATATGCACATGTGCATTTAAATGTGAGCATGGGGGAACTTAAATATTTTTTTTTTTTCATTTTGTAATTTTTACTTAATTTTTTTCAACGCTGCACCTTTTTAACTTTTTTTGATCAACTTTATTGCTATTACAAGGCATGAACAACATCCCTTGTAATAGCATGGGTCATGACAGTTCCTCTTTATGGAGAGATCTGGGGTCTATTAGACACCAAATCTGTCCTCTGGCTTCCAATGGAGCCAACCAGTCTGATCGGTAATGGCCAGGTAACCAAAGAGCCGCAACAGGAAGTGACTAAATCCTCGCTTCTTGTTTCTGACGTCACACAGTGAGAGGAACATCATTCGTTCCTCTCACTGTGTGCCTAGAGCTGACTGCCACCAGTTGCATCATTACTGGGTTCCCCAATCACACAGGAGAGCCTGGTGAAGGAGACGGTGGGAGGGGGCATGTATATGTGGGTGTATATATATATATATATATACCCAAAAGGTGTCCCGAAGTTGGACTGCATTGCTGGTTTAAAATCGTAAGAGTTCAGCTGAACTCGCACAGTTTCAAACCGGTAATGCAGTCCGACTTCGGGGGTGATTTGACAGACATCTGTGTGGGTTCATGTACAGATGTCTATTCAAATCGCTGCCGAAGTTGGCAAAAGTAGTGCATTAACTACTTTTGGGAATAGGTCGGCATCACACTGATTCAGACGGTACTATTGCCGTCAATAGCCGCCGATTTGGCATGTGATTTGATATGTCAAATCACATGCCAAATCGGCCCAATGTGAACATGGGCTCAATGCAGGACAACTTTTGGGCACAATAACTGTCCCTCTCTTACACAATGTCTGACTGATGCAATCACTTTGACCCCTTTCAAACTGATGCGCTTTTCAGGCGTTTTAGCTCTAAAAATAGTGTCTGAAAAGCACCTCTCAAGCCTCCCTGAATGCTTTCACACTGGGGCGGTGAGCTTGCAGGACGGGAAAAAAAGTCCTGCTAGCAGCATCTTTGGGGCGGTTTGGGAGTGCTGTATACACTGCTCCCAAAACTCCTTGCCCACTGCAATGAATGGGGCAGCTCTTCCGAAGCGCCTGCAAAGTGATTCAGCAGCGCCGCTTTTTGGGTGCTTTTAACCCCTTGATAATCCCTTCTTTGGGGTTAAAAGCGCCCCGCCACTGCCCACAAAGTGGCGCTGCAGTGCCGGTAAAGCGCTGCTAAAACGAGCTGTGCTTTTCTGCTATCACAGGGCAGTCTAGGTGTGAAAGGGGTCCTTTGACCTTTGTTCAGCATCACTCACATTGTGTAAGACCCCTTTCATACTGAGGCGCTTTACAGGCGTGTTTGCGCTAAAAATAGCACCTGTAAACTGCCTCTTCTGTGCTTTCATACTGGGGCAGTGTGCTTGCAGGACGGGAAAAAAAGTCCTGCAAGCAGCATCTTTGGGGCGGTGTGAGAGCGGTGCATACACTGCTCCTCCACTGCCCCTGCCCATTAAAATTAATGGTTACCGCTTTCAAAGTGCCTTAAAAAAGCCCTTCTGGGGGTTAAAAGCGCCCGCTAGCGGCGCCAAAGTGCCGCCATAACAGCAATAAAGCACCGCTAAAACCAGCTGCGCTTTACCATTAATGCCCGCACCGCCCCAGTGTAAAATGGGTCTCTAAGAGAAACTGACCAAAGCATGCTTTTATTATATACAGTTTAAAAAATTGGCAGGCAGGATAAAAAAAAAAAAAAAAAAAACATTGGCAGGCAGGATAAAAAAAAATTGGCAGGCAAGATACAAAAAAAAAAAAAACTAACTGGCAGGCAGTTAAAAAAAAACATTGGCAGGCAAGCATAGTGCCACTTACCTTTCTAGCAGTCCATCCAGGTCCTTTCATGACATGAGGCGGAAGGGGGTCTCCTCCAGCTACTCCCCCTTCACGGTCACATGACCTGACTTCTTCTCCGTTCTAAGCCTATTCAGCTTGGAGGCTGGCCGGTCATGGAGCCGGCCGTGGTGAGCGGCACCGCCGGCACAAGGAGCAGCCCAGCTGCTGCAGAGTGGGGACCCGGGACTCTGCCAGAAAGAAATGCGGCCGTCTCCACGGAGGTGGCCGCAAAAGGCCGGCGGCGGATGAGCAGGGCCGGCCCAAGCAGCTGACAGACTCGGGAGACATGACATGTGGCCCGGCGGCCACCGTCCCACCGGGCACATGCCCGGTGTGCCCTATGGCCAGTCCAGGCCTGATACCATCAATCGGATAGGCTACATAACAATATAATTATACATTAAAAAGTTACACAATACAATACATATATATACAGCCCTCTGGAGGATATACAAAAATATACATATAATCTGCATAGAGCTTTACAAAAAGAATGAATGCACTCACATCTATACGTAATTAAAAACATGTGTACCTGCTCATTCAAAAAATGAATGCACAAGCATGTATGTAGGTGCAAAAAATATAAAAGGAAGACATTTTTTTTTTTTTAAATATACATCATACGCATGTACATATATTAGTGATATTATTAGTTATATAAATGTGCATCAATAAGGAGTACCAACAATCACATAAAAAACTTATTGTATATAACCCATATATATTGGCTGGGATCCAAAAATAACTGACATCAAATAGTATCCAGAAAACGAATACCATCTTATTTAACTAATGTCCAAAAAACAATTGATGTCCCAGTTAATGTTAAGGCCAAAGGGAGAGAAAGTTTTCAGTTCATGAAATCTTCCATCATTTCCACCTTAGACGCCTCTCTGGCTCGGTTACAACCTTTACAATTGGGTTGTAATCTATCAATGGCAATACATTTTAAACCACTAGGGTCCCTTCCATGATGTTGCTGAAAGTGTAAAGACAGACTGTGCTTTTTGTATCATGCTCCCTCATTCTGTCCTTGAGTCTCCCCACCTGGAGGACAATGGACTTTCATTTGGAACTTTCCTTCCATCTATGTTACACAAACTGCCAAAGGGATTGCTAACCATGATTAAGGAATGTTGCAGCTTGTCCCGCAATAAAAGTCTAATTGCCTGGAATATAAGGGGGTTGAAGAAAGGGATTTTTTTCCTCCCATTTACAATAGGGGGGGGGGGGTTATCTTACCCTTTCCTGGACGAAGGCTTTAAAAGCTGCTGAGAAATGTGAAGTTTTAGTTTTTCTTGTATTATGCTATAAAAATCAAGAAGAATGTGTTTCTACTTAAGGGCAAGACGCCATTTTTCTTTTTCTTTCACCTGCTGGCCTTCCTGGCCTAGAGATATGTGACGAGTCAGTTCTACCTCGTGGCCCTGCAGGCCAGAGGATTGCGTTGCTGCAGCCGTGCAAGTAGGCCCAGAAGCCTGTCTGGGGCTTACTGCTGCGGGGATGGTCCTGTGCTGTCTGTCCTGCGGGAAGAAGACGGACAATTGAGAAGACCCAGGGGAGGACCCATCTTGCAGAGAACCCTGTGGAATGCTGGTGTCTCAAGAGGGGCCTGGTGACTCAAATGGAGGATGCATCTTAAACTAATCTACCGCACAAGTACTGCCGGGTTGGCTTAAAGGTTCTGGTACTGTGTTGCTGTTCATTTAAAACTACTACATCCTGTGGCAGAGGATCGTACAGTTATATTGCTCTTTTCATTTCTGTGGCAGAGACTTTCTTTTTGTTTGTGCTACGCTCCGGCTGCTAGGTCAGTGAGAGAGACCTATCCGGGTGGGCAAAGATTTAATCCTGGACTGAAGGTATATTCTTCCCCAAGATTTCAAATTCCTCAGTGTCCTAAAGAAAAGGTATTTGAACTTTACTGCAACTCTTCTTCTACCTCTTTCCTGCTACTTCTTCCACTTATTTCCTATTAAAGCATTGGAAAAGTTCTAAAGTGACTGGTGCCTACATTGTCAGTTACAAAGCTCAACATGGACTCTAAGTTCTGGTATTGGTGAAACTACGGGTGAAGAGGTGACGGTAACAGCCCGAGCAGCAGCTCCTTTGGGGGTTAGTGCTACACCTTATATGCTATGAATTGTTTTTCCTGCAGTTGTATGTGCAGCCTTTCTGTAGTAAAGCAAACATTAATACACTACAGAGGTTTTTAAGCTTCCTTTATTTACTGCAAAGTGATGTTAAGAGGTTAGAGGTTTTATAACTTCCTCGCTTTACTGCAAAGTGACCTTAATAGACTCAAAGCAAAACACTAAAGTCTGCTTGACTCCATTCCTGACCTAGCTATTTTTGACTCTTCTTTGGACTACTCTTGCCTGATCATGTATGCTGCTTATCTGTGTTACCGACCTTGACCTGGAATTTTGTCTAAATTTCTGCCTTCTGATTTTTTTTACTTTACTGCCAACCCTTGCCTGTCTCTGACCTGGACTCTGTTTGTTATTTGTATCTATCCGCCTGGCTTTTCACAAACTCAGCTTGTGACCTGATCTCACACTTCTGCTCACCTGACATCAGTACTTCCAAGCTCAAGTTCGCTGGTCCAAATTCCTGGCACCTGCATTGTTTTGCTTCCCTAGTAGTCCCTGGCTCCACTTCCAGGGGTGATTGGAGGGGAACTGTGTAAAAGGCCACCTTTTTCGGCTCAAGCTCCACTGACAGGTACGTGACACATGGCAACCATACTCCTCATCCTCCTCATGCTCCTCCTTTACTTGCTCACAGGGACAATTTCTGAATGTAGCAGGCCCTAAGGGTGGGTACACATGAGTTGAACATCCGCCGATATTGGTCGGTTCAACAGGAACCGGCCAGCATTTGATCATTGTGTACAGCTATCTTTCCGACAGAAGATGGTTTAATGCCCGGCTTTTTTTGAAGGGACATGCTGGAAAACCAGCATCCAATTAGTGCTCACAGCCAATCACGTGCGAGTACTAATCAGTGTGTTCTGATTACAAAGGCACAGCGGGGGAGATTGCTGCACTAATGTCACCAGACCCGGACTGGCCATAGGGCTCAGCGGGCATTTGCCCGGTGGGCCGGGGCCACCGGGCTCAGCCTCGGGGCCACCGTCTGATGCCTGTTGATGACCGGGCCGCACAGCGGGTGGTAAGCGGCAATCACGGCCTGGAGAGGGTTAACACAGGCCGCGATCGCCGCTCACCTCCCGCTATGTGGCCGTGCCTGTGTCTCCTCTCCAGGCTATCCTGCCCTGCCAACAATATCATTTATCAGCAGAGCAGGGGCCGGGGAGGAGCCAGAAATCTGTACACTGAGTGCAGGGATCCGTGGTTGCTAGGCAGCAGGTCGTATCCAATTAAAACAGCTATCGCTGCTTGCGCACGCGCGCTGCGGCGGGCGATAGCTAGGCAACGGGGATGCTGCCAGGGCTGGGGCCGCTGATGTCATGGAAATGTATGACGTCAGAAGACCCCGCCCACCTAGGCAGATTACGTACATTCAAAAAACTAAGGGGAGTGAAGGAGGAGTTTAAGTACACAGAGAGAAGTGAAGCCATCAGATCAGAAGTGCATACAAAGAAAGGAGACAAAGAAACAGGGAAACAAGAAAAGGCAGACCAAGGAGTAATGGAGGACACAGGAAAGTGTAAATAGATAAAGATGAATGGCGGCAAAAAGGAGATAAGGAAGGAGGGAAGAAGAATGTATAGAAAAAAAGGGGGGATATATAAAGAGAAAAGAAGAAAAAGAGAAAAAAGGAAAAAAGAAACAGAAAAAGAGAGACAAAGGAGAGGATATTAACCACTTGCTTACGGGGCACTTAAACCTCTTTCCTGCCCAGACCAATTTTCAGCTTTCAGCGCTGTCACTCTTTGAATGACAATTGCGCGGTCATGCTACAGTTTACCAAAATGAAATTTTTATCATTTTTTTCACACAGATAGAGCTTTCTTTTGGTGGTATTTAATTGCTGCTGGGTTTTTTATTTTTTGCTAAATAAAACAGAAAGGGACCAAAATTTTGAAGAAAAAAAACAAAACTGTTTCATAGTTTGTTATAAAATTTTTAAAACAGGTAATTTTTCTCCTTCACCGATGTGCACTGATGAGGCTGCACTGATGGGCACTGATAGGTGGCACTGATGGGCACTGATAAGCACTGATGAGGTGGCACTGATAGGTGGCACTGATGAGTGGCACTGAAGGGCGCTGATAGGTGGCACTAATAAGCGGCACTGATAAGCAGCACGTGACATTGATAGGCAGCATTCATCTGTGGCAATGATTATTAGACAATGATGGCCATTGATTGGCAGCACTGGTGGGCATTGATGGGTGGCACTGTGGGCACTGGTAGGTGGCACTGGTGGGTGGCACTGTGGGTACTGGTATGTGGCACTGGTAGGTGGCACAATGGGCACTGATAGGTGACATTGGTGGGCACAGCCGCGGCTTTCTGAGTGAGGGACTCATGTCCCTCTGACAGAAGCCGGTCATTGGCTTTTTTTTTCCTCACGCTGACAGCGTGAGGAAAAAAAAAATTACCGATTACCAAGCTTCTGTTTACATCACGTGATCAGCTGTCATTGGCTGACAGCTGATCACGTGGTAAGAGGCCGGGATCGACCCCTTACTCGGATCTGTGATCAGCCGAGTCTCATAGGAGGACGTCCAGGGATGCCCTCCCCACAATTAAGGCCCGTGATGCAGCCGTCTTTCGGCTATAGCGCCGGCACCAAGTAGTTAAGAAAAAAAAACGAGTGAAAAATAAAAAAGGATAAAGACTACTCTGCTGATAGGATGACATGGTTGGAAGGGTGGGAGAGCCAGTAGAGGACACACAGGCTGAATCCTGCCTCTACCCTGCCAAAGATAGGACAGTGCAGGGGAGGCGGACCAACCAGTGGCTCAAAAAATACAAATGTACCAAAAGGTACATAGATGATATTTTTATTGTTTGGGAGGGTTCACGGGAGGAGCTGGATGGTTTTCTAGTGTATATGAAAAGCAATAAATATCAAATAATGTTTACCAGCACTTGGCACCAATCGTGCATCCAGTTTTTAGATCTCAAGATCTTTAGGATGGGTTCTGGTTTGGGGACTCAGACCCATTTTAAGGAAACTGATCGGAATGATTACATTTCCACCCGCAGTTGCATCAATCAAATTGGGTAAGAGCGATACCAAAGAGCCAATTCCTTAGAATTAGAAGGAACTGTGCAGGTGAGGAAGATTTCATGGCTCAAACCAACATGATCATTAATAGATTTATAGAGAAAGGGTATAATAAAAAGGCAATTGGAAATCACGAGGGAACAAGTTAGGCAAATTGATCGCCTTACCCTTTTGAGACCCAAAGTCGGGGACCCAGCAGGGGATCAATTTAACCTCGAATTTGTTTCAGGCTTTCATCTCCAATACAAAGAGGTTAAAAGAATAATTAAAACTTATTGGCCCATATTGCAAAAAGATCATACCCTTAGAAAGATCCTTCTCAATAACCCCAAGTTTATCTAAAAGAGCCCCAGGGTTACGCAATATGTTAACCAAACATGTTATCTGGCCCTCCAAAAAACCTCCCACTTTTCTGGATCGTATAGAGTTCTACAAATGTAGGAGATGCAAAGCATGTAGAATTGTCAGGGACAAAACTAAGAAAGCCACCAGCTTTCCATCAGTGGTCACGGTGGTGATTATGACATTAGGCAGTTCATCACCTGTGACACGAGATATGTCACTTACCTACTTATATGTCTGTACAATTTCCAATATGTGGGTAGAACCACTAGAACCATGGCTAAAAGAGTGGGAGAACATATAGACAACATAAAAAAGGAGTTCAAACACCACAGTGTATTCAAACATTTTAGGTTGATGCACAACAAGAACCTCTCCCAACTCAGGTTCTGGGGTATTGATAGGGTTCGCCAGCATTGGAGAGGCACGGAAATGGCCATCTGTGGCAGATGGAGATGCAGTGGATATATAGACTTCAATCTCTCCAGCCTATGGAATTAAACATTTACATCGATTTAAAATGTTACTGATTATTGATTACAGTAGGTTATCTATTTTAATCGGCTGTATTCGATTTTCAGATTAGACCCTCGGATTACCAGGGTTTGTATTTGAATACTAATTTTTTAGTAATACAACATTTCAAAAAGTCCTTCATGTTTCTATACTCAAGTATTCCTATTTTTCATTTGATTATTTATTTTAGGCATGGATGTATTTCTAATTTTGGCCATATGGATATTCATCACTAGAAGGTGTTGTCCTAATTTCCTTCATTTTTTAATGTGTCAATTTGAACCAATTTAGTTCTAAATGGTATCCATGTACTAATATATTTTATCCATTCACCATGTAAGTGATTGTTGGTTACATGTTTTTTTAAATATTAGTCATTTAATTGATTAGGTTTTACGGTTGGCTCTTAACGTGCGGGGTGGGTAGCGTGTGTACATGGGCACTTCCTAGAGGCAGATTTTGTATCACATTTTTGTCTTCTCCTCCATTTTGGAGGAGCCTCACCAATAGCAGCCCTCCCATTCACATAAAAGCAAGCTGGAAGCAACGTTACATCACTTCCTGAAGACGCCAATCACAGCAAAACATTTGTCGTGCGGAGGATTTGCCTCTTCTGGGTCCTAACTTGACATCCCATACTAGGCTTTGCCCTCCAGAGCGAGATGTGGAACGCACACCATCCCCAAGGGATTAGCCAACTTACACACGCTGAACTGCTATTGTTGCTGCTGTTTTTATTTACCTTATTAAAAATTACTACACTATGAGACTTTTACCTGTGTCTCCTGTGGAGTAATTTTTTGCATCCTAGTTCCATTGTGAGCGGCTAGTGGAGTGGAATTGTGCTATTATTGGAATCAATCTGATATTCCAAAAGCGCTTTTTGACGGTCCTGTAAAAAGGGATCAAACATCTCTGGTAAGTGGTCACCTTTATACTGAGCACTCATGGTGGAAAAACTAGAAGTTTCATCTCAGAGCACTTTGAGTTGGTGTTGGGATTTATCACTTATGGACTTTTTGCTTGCTATCATTGCAATTTTATCAGTGTACTCATTTATGTCTGATGTCATTGTACATATATTCTATGTTAAAAGTTTTTTTGAACATGTATGGCGCCTTATCCTTTATTTCAATATTTTACACAGTTTGGTGATTTGTTCACTTTTAAAGGGGTAGCTGTTTGCTATATGTTCCCATCCCCACAGGGCGCCATTATTGGTATACATTTTTCATTTACGTCACTTTTCTATTATAGTATAGAGAGTCGACTACCATTAGGTAGTTCTTATTCTCTAATTTTTTCACACATTGTTGGTCACTTTGCAATTGATTATGGAGGTGTTTAATTTCATTATTAATAGAGATTAGGGATGAGCCGAACAGCCCCCGGTTCGGTTTGCACCAGAAGCTGCAAACGGACCGAAAGTTCGTGCAAACTTTAGAACCCCATTAAAGTCTATGGGGCTCGAACGTTCGAAATCAAAAGTGCTCAATTTAAAGGCTATGCAAGTTATTGTCCTAAAAAGGGTTTGGGGACCCGGGTCCTGCCCCATGGGACATGTATCAATGCAAAAAAAAGTTTTAAAAATAGCCGTTTTTTCGGGAGCAGTGATTTTAATGATGCTTAAAGTGAAAAAAAAAATATTCCTTTAAATATCGTACCTGGGGGGTGTCTATAGTATGCCTGTAAAGTGGTGGGTGTTTCCTGTGCTTAGAACAGTCCCTGCACAAAATGACATTTTTAAAGGAATAAAAGTCATTTAAAACTGCTTGCGGCTTTAATGTAATGTCGGCTCCCGGCAATATGGATGAAAATCAGTGAGACAAACGGCATGGGTACCCCCCATCCCCAGTCCATTACCAGGTCCTTTGGGTCTTGTATGGATATTAAGAGGAACCCCGCACCCAAATTAAAAAAAGGAAAGGCGTGGGGGCCCCAGGCCTTATATACTCTGAACAGCAGTATACAGGCAGTGCAAACAAGACAGGGACTATAGGTTTGTTGTTAGGTAGAATCTGTTTGTAATTTTGAACTGGTACATTTTTAGAGTGTAGCTCCAGCCAAAAAATCTATTTTTAAGCTTTTTGGAAAACATAGGGAAGGGTTATCATCCCTGTAACATTTGTTTTGCTGTCTGTGCACCTCTTCAGAAGATTTCACCTCACTTTCTGTCGCAATGACAAATGTTTTCTGAAAATGTGGGGGTTTTAGTGAAACAAGGATTGGTGATAAAGCATCAGTGAAGAGGAGACACTTTTTTCCCATATTAACTCTTACAGGAGAGAATTTTCCTTCCTAGGGGTAGATTTCATCTCACTTCCTGTTGTCTCCTTCCATTTGCAAGTAGGAGTCGTTTGTAAGTTGGATGTTTGAAAGTAGGGGCCTGCCCTATATACTCTGCAGAAATTGGGGCATTAGGTGTTGGTGTTGCCACAACACTGTAAGCCCTCACAGTTACTCTTGTTGGGCACAGGAATGGGCCCTGCTGTGAGATATTAGATCAAGAATTGTAATTACATGCCATTGTTGAACAGTGGTAGAAAAATTGGGCCTTTGGTGGTGGTGGTGGTGGTGCTGGTGTCACAACACTAAGTCCTTACAGTTACTCTTGGTGGGCGCTGGAATGGGCCCTGCTGTGAAATATTATATCAAGAATTGTAATTACATGCACCTGTTGAACAGCGGCAGAAAAATTGGGCTTTTGGTAGTGGTGGTGGTGGTGGTGTTGGCACAACACTGTAAGCCCTCACAGTTACTCTTGGTGGGCGCAGGAATGGGCCCTGCTGTGAAATATTAGATCAAGAATTGTAATTACATGTCCCTGTTGAACAGGGGCAGCAAAATTGGGCCTTAGGCACTGGTGCCACAACACTGCAACCCCTCACAGATGCTATAGTTGGAGCGCAGGAATGAGCCCTGCTGCAAAGTATTGCATCAAAAATTGTAATTATACGCCCCTGTTAAACTGGGGCTGAAAATTTGGGCCTTGGGCACTGGCGCTGGTGCCACAACACTGCAACCCCTCACAGATGCTATAGTTGGAGCGCAGGAATGAGCCCTGCTGTAAAGTATTGCATCAAAAATTGAAGTTATACGCCCCTGTTAAACAGGGACTGAAAAATTGAGCCTTGGCCACTGGTGGCAATGCCCAGAACCAAAAATGTTCTTACAAGCTATCAGCATGAAAATTGAGGAGGAAGAGGATTGTGACTCAGCATAACAGGATAGTCACTCAGCATCAGCATAGGCAGTCTTGAAGAGATCTCACATTAAAAAATCAATCGGTTACATCAGCATCAGGTGTTTGGTAGCTGGTGATCCAAGACTGATTCATTATTATGAAGGTCAGCCGATCGACCGATTCGGTGGACAGGCGCACCCTGTGCTCTGTAACAAAGCCTCCGGCAGCACTGAATGTGCGTTCCGAAAGAACGCTGGATGCAGGACAGGTGTCATGGTTATGCAATAGAGTTTGTTTGTCAGCTTACCTGTCTCCATGTGTTCATCTCCAAAGACCAGCTGTCTCTCACCTGACTGCTTTTATTAACTCTCCTCTAGCATGGCTCCACCCCAGCTCCTATCAGAGAACTCTATATTAGCCTCTGCACTGCAGGTCAGCCCTGCTGATCAACCTCTGTGTGTTTGGCTTCCTGTTCCTGCCTGCCGTGTGCTCTACGTTTATTTCTGTTACCGACCTTGGCGTGTTCTATACTATTCCTGTCTGCTCATGACCCTGACCTTTGGTGTGTCCCCGACTATCCCTGTTTGCCTGTGACCCTGAACCTTGGCATGTACTCTGTTGTCCTTGTCTGCTTGTGGCCCTGACCTTGGCTTATTCCTTTACTATCCCTATCCTTCTGTTGCCTACTGTGGGTGTGAGCTGGGGGACCCTGGGGGTCGCGACCTGGAGCCAGTTGCAGCCCAGTCCATCCTCACCACTAGAGGCTCTGGTGAACACCTGCTGGCTCTTAGACTCCGCGCCCCAGGGGATCCTACGCTCTAACCCCTGTGGGATCTGTGTTGGTGTTCCAGCGGCCCTGCCTTCCTTATACCCGGACTCCCATCCGCAGCAGTCAGCCATAGGGTCCACTGCCTTGCGGTGCACTCCTGATCCCAACGGTGTGCATCTGTCACCTAGCCTCAAGGTGACCTGACAATTTGATCAGCCATGGACCCGGCTGACGTGCCGCTTCCTGCAGCTGATCCATTGCAGGGCATAGTTCGCAGACTCGAGGCCCAGGAATCAAATCAGACTCAGGTGATGCTATTCCTTAAGGATCTGGCTTCTCGCTTCGAGCAGCTCCAGGCCTCCTTGGGAAACCGGAACCTGCAGCCTTAAGTACAATTAGCAGCTGCACCTATCGCACCAGTCGCAGCCACACATTCATATTTACTGCCAGCTCCGTCCCGTTTCTCTGGGGACTCCAAGGCCTGCAGGGGCTTCCTCAGTCAATGTACCATTCATTTTGAGCTCCAGCCTCAAAACTTTCTGTCTGATTGGGCTAAGGTAGCCTATATCATTTCTCTCCTCTCTGGTGAAGCTTTAGCTTGGGCTGCCCCCCTGTGGGAGAAGAATGACCCGGTGGTTTCCAGCCTGTCCGACTTCTTAACGCTTTTTCGTAATATCTTCGAGGAGCCAGCTCGGGTTTCTTCAGCGGCTAGTGCCCTTTTACGCCTTCGCCAAGAATCCTGTTCAGTGGGACAATATGCGCTTCAGTTCCGTATTCTCACAGCTGAATTGAGCTGGAATAATGAGGCCCTGGTCGCAACCTTTTTACATGGCCTCTCTGACCGAGTGAAGGACGAATTAGCAGGAAGAGCCATCCCCGCCGGTCTGGACGATGTAATTTCCTTGTGCAATCAGATTGACATTCGTTTCCAGGAGAGGTCCCTAGAAAAAAGGCGCCAGCACCCTCTAGGTCCTAGTCAGCCAAAACTCTTCCCCCATCGCTCTGTGGAGCATCCTCTGCCTGCTGAGGAACCTATGCAGCTGGGCCAGACTAGACTAACCCCCGAAGAACGTGCTAGATGTAGAACTCTAGGCTTATGTCTTTATTGTGGGGGCAAGGGTCATTTTCGTGACTCCTGCTCGCTTCGTCCGGGAAACACTCGGGTCTAATACATTTGGAAGGTGGAGTATTGGACCCAGAAACATCACCTTCTCGTCTTCTTCTTCCGGTGTTCCTCCATGTAGGCCCTTCTCACCAATCGGTCCTAACATATCTGGACTCCGGGGCTGCCGGCAATTTTATGGACTGGAGAACTGGTTCTTCTATGAAGCTTACCCTTTCTCTCCTCGCTACACCACTGGTAGTCTCGGCAACTGATGGCACTGTGCTCCCAGGGGGTCCTATACGTTTCCAGACGCTACCAATTAGGATGTCGGTAGGGATACTCCACCAAGAGTATGTCGCCGAGAATCTGGAGAGAGGTTTCATCTGGAAATCCTCGTCGCCTGCAGGAGCAGGGTTCTTTTTCGTTGCTAAAAAGGATGGTACTCTCAGACCCTGCATCGACTATTGAGGGTTAAACGCAGTGACCATCAAAAACCGATACCCCTTACCTCTAATATCTGAGCTATTCGACAGGTTGAAGGGGGCTTCCATTTTCACCAAGTTGGATCTCAGAGGTGCATACAATCTCATTAGAATACGGGAAGGTGACGAATGGAAGACTGCGTTTAACACTAGGGACTGGCATTACAAATACCTGGTTATGCCTTTTGGTTTGTGTAATGCTCCAGCTGTGTTCCAGAACTTTGTCAATGAAATCTTCAGGGATCTACTGTGCCAGTTTGTTGTCATCTATCTGGATGACATTCTCATCTTTTCCGAAAATCTGCTTGCTCACAGAAACCATGTCCGCACCGTTCTTCAGCGCCTTAGAGAGAATAATCTCTATGCCAAGCTGGAGAAATGTTCCTTTGAATGTCCTGAGGTCCTGTTTCTGGGATGTTTTGTTTCTAGTTTGGGTCTTCGCATGGATCCCGGAAAGGTCTCGGCCATTACCAACTGGCCCCTTCCTGCTAGCCTCAAGGCCAGACAGCGCTTTCTTGGCTTCACAAATTATTATAGGCAGTTCATAATTACTCTTCCATTGCCGCGCCTATTATCGCTTTAACCAAGAAGGGTGCGAATGCCAAAGACTGGCCTCCCGAGGCTGTCTCTGCGTTTCACGATCTGAAACAGGCCTTTGTTTCTGGACCTCTCTTGAGGAGACCAAATCCTGGGGACCCATTTTTTTATTGAAGTAGATGCTTCTTCGATGGGGGTGGGAGCTGTGCTTCTTCAGTTCTTTGAGAAGAGACATCAACCATGTGCGTTCTTCTCAAAAAAATTTTCTCAGGCAGAGAGAAATTATGCCATTGGTGATCGGGAACTTCTCGCAATTAAATTGGCGTTGGAAGAGTGTCATCATCTCTTGGAGGGTTCCCCTCATTCCATTACGATCTTTACTGATCACAAGAATCTACAATACCTACAGAATGCTAAACGTCTGAACCCCAGACAAGCCAGGTGGAGTCTCTTCTTTTCTCATTTTAAATTCACAATTACGTACAAACCTGGTTCCCGCAATGGTCGGGCTGATGCGCTCTCTAGGTCATTTGACACTTTGGACGAGGAGTCCACCCCTGATCCTAAGCCGATCATTCCGACCTCATGCATTGTTGCCCACTCTACCACCCTAGAATCAAAAATTCCTCCTGGCAAGACCTTTGTTCCCACGGAGCTAAGAGCTAAGATCCTTCATTGGGGACATGATTCCAAGGTGACAGGTCATGCTGGGTTCCTCCGATCCTTCCTGCTTATCAGTTGTCTCTACTGGTGGCCTAACTTCCGCTTGGATGTTAAAGAGTATGTTAAGGCTTGTTATGTCTGTGCTCAGTCTAAATCTTCCACACTAGCCCCTGCTGGTCTTCTCATGCCCTTGCCCATTCCTAAGGAGCCCTGGTCTCACATCGCCATGGATTTTATCACCGATCTTCCACTGCCGGAGAATAATACAGCCATTTGGGTGGTAATCGATCGGTTCTCCAAGATGGCTCATTTTGTTCCTCTTCCTGGTCTCCCTTCTGCCTCTGCCTTGGTTCCCATTTTCGTACGAGAGATTTTCCTCCTTCATGGTGTTCCTTCCCATGTCATTTCGGACAGGGGTGTTCAGTTTACGTCCCGTTTTTGGAGAGCCTTTTGCAAATCCCTCAACATTACCTTGGATTTTACCTCTTCTTACCATCCCCAATCCAATGGCCAGACTGAGAGGGTTAATCAGTAATCAGGAGTTGGAGGTCTTTCTCTGTACCTTGGTCTCAACTCATCACGATGATTGGGCATCACTACTTCCGTGGGCAGAGTTCTCCCACAATAATCATGTCAACGTCAGTTCTCAGAAAACACCCTTTATCACTGTTTATGGAAGACATCCTCAACACCCTCTTCCTATGACCTGTTCTTCCAACATTCCAGCCTTAGCTACTGTTCAGGAATCATAAGTTCTCTCGTCTTCTCTCTACCGCAGCGCCGGTCTCTAAAGGATAATCAGGAGTGCGAGGTTAGCCAAATTTTGGATTCCCGACTCTGTAGAGGCATTCTCCAGTACCTAGTGCATTGGAAGGGGTTTGGTCCTGAGGAGAGGTCGTGGATCAAGGCTTCTGAGGTCTTTGCACTTCGTCTGTTGAGGAAGTTTCATTTGAAGTTCCCCTCTAAACCTGGTCCCAGGCGGGGAAGGGGGAGGCCTCGTAAGAGGGGGGGTACTGTCATGGTTATGCAATAGAGTTTGTTTGTCAGCTTACCTGTCTCTGTGTGTTCATCTCCAAAGACCAGCTGTCTCTCACCTGACTGCTTTTATTAACTCTCCTCTAGCATGGCTCCACACCACCTCCTATCAGAGAACTCTATATTAACCTCTGCACTACAGGTCAGCCCTGCTGATCAACCTCTGTGTGTTTGGCTTCCTGTTCCTGCCTGCCTTGTACTCTACGTTTATTTCTGCTACCGACCTTGGTGTGTTCTATACTATTCCTGTCTGCTCGTGACCCTGACCTTTGGCGTGTCCCCGACTATCCCTGTTTGCCTGTGACCCTGAACCTTGGCGTGTACTCTGTTGTCCTTGTCTGCTTGTGGCCCTGACCTTGGCTTATTCCTTTACTATCCCTATCCTTCTGTTGCCTACTGTGGGTGTGAGCTGTGGGACCCTGGGGGTCGCGACCTGGAGCCAGTTGCAGCCCAGTCCATCCTCCCCACTAGAAGCTCTGATGAACACCTGCTGGCTCTTAGACTCCGCGCCCCAGGGGATCCTACGGTCTAACCCCGGTGGGATCTGTGTTGGTGTTCCAGCGGCCCTGCCTTCCTTATGCCCGGACTCCCATCCGCAGCAGTCAGCCATAGGGTCCACTGCCTTGCGGTGCACTCCTGATCCCAACGATGTGCATCTGTCACCTAGCCTCAAGGTGACCTGACAACAGGCCAGTAGCTCAATTGCATACTGTGCAAGCTCTGGCCAGTGATCCATCCTCAAGACCCAGTAACCCAGAGGATTTTCGGTGGGAAAGGATTCCAAGTCTGATCTTGCCCCTAGGTAATCCTGCACCATGTGAATCAGACACTGGCGATGGTTGCTGGAACTGATCAGACCTTGGGGCTGCGGACTAAAAAATTGTCTGAACGCATTGGTCAGATGGCCACCTTCTCCACCGCTCCTTCTGTGACTGACCGAAGCCTCAGAAACACGTTGTCCAGGAGGACCAGGAATTGTAACTTCCCAGGCTCTGGAAACGTGTTGCACAAACCTTTCTGCAAGGCCTCCCGAAAATGTTTGATCCTCTGCTCCCTCTGCGACGGCAAGATAAGGTCCGCAACCTTACCCTTGTAACGTGAATCAAGGAGGGTTGCCAGCCAGTAATCATCCCTCCCCTTGATATCACGAATACGAGGATCCTTCCGCAGGCTTTGCAGGATTAGGGAGGCCATGCAACGTAGGTTTGCTGAGGCAATCGGTCCAGAGTCCTCTGGGTCACTAAGGATGACATGATCCACAGCGACCTCCTCCCAGCCACGTACAATTTCATGGGTTTCTTTGGACTGCAAATGATGCCTTGAAGACTGCTGCTGATGCTGAGTGCCAGGTTCCACCTCCATGCTGACACAATCCTCCTTGTCCTCTCCCTGTGTGATCGGCGGGCACGCAGGAACACTGTCTGGATAAAGGGGGCCTTGAGAGGTAAGTAAGTCCTCCTCTTACTCCCTCTGTTCTGCCTCAAGTGCCCTGTCCATTATTCCATGCAGCGTGTGCTCCAACAGGTGGACAAGAGGGACAGTGTCACTGATGCATGCACTGTCACTGTTCACCATCCTCGTGGCCTCCTCAAATGATGACAGGACAGTGCATGCATCCCTGATCATAGCCCACTGGTGTGGGAAAAAAAAACAAGGTCCCCTGACCCTGTCTTGGTGCCATAGTTGCATAGGTACTCATTGATGGCCCTCTGCTTTGTGTGTAGCTGCTGCAGCATGACCAACGTTGAGTTCCACCTGGTGGGCATGTCACAGATTAGGCGGTTCTTGGGCAGGTTAAATTCCTTTTGGAGGTCAGCCAGCCGAGCACTGGCCTTATATGACCTGCGGAAATGCACACAGACTTTCCTGGCCTGCCTCAGGACATCCTGTAAGCCCGGGTACCTGCCCAAGAACCGCTGCACCACCAAGTTAAGGACGTGAGCAGGGCACATGGGTCAGTTGTCCCTGTCAGAGGGTGGAGAGGAGGTTGGTGACATTGTCGCAAACCGCCATACCTGCCTTAAGCTGGCGTGGCATCAACCGCCTCTGAACCTGCCCCTGCAGAGCTGACAGAATCTCTGCCCCAGTGTGGCTCCTGTCCCCAAACACAACAGCTCATGCACCGCATGGCATCTTTTTGCCTGCGTGCTTGCATAGCCCCTTGAATGCCTATGGAGCACCGCTGGTTCCGAATCACCACTAGTAGAATTTTGGAGGCGTGGTGGCGGAACAACCTCCAATACTATTGCACCCTGTCCTGCATCCTTCCCAGCTGCCAGAAGAGTCACCCAGTGCGTGGTGAAAGATAGGTAATGTTCCTGTCCATGCCTGCTGGACCATGAGTCAGTGGTAATATGCACCTTACTGCTGACCGGCCTGTCCAGCAAGGCCAAGAAATTGCCTTCCACATGCCAGTAGAGAGCTGGAATCAC